>NC_135265.1:14203424-14507472 GCF_051311805.1 Agelaius phoeniceus | reverse complement strand
TTCACCTGAGCACTGGGGAAGTGGAAGAATAAGATGCCATATTCCTGCCTTCCCATTTAAAAATAGTCCAGCATAAAAAACTGCAGGTCATGTTCCTGATCCAGGTCACTGTGTCACCTCAGCCGAGGTCATGGACAGCTATTCCAGCTGTGCTGAGGGTGTGCAGCAGGTACCAGCTGGTTAAACCAGCACTGCCTCAGAGAAAAATGTAAAAAATTACCTGAAAAAGAAAGTAGGCAATAAAATAAGAAAATATGCTGATGGCACAAAGTTATTCAGACCTGTAGGACAAGGGCAGACTGTGAAGTATTTCAAAGACTGAGTGACTGGGCAGTAAAATGATAGATGAAATGCAATGTAGATATATGTAAAGTGATGCATATAAGGAACAGCAGTCCCAGCTCTACTTATAAAATGGTCTCTGGGGTGTATTAGGATTTAAAAGGTCCACAAAAGGGCAACAAGTATGTTTCATTTTTTTCAGAAATGTTTTCTACATGAACAGCAGCTTCGTAGGCTGGAGATCCTCAGCCTTGAAAATAAACTTAGGGATAGTTTGGTGGAGCTCAATATAGTTATGGGTGACATGAAGATTTTCGGTGCATTTTCTTTGTCAAAAATGAGAACTGAGGCCATCATGTTCAGACATAAGGAGCAGGTTCAGAACTAACTAAAGAGGGTGGTTCCCCATATGATGAGTGATGGACCTGTGGGAGAGCTTGCTGGAAGACATTGTGCATAAAATTTACATGGTATCAATGGACAGCCTAAACAAATACTTGCAAGAATTGCCCTCTGGAAATGACTAAATAGGAAAATCTCATCAAGATAAGGAATCCTTGAGCTGAAAATAGTAGCAGTCTGAATATGCAAAGGACTACATATTCTTGGTCTTCCCTTGGATTTTTACCTGCGGATACTGATGAACACAAGATACTCAGCAGGATGGAGTGTTGGCCTAGTCAGAGCAGCTGGTGTTGCATTCATTTAACTACGGCCTTGTGAGCAGCAAGATTCCTTTTTGTTGTATTTTGCAGTAGTCACTCTGCTGGTTGTCATACAAATATGGAGTCAAGAGATAGTCCTTATCCCAAAAATCTTATCCTAAGGGCAAGATATAACCTGGAGGGGTCCATGGGAACAAGCCCAACCAAGAAACCAGTTCAGCAGGTTTTTCCACTTTACCATGTATGAATGTGTGAACAGGAGGCAGAAGATAAATAGGTGTTAGGAGTTGTGTTTTGTTGAAGAGTTCTTAATAATTTTATTATTTCTAAGTTTTTTACTTCATTCTTAAACATCCCTATGAAAAATTTCATGCTTCAAAATGTTTGTGGATAAGTTTGGGATGAGATGAAAAAGCATTCTAATGGAACGCAAATAGGTGTGCTTTTAGGAGATACACCACCTCCAACTACCCAGTAAGACTCTCTCTGTATTGTTCTCACAAACACCATATTCTGGCAGGAATAAACTGTGAAAATTATTAAAACCCAGTGATGCTAGACTAAAAGATTTCTAGGTAGATCAATGTATATTATATAGTGTATGCCATATATAATGTCATATGATTAACAAGGAATGCAAAAATGTATGCCTGTGCTAATACTCCTGTATGACTATGGGAATGTCTGTGTGAGTTGATCTGTTTGCATATATTTAGGTATTATTTTTATACTGACAAAGAATGCATATGTGTGAGCACTCATGTCTTCCTACATATGGCTAAGCTATAACATTTTTTATTTTCTTTTCTTTTTCTAAAATTTAATTTACCTTCTGCTTCCTTCATATACACTTTTTTTTTTCTTTTTTAGCAAAAAAAAGGCAAAAAATATTTTCTTCTTTTCAAGTCATATAAGATTTTCTTTCCTGAACACTACGGAAAAAATAATCAGCCATATAATTTCATGCAACTTAAAACCCCCAATATCAAAATAAACATGAAAGAAACTGAATGGGGAAGGAAAACAGTACTGCAGCTTTTGTCCTCTGATCAGCATTTTTGCTGTTCAAGACTTCCTGAGTGGTAAAATAGCTCAGCCACCCATGCTGTTAAGTCAGAGGGCAGAAAATTTTTATATTACTCAGATTTCCTTAAGGGGATGACCACACTGTGACCTCTTTGCATTCTGCAAAGCTCTGTGACTCAGAGACGTTCTGATGGTTCTATTTTAAAGAGTTTCTCCAGTGAACATGTAGGCTTTCCTTTGTGACACTTTTCAACTCGAGGTGGGTAAAAGCATCTTGCCAGATCTGGTAACCTGAGGTCATTCCTGGGCTCCCAGCATTAACATTTCATTAGCTGCAATAGTCTCTGTTGCTGTCCAAACTGTGCTTTCCTTATGCAGCTTGACGCACTTGAGCAGCCACCTCATTTCAAGCTCTGATGTAAATGAATGACTTTACTTACAGAGTCATCCCATCTGTTTTTTTTCTACTACAAGCCTGGTAAGCCTTTTTTAATTAATCTAAAAAAAAAATTCCTTTAAGGCTTGTAAAACAGCAACATGTTCCTGTTAGGAAAAAAAAAAAAAAAGAGAGAAAAAAAGATAGTTCCATGGCCAGATATAGGCTTCAGATATATTAAACAAAACCTAAAATAACAAAACAAGCAGTGAGGAAGGTGAGCTAACTTACCTTAAATTTATTCCCATTTCCAGGACTGAAGATTAACGTGTCCTAGGATTAAAGTAATTAAACAAATGTAAATGTGAATTTCAAGCTGAGATTTCCTTGTGACAAGTGCTGTAAGTTAAAATGAACAATTTTTCAGTATTGTCCTGATGTACTTCATTCTGTTGCCTTCTATTTTCATGGGTTTGTTACTTAACAAACATAGTTATACACATTAAAGAGAGCATTTTGAAACTTACAGCAGATTTTTCTTATAATCATATGTATCCAAAATGTGAATAGCAGAAGAAACCATTTCCATAGTTTAAGAAGCAGGACAATTATTACAGCTTTTGCAGCTTGATGCCATATATTAAAGTGATGATGGAGCAGTTTATGAGGAATTTGAAGTAGATACTGTACACAGTATATGAATGAATTGAGAAATATTTGATCAATCAGCTCATTGTGACACTTTTTCCTGCTTTGCATGGCTGCTTTACTGCTGATTGCATCGTAGCTTGTCAAAAGGAGCTGGTAAGGAAAACAAGAAACACTAAATACATGTAGAAAAATAAGTGAGAGAGGAGGAGTAAGAAATAATCTGAGTATTTCCCATAACTTCCCATAATGCCCCATAAGCTGTGGTCTGTGGAAGACAGGTAAAATCCCACTGTTCTTCCTACATTCCAAAGAGCAAGGAGCAAGCTGGGAGCCAGGGTGAGACCACACATTTCATTCACAGATCTTGTACAGGCTGCAATTGCATTTTCTTCTGACTTCCCTGCCAACCTCTCTTCTGGGCTTTGTGGACCTGGTAGTGCATAAACATAGAGAGGCAACAATGCAAATATCATTAAAGCAAAGGAAGAAATTTCACCATCCCATACTCTGAAACTGTGTGATCCTTCCATATTATTATGGGTTATTTGTTGTAATATGTAAGAACTAAGTACAATCTCTAGCATTTCTTAGACATGTTACAGATTTTAAATAAAAAATAAAGGAAATCTAGATCATGCTATTGAGCATCTCACCAAACCACAGGCAAGAGGAGATATTTAGGAGTAGTAATTCAATAACATTGGTAAAATGCTTCCTTTGTCACATAAAACACCAATTCATTTGCCCATGTAATGACATTTAGTTTGATTTTATGCAATTCAGATTATGCTGGACACAAGTGCAGTTATAGTACAGGGCCTAGGACAGACCCACAGCTTTCTGGAGAGGCCTTCAGGGGACACACAGGATACTGGGCATTTCTAACGTCATCTGGTTGATTCCCTTTCATGTGTCTTCCAAAGGCTCATCATCTGGTCTCCTACCACTGTCAGCCATCTCTGTTGTTCCAGGTGATTTAAAAGAGATCAATTTTCCCTCTTTTCATTATGGGAACCTAGATGATTAAGTAGAATAGTCCCTGACATGGTAAAAAGTAGGAGATGTCAATCTTGCTCCCTGTGCTAGAATATTATTCAAACAGTGCTGCCAAATCTGTATATGAGTTTGTCACTATGCAGTTCAGCTCAGTCATCAGTCACCCCATCAGACCATGGTTATAGCACTGCTCTCACTGCCTGAACAGACAGGAGCAGGCTCAGCTTCTGCTCTGCTTGTGGCTCTCACAGGCAACTGCACACATGGAAAGTAGGGAAGATCTGCTCCTGACACTCGTGCGTCAACCCCAGTCTTTCTGAGGCTGTCCAAAAGTAGTTAAGCCAGGTTTCTAAAGTTAAAATTCAAGACTAGTTGATTATTTTATTTTGGTACTTACACAGGCATGGGGTTTCAGGTTAAACAAATGCTCAGTTTATTGCCAATGATCATGACTAAAAAATACCTGGAGACTTAAGAAAAGGAAGACAACAGTTTGAAGAGAGTATGTTCTCCAGTCAGCTTTCATGGTGAAGCAGAGGAAGAAAATGCTACTCAACGTTTCTGGAGAAGAGAATCACAGATTCTGCTGAATTTTCTTGTCAATGATTCTGCTAAACCAATCTATGACTGATTGAATTATCCATTGCAAATAGTGTTTGTTGCTAATTTGGCCGTTTTGCAGTTCATGAATCATTCTGGAAACAGTCCTGATTTCTGCAAACACATTTGTTATTTGTAAGTACTCACTGAACAGTTCTATATGAACAGATTTCAGCCTATTTTTTTGTTCTCAAATAGTTTCATCTATTCAGTATTTGAAGTGTTTGACTGGTCAACCAAATCACATACTATTGTCTGCACTTCCGATTAGGTAACTGAGACATAAATACAACTATAATGAATAGCAAATGATGAATAGCAAATAGGGCATAACAAACATTGGATCATCTGAAATTTCATATCAGAAATACAGAATTAATGTAATGTTTAGGACTTAAATATTTCCCTGAATACCTGGCAGCTTCCAGATGATCCTGAGACTATGAGTAATACCTGACAGAAATACCGGCAATTATGCTCTCCATTTTATTAGCATAGCATTCAAAATCAGGATGTCCATGGGTAAAGAAATGTTGAACACAATGGCAAGAGTGCATTTATCTGCATTTATGAATGTGTAGATGTCATTCTACTACTATTTTCCACCAATAATCCAAATATATTGTTAAAGACTGTATGAACCTAGTACATGGCACTTTTCAACCAATAACAGGACGTGACTTCTTGGTATATACCAAAATGGAATAGAGGAAATGAGCAGGGACAGGGAATGTGTTTTGAATTGAGATTTGATGAGGCAGAAGAAAACAGTTCCAGATTTAAGGAGCTTCATGAAACATTTTCAACTAACAACCTGTTTTAACATTGTTTTTAAATCCTTGGTTTCTTCTTGACTTCTTATGTTTTGTTCTTAATGTTTTGTTTATTTTTAATTAAAATATGAATTTTGTCTGAATTACTGATCATTTCTTCTGTCTTTAGATATGAAGTTGTCACATATTTATGAATACACTCTGGCACAGGGAGATTTAATAACTGACTGATTATGAATGCCACCAGTACTTGTTTTGAAGGAGAAAATTCAAAGAAAAACAAGCGATGGTTAGTTATCTAACAATTCCTCATGGTTTAGATACAGAATGTCAATGTACTTCGTGCTGTGACCCAGTGGCCAGAAGGATGTTTTGGCTGGAAAAGGAAACTGGAATGGACAACTTCAGAAAGTTCAGTCTCCTCTCTTGAGATCTCCAGGAGGTGAGTGAGAGGGTCTGTCCCTGCTAAATATAACTGAATGTTGTGTACTTAACACAGATATAAGCAAAACTGCAGTCTGCTATTTCAATCCCTCATCCAATGTTTGAGTTCTCTTTTGTTTTGGTCAGATCCAATCTTGTGTGAGAGTAAAAACATTTTCTTTAATTATATGAAAGGAAGGCTTGGAGACTAACTAAATATACAAACATTTTAAAAAACTTTTATACACAAGTATGAAGTACAGTACTGTTGTCACGATCTGTTGATCATTTCTAGGCTATCAGTTAAAAGCATTGTATAAGACCAAAGTTGCATGGCTGTTAACCCTTTTGGCATGACCCCTTAGCCAAAGGCCAGCAGCCTTGCTTTCTGTTTCAAGGGCAAAGAGAAGGAAAACCGCTTGAATGTGTTCTTCAGTCCATCTTCATTCTGAAAGACCACAGGATCTTTCCTGGAGCTCTCCAGCTATAAACTGCCACTCTCCTGATAAGAAATTCCCCAGCTTTTCTTTCTACCAATTCCCATAACAAAACAGTATTTCCTCCATTTTATTTGACCACACCCATGCCACCGTCTCTCACTTTGATGGCTTTATATTCACATTTTCTGTTGAAATACCTGTCCAAAACTTGCCATGCCAGCTTTATGTCCCTGCAGTTATAACCAGTGAGCCTCTGGAGCCACAGGTAGCAGCTTTTGATCAAGTCTTGTTGTTTCTAGGAATCTCACTAAATGCAGTTTAATTATTTCTTTCCTTGAGGATGGGTGTTTTATATGACCATGGCTAAACCAGTTCAGTAATTTTCTGGAGACCAAACAGTCACTTGAGAGCAGTCACTGATTTTTTCCAGGATAACAATATTATTATTTCCTGGCCTTGCCATATGGGTTGCATAGGAGTGGGACACATAGCCAATTAACTGAGACAAAGGTTTAACTTAAAGCAATAACGAGAGTGCATTTAGTGCACTTTGGAGCCATGGTTATCATTACTGAATTATAAATATTAATAACAGTTAAATACACTGTCAATGGTGCAGCCATTAAACATCTGCTGCCTCTGTTACATGCTGCTTTTTAGCTGGAGTGAAATCTCTACTTTGGGGCATGTGGAAGTACATTGATATTTGTGACAGTGTAACCCAAAGTTCTGGTGTCTCTATGATGGCACTGTGACTACAAAATGTCTAGCATCACACATATACTTTTCAGGAGTATTTGTATTTTCAGACTTCTGCTGAGAATTGTTGTTCTCAATGACAGCAGAAGCACCAGACAGGATCCATTGTTGCTTGCATTGCAGGCTCAGGGCTTCAGGCACAAGGGCTGTGCCAACAGGATTTGGGCACCAAACTGCCTCTGCAGGAAAGGAACACTTATCTCCTCCTCATCTATGCACTGTGGTGCCATGAGAAATAGTATCTGTGCCTCAGAGTGGCCCACAAATGAGTTCCTTTAATGAAAACAATAATCTGATTTTTTTATCTAATAACATTTTGGAGGATATGCTTGTCTTCTCTCAAAATCTGATTTTCTTGATATCCACCAAAATGTCCTGAGCAAAAATTGTCATGTACAGATTATTCTGAGAGGAAACATTTATTTATAATCTTTCTTTCAGGAGTGAACACTACAAACATTTTCTTTAATCTCTGAGCACATAAATGAACATAAAACTATGCATAATGCTTAGGAAGTGGAACAGCAAGAAAGAAACTTTACTCTGACAGATTTTATTTTTATAAGGGTTTCATTTGGTGCTTTTAACACAGGTAAATGTACCTTGACAATATGCCAGAAAAAGAAATAAAATAATTTCAGCTGCCAGATATTTTTCTCAGAATTACTTTGTTCCAAATCTAAGGCCTAGTAGGGAAGAAGTGATTAACTCCCAAGGCCATTTAAGCATCAAACTGTACTTCTGGCAATAAAAAAGCCCTCTTGGAAGGAACATTCTCAAAAGAACATCTCATTCTGAAAGCAGGTGTAATCAGAATTCTGTTAAAGTGGAAAGAGAGAAAATTGAGGAAGAAAGGATTAATGTATCTGCAGTCCTCCGATTTCATAGGAGGCAGAGAACAAACCAGGCTCCAGGTCATAGGCAAGACAGTATGTGAACATATATTGTGCTGAATTGATTTCAAATCCAGAAAGAACAGTCTATTCTGTTGGTCAAGTAAAAAATTAAGAGGTAGTTTTATCTAAAAGAAAGAGGCTACCTTATAGTGAATTCTTAAATTCAGAGGATGAAGTTCCAATAAGACCAAAGCCCTGGAAATGTTAGCTAGAGATGAAACATTTTTAATATGCAGTGGAAGCAGCTACCATAATAGCTGCCATAATAGCTACCAATTATCACAATCCAAAACCTTTATTAAGAAAATAATCAAGTGACCATGCAATATTTTTATACTAAGGACTCAAGGAAGTTTTACTTGAATTTTAATGCAGGCATGTTTTGGATTCACCTTTGAATCTCACTGTAAGTCAGTTCTGCTACAAGAAACTACATCTTTAGTGAAATCACCAAGGACTTTTGGAGGTAAAGATATTTACACATTTTTAATATCTTAGTTCCTGATTTACATCAAAATCCTATTAGTTAGTTCCCATGTATATTCCACAAAAAAGAAGAGTAACATTCAATATGCAATATTCATTCAGAGTGTAATTGAATCAATGGCATTAAATGTACAGATAAATTTAGCCACTATAGGATTATGGATAAAAACATATTTAGCAGAAGCAATAAAATGAAAATTTAACATATTAAAGGGTGAGTAGCAATTCTTCATAAATAAAACAGGGACAAGAACAGATCCCAGCAGAAGCAGAAAGTGGAAATTGTGAACTAAACTGGTTACACGAGACATCACTGTGCCACAATATTGTACATTACCAATGCAGAGCTCAGGTGAAGGTGTCATGGTGTAAATGTCAGGTCTAAAAAGAATTTTGTATAATCTGCCAATTCATTGCAGTGATGTTAAGCAATTTTACAGTAAATTGACAGAGTTATATATGACCCATAGAAGGGTAAGTGTTCACCATACTTCAGTGGAGGTAAATGCACTGAGAATATTAGCTTAGACTTTGATTGTTTCCTAATATGTTTGGTTGCTTCTCACAGTGATTTCTATTTGGAACATAAGGGACTGAGACAATTTACCCTGTATGATTCTTTTCTTTGCAGTAAATTTCTAACTTAAAGAAAAAAAAAGAGAAAGATGAATGGAGGATTCTGTCTCCAATTTCCCAAACCATTCTTGATATTCAGGTAAACTGAGCAACTGTTTAACATCCACTATGATTTACAGTTCACATTAAATGTTTCTCTGTACAGCATTTTGTAGGTGCCAACTTTTGAAAGCCAAACCCAGCAATGATTTTGGCTAGAAAATAAGAACATACTTCTGTATGTACTGGTTTGGTGGGTTTTTGGCAGGACGGGATGGTGAAGTGCTCCTGTGAGTACACACCCAGGAGGCATGTTACAAACTGCTTGCTGACCTTGCTTTGTCTTGAACTAGAAATTCTTGCACCATGAGTATCAAGTGGAAAGTCTAAAAAAAAGGAACCACACTCTCACTGTGTTGATAAGAAGCATTACCCTGTGATACTTGCTAAAGGATTTAGTGCCACTAAATTCAGTCTAAAACTAGCTTGAGGATAATCTGATAAAGTTAAATTCACTCAATTTATAAACATTTGCATGTTATTTATTCATATCGTTTACATGTGTTTGCCCTGATAACACAAGCCTATGTGAAACAGCTGTCAGCAGCCACCAGAATTTGCTTGTTCACTGCTTTTTGCTGGAAGCCAAAAACAACTGCCCAGGCCCCATGAATACGTGCAGTTCATTTATCCCAATTAGAAACTAATTTCAGGCAAGTGCCACTAACCAAGAACAATGTGAGACAGAACAAGAGAAATTATCTACGCAGTGCAGTAAAAGAAGGAAATAACAAATGAAATATTGAGACACTCCATAGAAAGTGACGGTTTTTATTTTGCAAGTTACAGATAATGTGTTTTTCTGGTACTGTGGTCTGTATTTTCTGTGCAGACACATCAGGCTCATATTTGGAATCGAGCTGGAGTGTTGTTTCTGTGTTTGCAAAACTCAGGTGGGAGTCTTGCATGAAAATGCTTTTCCTCTACCTGCATTCATAAATGGCACAGGAATAGCCCTGCTCACAGCCCACTGTCACACTGACCTCCTGCACTTGGCCGGGAAATCTGAGTCCTAAAACACTTCAGAGTTTCAGAATCACCTGCTGTTTCTTTCCATTTTGGACTGAGATTCTAGGAAGGCTCTTCCTCAATGGGTGGCTGGTTCTTATTGCTGAGCTAAATCTGAGTGCCTAGATACAACTGATCCAGAGTTTGACCAACTGTGATTTCCCTTTTATTGCTTCTTTTTAGTGCTGATCATAAGTTGTGATATATATTGAAAAGGCCAAGCCACTTATGCAGACATGCAAACTAAGTGAATGACAAAGTACAAATTTGACAGCTACTGCCATTCTATGGTCATACAGACTTCCCTGTCAGCTTAGTAGGAATCCTATACATTTTTCCTTTTCTTTTTTAAAAAATTGTTTACAGTTTTGCATAAAATTGTAACAAAAATGCTGTAAATAAAATATTAATGCTGAAATAAAATTTTGCAACAGCAGTGCAGAATTATGGTACATCAGACAAAAACAGAGCAAAAGAGGTAAGAGAAGGCTGAAAAAGGACGACTTGCCCCTGGTCACAGAGGTTTGGGTTGGAGATTAGATAGGCAGACTACACACCCCTAAATCCATGGGCCTCAATGGGATGCACCCACAGCTACTGGGGGGGCTGGCAGATGTTGTTGCTCTGCTGCTCTCCATTATCTTTGAAAAATCATGAAGAAATCCTAACAATTTTATGACTCTGTGACTTCATTTCACATAATTTTAAAAATACCTATAAACATCCATTAATTGGTTCTAACTGAAATGTGTCACCTTTTCAGGGACACAGTGTCACCCATGTGTATTGTAATGAACCCATTTGGCACTTTAAATTTCATTACAACACACACTCTAATGTAGCACATAAGTTATTCAGGGTATAAATTAGTGTAACAGTACTTTTATAAATAATAAAATATGTAGTGGAGGATATTGAAAATATTAATAATCCCCTAACTTGTATACTATTTGACTTATTCTATACATGAAACTGGTTTTTTGTCAGCCATTTCACTACAGGATAAACAAGAGATTCTAATCTGGAAAAGATGCTGAAGTATAATAAATGTAAGTACAGCTCGTACTAATTTTTAAAATGGTACGCTAAGAAATGATGATATACCACACCATGACACCATAAACTAAGTAAATACAATCAAAGAATATGAAAAGCAAGTAAAATTTTAATTTGTAAAATTCTAATTTTCTAATAGTAAAATTCTAATTCTAATTTTTTTAAAATTCTAAATTACTTGCTAATTCTAATAGCAAGTAAAATTTTTCACTTAGTACAATTGTTTTGAAATTCTGTATGTGGAACATTTGATATTTTTCTGATTTGAAAAGTAAAACAACCAGGATCTCAAAAACATTTTAAAGGTGGACTTCCAGATCTTGATCATGCCCAACAGTAAGTGTACAAATCCTATTAGAAATACAAGTTATCTTGGTCAAAACCAAACAAAATGTAAATAAATTTCCAGTAGCTTTTCAGTGCAAAACCTTGAGATAAATAATAAAAAAATATAGCAGGCAAGGTAGCTAGCACCAGACTATCAAAAAAAAAAGAGATTAAAGTATTCATGAGACCTTCAAATGGGTGTCCTGCTTCACAAGTATAGTTTGAATTTCAAATAACATGAACTAAGTAGATGCTACAGATCACTGCATTTGCCTGTCAGTGTTACAGCTGAGGCTTAGCAATTAGTTCTAGGACTTAAATTTGCAGGAAGAGATAATTTTGTACAATAAAACTTGAGAATCCTAATTTGACATTGATGGCATGAGTGAAATGAATGAGTGAAAATTAAGTTTTGTCCATATGCCTGCCTGCCTTCCTTCCTTCCTTCCTTCCTTCCTTCCTTCCTTCCTTCCTTCCTTCCTTCCTTCCTTCCTTCCTTCCTTCCTTCCGCCACTTCCGCCACTTCCGCCACTTCCGCCACTTCCTTCCTCCACTTCCGCCACTTCCTTCCGCCACTTCCTTTTCTCCTTTTCCCTCCCATTTTTCCAAAGCAGGATCCTTTATAGGCTTTTAGGGTAAGACAACTGGAAAGCAAAGTTAAAGCACTTCTGACACTGTAAGTATGCAACAATATATCAGCTTTATACAGCATTTAATAAATGCACTTGGTTATTTTAAAATATACTTTATGTCTTGGAAATAGGTACCTCATGTACTCATTAGGGGCAAAACTGGGTTGAAATGAGTTGTGCAATGTCATTTTTATGTTATATAATTATTCATATATAATGAATGATGCATATTTTCAAAACAATTATGTGGCTCACTACTGACACAGAAATTACAGATGGCCTGTGTTAAATATGCTTTTTTTAAATTATGCATGAGGCTTAAAAAGATCCAAAAAATCTTGAGCAGAGTCAGAATGAGAGTGAAACAAAACTTTGTAGTTTTATAATAGCCTCTCATTGCAAATGATACATTCTGTTTCCTAGTTTAGACAGAGGATACTAAGGTAAAGATAAAATGGTTTTGTTACTTGGTTGGTTGTAGTAAAAGAATTGGAAAAAAAGAAGAATTGAAACTGAAGGTGCAAGCTGCAGAAACACATTATTATGTTATTCCCAGGGTCAGAAATTAGCATTTCTTCTGTTCCCTTATACTTCCTCCAGTGTCCTCTGGCCATCAAATTCTGGCTCTGTAACTTCAGACTTCAGGAATTTATAGTTGGTGGTGGTGGTGGTTTGTTTGGCTTTTTTTCTTTTTTTTTTCTTTCTTTTTTTTGTTTTGTTTTGTTTTGTTTTGTTTTGTTTTTTAATGCTTTGGACATCATAGATACTAAAATATACCTTGATTTTAAGTGCTAAGATTTTGGAGGAGGTAGTTCATGTTCCATGAAATTGCACCAATGCCTTTATTAATTACCTCTTGTTTACACATCAAGGTCACATTGGAGACTGATTTCCTTTACTTAAAAAAGTGTAACATAGGCAGTGTTGATTGTTCAGATATTATTGGCTTCTAAGTTCAATTTCAGACTCATTCTTACATGACTGAGCACAGTACTCCAAGCCTCTGCTCTTGTCATGGTGAGTTTATGAACATTTTGCAGTGAGATTTCTGTTAACCCTGAGGCTGTCAAACAGTATTTAAGATAAACCAGCACCTGATCACCACTGAACATTTGCCTACTTATAAAGAACAAAAGAGGAAACAACAACAACAACAAAAATAAAATAATTAACAACCACTTGGTTCCCACACAGCAAAAACTAGACGTCAACTGTTCTTTATGCTTGCATATGCTTTTAAAATGATTTTTTTTTCAACAGTTATCCCCATCAGAACATGTTCTACAGTTGTAAATCAGTGCCAGTGAATTAAATTTTGCTCAGGGCGTTGTGTACAATTGCAATATGGATATTAATGCAGGGAAAATAAACAAGAAAAAAATGCTTAACATGACACAACATCTGACTTATTAACTGATTCAGTATAAATGAATGTCAAGTAAATGACAGCCCCAGGATCCATCCAACACAAAGTTGTTTGAAAAAGCATTTCAACAATGGCTTAGAATATGTTGTTCTTTCATTCAGTTGCTTGTGCTTCCAAGGGAGGTAAGCATACCTTCAGCCAAAAAAAAAAAAAAAAAGAAAAAGAAACACACCATTTCAAGTAAAATATTCCATAAAAGAGAATTTCTATTTCAGAGGGTCAGGCTAAAGACAGTGATTAACAGGAGAGAATGTCTGACTGAAGGAAAGGAATACTTTCTGAAAAAGGAATTGCTGAAGATGAGAAGCATGAAAAGCCCATTGCCATGGTGCTGGATGTGTTGTTGTTTCTTTTTGACCTCACCTTGTCCAGTCAAGATGACTAAAAGCCTTACTTTGTTATTTACTAGCTTTTAAGCATATGGTTTTTGACAGTCTTCATTATTCTTTAATAAGTTTCTTTTGTAGTGGAGCTCACCCTTTAGAAACTCAGTTAAGGAATTGAGTTGAATGTTTCATCTAGAGCAGGTTCATTTTAATTTATTTAAATATGTAAAGACATTCTGTTTTGTTTTGTGGGTTTTTTTAAATACCCATGGGCTTGCAGGCAGAGAGGTATATAGCCTTATCTCTGAGTGAAAATTCAGCTCCCAGCTCCCTGCAAACTTTTCCTTGTTCAAATTAGGGCATCTCAATGCAAGAGCTTGTTAAAGTTTCATGTTATAAGGGATGAGTTTGCCTTGGCAGATTAATTTAACAGCAGGAAAATCTACTTCTGTTTTTCTTAATGCCAAGTTTTAAAGCCTGCTTACTTTGTGGGTGGTGTGATTCAAGAGGAAGCAGGGTAGCCACAGGCATGGGATCAGAGCTTCGTCCTTATGCAGGAGCAGGTGTGTGGGTGTGAGAGAAAAGAAGGGATGAGGTTTCGATCCTTCCTCCTTGCACTCCAATCGCTCCCTGGGCATCTCGGGATGCTGTGCATGTTTGTCACCAGACACACTGGGCCAGGGGGCTTCCCCTCCACTTCTGCTGGGCTGGGAAGCCTGAAAAACTTCAAACAGGCTCCTGGATTTGAACCAAGAGGAGACAGAGGAAGCCATGTGAGCAGGCAGGAGCCTTACAGTCCTAAGGAACTGCACAAAGCCCAGAGCAAGTTCCACAGAGCCCCACCATGGCTGCAGGATGGGACACGGGGCTCCCACCCAGCCAGGCCAGCACGTGCAGGGAACAGCTGCACAAAGGCCCAGGGGACACACAGCTTCCCAAAGGGGCAATATCACAGCAACCCCACACAGTGCAGGCCTTTTCCCATGCACACCTATTTGGAAAGAGCTGTCAAATTCAAATGAGCCCTTTTGTATGTGCTGAGGCTAATGGTTAATGTAATAAAACTCAACAGCGTTTACAACATGAGCTGTGTGAACCACGGAGCCAGAGTTTGTGGGCTGCTCCCCACTTGGTTTTCATATAAGTGTAATGATCAAAGGAAGCAAGTTAATCATGGGCCAGGTTGTGATACATACAAACAAACTTCGTACACACCAAAAGGAACCACAGCACCTTCACCCAGAACAGGCAAAATCAGCTTTCCTTTGGGCCTGGATGTTGCAGTTAACCTCCTGGTGGGGGCTTGGTCCAGGTGTATACTCAGGCAACACTTTAGGTTGCTACAGGTCCTGCTGACATATCTGGATGAAATTTTCAATCAGCTCTAGTGTTTTACTGATCAGAATCCACTCAGGGTCATCCCTGTGCTGCTACCACTGTAGGTGCTGTGCTAGCTGCCCCCAGCCTGGCCAGTCCAGTGGCACCCGGCATGTCTCAAGTCATGTTTTAGCATGGAAACTCTCAGAGATATTCCTTTAAACCACAATAATTTTTTACTTCTAAGACTACCAAAGGCAAGCACTAGGTAGAGTGTCTGGTTTGACAGTTTAATGAATCCCATTTGGCAAGTCTGATCACTATCAAATTTGAAATCACCTGCACATTGATATTTTTACCCATGACTCAGGAAGAGAACAGAGACTCTTTTCTAGCTCCTAAGACTGAGGTACAGTAGGCAATAAGGCTATAGGACTCCATTCACTGCTTTGGTAAGAGAAAAAGTCAGAGTCAGAATATAACCTTCACTGTTCAGCTCAGGTCACAATTTTCTGTTGTTTGCCAAAGCAGATGAGATTGGAATCCCTGAGAATAAAACTTGTCCTGTGACCACATAGATATCTTACTTTTGCACTCAGTTTTCTCTAATTTGTTTTCCCAAGAAGCAGTGTCTTTCTAAAAATATCGATACAGGAGCATGGGGAGGACAGCAGAGAGCCCATTCAGTGCCAGCATCTCCACTGGCCTGCACTGTGAGCTGTTTTGCTGCTCACAAGCTGATGTTTTTCTCACCTCTTCCATCTTCTACTTAGTCTAACTCCAGCCCCTGCACCTGCTACTGCAGGATATTGCCGTCTATAGCTTTCCAACACTTCATATGCTGATGAATAGTTGGCTTCTGGTTGCTTCAGCAAAAGTCCCCAACTGCTGCTGAATTCACTCTCCAAGTGCAGAACAGAAGGGACCTTTATTTACCTTAATGGGCTCTGAGGATTAACACTGCAGACACTCAGGTGCCTGGTCTCCTCATACTGATTTCTGCCCTTGGTTTCTGGTTGGCAAAGAATTTATGCTCAAGGTGCTTGGATCTGTAAAGCGTGATGTTCTTGGCTAACTGCAGTATTAGGAAATTCTGTAGGAAAATAAACTGGCCTGTCTCTTGTATAGATATCACTTTAAAAATTCTCTCAACAGAATCCTGTATGACAGAGTAAAATGGACAGAATTTAGAGCAAGAGAGCCTTCCATAGCAAAATGCTTAGAAATTAATCATAAATAAATAAAAATTAAATAAATTAATTTTCAAATCCAGCAAAACTGCACTATCTTTTTCAAACACTGTCCACAGCTTAATTACTGTTAAGTACTTTTTTTTTTTTTAATGGTGAATTTGCAGGTTGCTGTGCTAATACTACACAGCATTCCTTTAAGGGTTAAGCACATACATTTAAAAGCTGATAACATTTTTCCATTAGAAGAGCTTAAGTCCTTTTATGATATGTTCAGGGATCAAGTTTCACAAATTCAGTATTCAAGCCAACTAAAGTCAGATGTCCTAGTACCACAAAGCTTAATGAGTGAACTTTTGCCTCACTAAGGTCTGGAAGATAAGAAGAGATGAATATTTTAAAATAAAGGCAAACATTTGCTTCAACATGTAAATGTATTTGTTCAGACTGTAAATTAAATTCAATTAAGTTCAGAGAGTAGTATCTTAAGCATTTTGCTAATTATAGTTGTGAGTTTCAACTCATTAAACTCAGATAGTGCATTTAAGAAAAGAGAATCTGCTAGGAAACTGCCCATTACACGGGCTGGTTATCTTTTCCATTAAAGCACCACTAAAACTTTGAGATGTGCCTTCAAGACACTCCACAGGAGCAGGAGAAGAAGGGGGAGAGAACCAAGGCTCTTTTTGCCAACAACAGCAAAATGAGGTGAGCTGCAGAAAGGAATTTGTATTTTCTGGGTGTACAAAACCTATAGCTGCACATCCAAGAATGCTCTCATTCAGCATCCATGTGACTGCTGTCCTCAGGAGTCAGTTTGTGGTGCTGCCCACCCTGACAAACCCCTGGGACTGGCTGATGTCTCTCTGGTTAGAATCACACCTCTGCTCACAAAGAGAAAACTCATTTGAAAAAGCTAAATTTCTCAGCAAATTAGGGCCAAATAAATGCTCATTTTTGTAATAAGTGCAAGCCTTCAAGGCTTGATTTAGGTATCATTTGACCAAAAACATGAACAAAACTATGCCAGCAAGCAAGAAGATAAGAAGGGGAACTGGGGTCAAACTGAAACTCTGATATGGGGTAGGAAAGGGCGTGGGAACCATAACTGGAGCAAATGTAACTAAAACAGCATGAAGAGGACATGGGAGAGTCCAGAAGAATGTATTGGGAGCCTGCATGTTCCCCAGTCGAGGGAGAAAACAGCATAAAGTGGAAGGAAACTGAATCTTTTCAAGTCCCTGGCATAAAGAAGTAAGAAGTAGGCATTGAAGGGAACTGGAGAAGTAAAAATCAACAGGAGGTTGACACGTCAGGAGAGAGACAGGGAGGATTGCAGCCTCTGGAGCCTAAGCCAAGAACATGGCTTACAGAAGCTGCAAAATGTGCAACCAAGTGTTTTCATAGAGGGACTAGCTAGTGTTGGCACAAGACAGCAAGTGTTAGCACTGGAAGACAGAAGAAGTGCTCAGTGTGTGACAGTGATGAAGTCCCACGCAGCCCTGTGAAAGTATGTCTGAGCTGCACAAAACCGCGAGCTCGCTTTGAGCTGGTTAGCCAAGCCTCAGAAGCAGTCTGTGCATGTTAACATTGCTTTCATTAATTTAACTGGGCTAATACCCCTAATTTGTTGGAGGTATCTGTAAACTGTGCTTTGCAGGGTTACACAGCGTACCTTTGTTAGAAAGAGTCACTCCAGAGACAGCAAAACAGGTCAGACCTTTACAAACCCATTCAAACCCTTAATTTCCCTATGCATGTCCTTGGTCAGTGATTAGACTGAGCAGAGAGTCCCAACAAGCTCAGGCTGCTGAATGCTGACCTCTCTTAACTGCTGCCAAAGCTAACAGCCATGGCTATGCTCGCACCAGGTGGTCTCCCTTAAAGAAAATGCTCTTTCACTTTTCTTCTTCTTTTCTTAAAAGACATTTTATTGTATCATAAAGAAAACTTTCCCCAATGCATGCTATTTGCAGCAGACAAAAAGCGCTGCTTATATGATTTTTGTGTGTTGTGTTTTCATACTGCTCTAAACCTTTTGGCTGGGTTTGAACTCCTGCCAGCATTTTAGCATAGCAACTTGCTTTCTTCATGACATTCAGCAAGTGGTTTTGCCTCCTCAAAGACTTGGGCTACAACCCAGGGAGAATTTTACATTATGAAAGAATGAAAAATTGGTTAGAGCAGGAGCAGCAAAAGCCACACACCTCCTTCCCTCTGACCGCAGACTAACCCAGCACACTGTCTCTATGGTCTGGGTACGTGATGTTACGGCTGTGATCATGTGGGTCCAGCAGACAGGGGAACATAACTTGTTTTATGGAGCAGAGGCTATTCACAGGGCTACTGTGTGCTTGCTGCTACATGCATGGCTTTAATATGCTCCTGCTTTCTTGTCTGACTTTGCACGCATTGCAGAGCAGAATAGCACAGGTAGGAACCAGACATCCTGAAAAAGTGGGAAGCCAGACAGGCACATCTTCCTCTGTAGCCACCCAGCCTACCTGCTCCTGGCTGCTCTCTTCCCAAATCATGGGAATCACATGAAGGGGAGGGAACATTTTCCCAGGGGAAGAGGGAGGTTTGGGCAGGCCATGACCTAGATAAATTATCCTAGCAGCCTGTGGATGGTTTGCAGAGTGTAGGTTAAACAATTCCGATATGCACAAGCACTGTGAGAGCCAAACCCCACTGAAACCAACAGAAAGCTTTCCATTTGCTTTAGGGAGCATTGGATCAAACATTAAAGATAGGCAAAAGTGAAAATAAGAAACCTCTGTGTGTTGTTGGCACAGTGACTGTAAATACCATTGGAACAGACACAACCACAGGATACCCCGAGGCTGCATGAGTGTTGCTGTCCAGTGATTGGCTTTTATTTGTTCCCTACCTCAGTGGAGCTACTCTACACCACTGGATAAACCTGGCCCTTACTCTTTGCTCAGGAAGGTTTCAGTCTAGTTACTTTTATCACTGGGCTCAGGGTGCTCACTGTGCAGATTATTCCAGGAAAGAGAAGCAAAGTATCTTTAGGTAATTGTGCCAGCATGGGGAACAAAGGAAAGTATTCTCATAACACTGATAGGCAGGACAAACTTGAAAACATTATTCCTGAGCCAGAAATACAGATTCCTCTTCCAACAGTTGGTTTCCTGTTGGCTAGACTCAATGAGATACCATTTGCAGGAAGGAACAGAGTCCTTCAGTGCAAATTGTGCATATGACTCTTGATGCTGCATTGCTTTAGGCAGATTATCATTCTGTCCCTCCTTTTAATCATCAGCTACTGAAAAGTTAGTGGCGATTTTATTAGCATCACTTGTTGGGAATGGTGCCCTAATTTATGGGGATTTTTTAATTTATACTTTTTAAAAATTAAAGCCACTTAATGCTAGGTAGTGGATTTTGTAAATTAATAAAAGAAGCAATAAGAAATGGAATAATAATATCAACAACAAAATGCTTTCTTAAAAAAAGAGCAATGTTGTACATCAACAATAAAGATGAAGAGTGAAGAGAGACACCTTCTCCTTACAAATACTTCTGGGTGAGAAAACATCATCACAGCTGGGGTATTTGTCCTAGAAGCATCAAGCCTTACACGTGTGAACATATTAGCTTAATGAAATCCCTAAAACCAGTGCAACTTGGAAAATTTACCTTGGAGGGATGAAGTCTACATTTGCAGCAATGTGAGACATCTTTCAGAAGACTCATTTCAGTGCTCTGCCTCCTCCTTTTTTTGCGCTTTCAAATACACAGCCAGGTCACAGACAGAGTGGGACTGATTTCAGGTTTATGCCTTGAGTCTTTCTTTTCCAACCAGGCATTCACAGCTGTAGGCAGGCCCGTGAAAGTCTGAACTTTCAGTCTTGAACTCGAAAGGCAACCTTCAAGTCCTGCTGTACACTAGGGACAGCAGGATAGAGAGTCTAAGCTTCTACTTCCTTTGATGAATCTATTTCCACCTAACTCCCAAGACTCTCTTGCCCTCACTTCTTTGTCTACATAAAAAGCTAACATTAACCTGGTTTAAATAAATGCAATTTAAACCCATCCATCTTAATAGTCTACTCCTCTTGCATTTGCTGTGTAAAAGCAAAATTTCAAGCTTCACCCTAGGCCTATGAGGATAAATTTCAAGAAGGGCAGGACCTTCCATTTTGAATAGCAAGGAAGCTTTAATTTTAAAAACAAGAAATCGATGCATTATTTTCATTCATTGGAATTTTGTGCCAGTTGCAAAATCAATTCTTTTCTTATTAAAGTACTTGCATTCCCAGTAAAACACTTTGTGACATAGACTCTCCATTAGGATAGAGCTGGACCATGCTCCCAGAAGGCCAGCAACTTTTATTGTAATCACAGATTTTGCATAGTAAATAGGAGGCTGAGTTTTAACTCCTGGAATTCCTTTTGAAGGAACAGTGGGCCTGTAGCTTGGGTTACCTTCAGGAACACTGCAAGTGTGGGCAGCTGTGTACAGAGAAAATTGGACCTAGGACATGTAATTAAGATCTTCCCAGACCATAACAGAAAGTCATTTAATACCTCTTGGCAAAGTCTGATATAACAAAACCACAAGATTCTCAGAGAGAAGGGGAGATTCTGACCAGATTTACTGTGATCAGGCCTGTGTAGTGATGAAAAAAAAGGTAGGGAGTGAAATAAAAGGCCAGGAATTTGGTTTGAACCAGAGTTTTAGTTTGTTCTTATCTCATCTGAATGTGACTGCTCTATTTAGTTTTGAATAACTGCTCTGCAAGTGGGATTAAATTTTGTTTTCTCCCTTGGTTTAGTGTTGCAGCAGAAACAGTCTGTATTATACAGTGGCATAACACATGTCTTTTAGAAAAACTCTGACAACACGAAATTCCCATAGGTGCTATGCTCACAAAAAATTAGCATAATGATGTTAGGAAGAGGCCTTTGCTCTTATAGAAACTGTTTGTATCTGTCAGGGTATTATATATAGGTTGCTGCAAACACCATAGAAATGAGAAACTAAAGTGACACAATAAAATTCTTTTAGTGATTGAGCAAAAAAGTTTGAGAAATTAAATTTCTTCCACTAGTATAGTTATATTTTTACTATGGCATTGCACAGCTAAAGAAAGAATCAGAAAACAGAGATGGAAATTATAGGCTGGTGCCATTTACTATGAGACACTTTAAGGCCTAATTCAAATCCTTCTGAAGCCAGTGTTATATGTATCAGGTCTAATAGTAATAATAACAGTAATAATGGTTGTTCTTAATAATCAAGGCTGATTATGAGGCACTTAGGGTAATGCTGCTATTTGCTTTCACCACCCATGTATTTGCTTATGTGGGAACAGATTCAGCTGTGGTGACCAGCTACGGCTGTGCATGTTCAGTTTTGATGACTGGAAAGTGCTAATTGATTCTCCTTGAGCTTTTTTCCTTGAGGCTCTTTTGACTTCCATCTTGTTCAGGATTTTGGCTCACAGACTGTTTTTTCATCATGCATCAGGATGGAATGGACTTTCCCCCCCTTTATTGAAAAAAGATTCTTCAAACTTTAAGGGACAAATTCAGCATGTAATCCAACTGATTTTAGCAGAAAGAAAGAAAGGTCCCCTCCAGGGATGAAGAGCATCTGTGCTGCTTGCCCACCTCTGCACTGACTGAGGTCTTACCAAGAGAGCTACAGCATGGGTGCATGTTTAGAGGATGAAGCCCTGGGTCGCCAGTCTGGCCATGCCTGCATCCCAGTGAAGGCAGAACCATCCTGTCCTCAAATGCAGCACCTGTGCACACACAGAGCCCATCAAGGATTGCAGACATTATGACAGGCTGATAAAAGACAGTCACTGTACTAAGGAGGAGTCACAAGCTAAACACGAGATCTAGAGGACAGAGAGGGCCGTCATCTGCCAAGAACAAAGGATCAGGCTAAAGGCTTTTTTAAAGGACTGATCATTTTTTCCCATGAGTCTCAGTGTGTATAATGAAAGTGGCCACTGAAGGAAAAGGAGCAGGAAGAGGAGGATTAATAGATCACTTGCAGATTAGTGTTATGAAGCTCTTTTAAGATGTTGAACCACTGTTATCCATTTAGAGAGGCATTCTGGTCTGAAATGAATGTCACCCCCAGAGTAGCTGGAGAAGAAATAGGGACATTCTTCTACAGTCAGTGTTCCAGGCATACATCCCCATTAATTCCCCAGTTGATTTCCCAGAGAAAAGTCAGACTATTTACAAGAAAGGTTTTCTCTGGCTCAAAGTCTCATGGAAAATTTTGATCCCATGGCTTATTCATTGGGGATTTCCCACAGTTCTGAGGGAAACCAAGAGGCAAGGCTCTAAGGGAGCAGGTTCTTTTTCTTTCATCTTTCCCACAGATCAGCCAGTTCTACATCTTCCTATGAGCTGCTGCTCATAGAGAGATATGGGCTTGAGGGACTATGAAATAATTCTTTGATTTATAGATGAGACTTTGTTTCAATTAGCTCATTATGTGAAAAATGAAATTAAAGATGAAAGAAAGAAACCTTTCCTCAGCTGGACTTTTCTTGATGAGTTTCATGCGTACACAGGTTCTGCTTACTGAGAAGGAAGGCCCTGAAAAAAGGTGCCTGGAAGCATGGAAGCCTTGGTCCAGGCACGAGTGCTGCAATGCCATGAGCCTCCATTCCTGCTCCTTTTATCCCTAGATCCCTTAAAAACTTTGACAAAGCAAGCCTCAAAGTAACTTTATACCTTAATCCAAAGCATATTATATTCATAAACAATTTCCATCATTCTCTCTTCTTCTCCCTTTTGAGACAGAATAATGTACTACTAAAATAGGATTTCTGCTCTCCTGTTGAGAACATAAGGAGCAAGAAAATAAAGAGTTTTCTTCATTACCAAACTCTCAGAGGAATGCAAACAGAGAAGAAGGAGCAAACATAAGACCTATTTCCAAGGTGTTCTGGAGTAATGCATCAGCCTCTGATCTTCAGATACACATCAGTAAATCCAGACTTTGACCTACAAAGCACTTAAGTACTTGCATAACTTGGAGCATATGAGTAGCCTCTTCACTTGAGATTAGCATGTGGCTGGGTGATTTCTGTACTGTGGCTTTTCAAAGGAGTATGGCTTAGTTATTATATATTTTGTAATGTGGGAGGCAGAGGAAGGAAGGAAGTGGCGGAAGGAAGTGGCGGAAGGAAGTGGCAGAAGTGGCGGAAGGAAGTGGCAGAAGGAAGTGGCGGAAGGAAGTGGCAGAAGTGGCGGAAGGAAGGAAGGAAGGAAGGAAGGAAGGAAGGAAGGAAGGAAGGAAGGAAGGAAGGAAGGAAGGAAGGAAGGAAGGAAGGAAGGAAGGAAGGAAGGAAGGAAGGAAGGAAGGAAGGAAGGAAGGAAGGAAGGAAGGAAGGAAGGAAGGAAGGAAGGAAGGAAGGAAGGAAGGAAGGAACTTGGCTTAGGTTAGAAAACAAAGAACCAAACTGAGTTTCCCAGAAGATGATAAGACTGCTGATTTAGACAAAATAAAAACCAGGATATGTTTAAATATAAGGCCAAGAGGCTCTGAATTGTTTTACAATGAGAAATTGTAAAACAATTCAGAGCCTCTTGGCCTTATATTTAAATCACTACATGATATATCCAGGAAAATTAAACTTTTATGAGAGAAAAAGGACTCCCACTGAGCACTTGGAGCTTCAGGACTATGTGAGATCAGTTTTATTTACATGTCTTTCTTGGTTTGCCCAGCTTCCTTAGCCTTTTTAACCAGAAATCCTGTCCCTTATAGCCTTCAGATGAGATGATTATATGGCATGCAGATTCTCTCTTTTGGTCTAAACAATTTGAACTCATTTAAATTTAAGGCCTGAGCTTGCCCCTTTTAAAATTTAACAGGTTAGGGAGACTTAGCTCACATACTCAGCTTATGGATAATGCCCAGCTCATATGAGCAGATGAATTGGCACACTGGAAGCAGAGATGGCCATGTGAAAACTGCCCGTAGACAAGGATGAAGGAGTTTCATGTCATGCAGTTAATTAGGCAGGGCCAGGGGACATTCCCAGGCACTGGAGCTTGATTATTTATACTATGAAATTGTTAGGATGATGTCTGGCATGTTTTTGGCAAAGGTACAAACACGCCATCTAACAGAATGCCGAGCAATTCCCAGGAACAGCACGGAGAAGAAATCCTTCTCCATAGGCAGTTTGTATTCAGCCACCCTGTTCTGGAGGGTGAGTTAATTCAATAGTACAAATTCAGGCTGTTCTGCATCAGTTTGCCTCAGTGCTAGCAACTGTTCCTGGGCATGCTTAATTTACTCATAAAGATGTAGCCATAGGTCCTATTCATGGACACAGTGCTGATTCAGTTGACTTCCCACTCTATTAAAATTGAGATAGAGTTTGATTCATTGCAAGCAAGATAAATATTTAGAAATGCAGTAGAGGTGAAACCAGCAGGAGCCTGGGAAAAAAGTCCAGCTGCAGGAGGATCTGCTTTGAGAATAAACAGTAATAAAAATACACTGGCTACAGATGTAAGTTCATCTAAGGAAACAAAATGAGAATGTGTTGAGCTGGCACAAGAAAACAATTATGCTGGTGAGCCATAGAATTAATGAAGTCTGATTTGCTATGATTTGTGTTTCTCAGTTGGTTGACATTGTGCAGCAGGAAAGCTATGACATAGTTGCCATCACAGAAACATGGAGAAATGACTCACACAACTGAGTGCTGCAAGGGTTGGCTGTAAACTCTTAGGAGGGGCAGACAAGGAAGGAGAGGTGTTGGGGTAGCCCTGGTATAACATGGTATATGTTTGGGACAGTTTTGATTGCCTAAAACGAAATGATAGTGGCCCTAGAGTTGAGTGTTTATGAATAGGAGTCACAGGGAAGGCCAACAGGGAATATCTTGGTGGGAACCTGTGACAGACCACCCAACCAGGATGAAGATGCAGAACAAAATGTTCTGTAAGTTCTATATATTCTAAATGTTCCATAAGCTGACAGTAGATTCATAATCACTGTCCCTTGATCTCATGGGGGACTTCAGCCTACCACATCTCTGTTGGAATTACAATGCAGCAGAGAGGAAACTAGGAAGCTCCTGGAGTGTATGGAAGATAACTTCTGATACAGCTGGTGAGTGAGCCTTGGGAAGGCACCTGCTGGACCTGCTTGTTTGTGAGCAGAGAAGGACTGGTGGGTGCCATGGTGGTCAGAGCATGGCTTAAGCATAGGAGAAGTAAGGAGGGCAAGTAAGCAGAACTGCTACGTGGACTTTCTGAGGACAGACTTTGGCCTGCTAAGGATCCTGGTTCACAGAGTTCACAGAGTCTCTCGGGAGACAGTCCTAGAGGACAAAGAAAAGCCAGCAGGGAAGAAAGCAGGCCTGACTGAACAAAAAGCTTGACTGCAATTCAGGGGGAAAAAGGAGAGTTTAGGATCTTTGGAAGAAGAGTAAGGTCCCTCAGGAGGACCACAATGATGTCATGAGGTTATGCAGAGACAAAATTAGAAGCACCAAAGTCAATCTAGAATTTAAATCTGCCTGCTGCCATAAAATACAATAAAAATATTTCTATAAATAAATCAGCCACAAAAGAAGGGCTAAGAAGGGCTAAGGTCAGTCTGGCATTGAAACAGGCTGTCCAGGGAATTGGTGGATTCACCATCCTTGGAGATATTTAAGAAATGTGTAGGTGAGGCACTTCAGAAGATGGTTTAGTGATGGACTTTGCAGTGCTGGTTTAGCAGCTGCACATAGTGATCTAAGAGGTCTTTTGCAACCTAAACAATTCTATGGCTTTGGTTTTTAAGATTTGAATTAAGGTTTCTTCTATATTTGTATGGTCTCTCTTCTGCTTGGATTCTCTGAAGTCTGGCCACATGTGCTTTTATAATGTTTCTTTCCTTCTGTCAAGTTCCTTAGAAGATCTCTCTGTATCTGGTGACTTGTTTTATTAAAGCTTGTAAGAACTTGGTTATCTTTGAGGCGTCTACCTCTCTGTCAAAATCAATCAACATATTCAAAATTTAGAGGAGTACAAGCCTGAGAGCTGACTGCAGAATCCTTGTTTCCATACAAAATGGGACTGCAGGACCATGGTGCATTAGGACACAGCTCGTGCTCTTAGCATAGAAACAAAGAGACAGCATGGAAATTCAGGTGGGGAATATGTCAAAACCAATACATGGCAATTTGGTTAGCAGAATTTACTAATATATGAATTTTTTAAGTTTCAAACCACTTTTTCATTAATTTCTGATTCATTAACTCTTAGAAGCAGCACCCATACTGTTCAAAACATCTTTCCAAATGTACTGCCAAGCCCTTGAAAAGATTTATTTTCACCAACACCAGAAAAAAAATCTGGAAGAATAATAAAAAATGGATTAAAGAGAACAGAAATAATTTATCAGCTGCAGACATACAGGAATAGAAGAAGATGACTACAAAAGACTCCTCAAAATAATCAAGGAAAGAAAGGGAATTAAGTACAACTATTTTACACTAACAGTACATCTGTGTGTGTTTGTCATTGTCGCTGACAAGTTGCCTCCCTGCCTGTTGGTACAACAAGATATTACATGATACAAAGAGTATAAGGCAGAGTGCTTCACTGGAAATGTGCAGGTTTTTTTCAGGTCAGATATCTAACGGGGTAGGATTCTTCTAATTTACACTGCATGAAACAGGAATAGCTCAGTCCAACTTCAGTATTTCAAAACCTGAAGAAATAGGAAGAAAAGATGTTACCTTTTTACTTAAAACTTGTGCTTCTGGGCAGGAAATGTATAGGACAACAGAGCTGAAAAGTGTCCCTGGGACAGATGTGCATCTGACTTCCCTGAGGCCCTCTTATACCACTCTGTATATGTTTTTCTAAAGTCAGTCCCCTATTTCTCCATTTCAATTTTTATTGGCCATGCTTTTTCTTACCAAACACTAGGTTTCCAGTTTGTGCTGGAATAAGAATGATGTGCTTGTCAGAGTACCAGGGTCCATTATTGTTCTACATTAGAGAACTAAATTGCTTATCTGAGGCTACTCAGAGAAAGTTATTGGAAGAGCTTGAAGTCAAACTTGAGCTTTATTTTTCTGCCTTGTGGATTTTAATAGAATTTCTCCCAACTAAGGAGTTAAAATCCTTGTTCTTGACAAGTAGTGGAGAGATGGGCTGATCTCAGACTGTTCCCTTTGCAGACACATATCACTTAGCCTCTGTCTCAGCTTATTCTGCTTTAGGGCTGAATTATAATGTGATTAACATGGATATTTATGTTTATGTGTCTTTTTGATGAGACAAAGCACAAAATTATTCTCAACAACCTTCAGATGAAAGTGGGGGACCCTCTCTTCATTCCTCCAGACAAAGGCCTTGATTGCTATAATGCTCCTGGGCTTGTATTCAGCCTGATTTAACATAACTGTGGGAATGAGCAGGAACGACCTCACTCTCCCGTGGGAAGGCATGCTTGCAGGCAGTGTGTTGGCCCTGTGTGTACAAGATCACAGTGTTTCCCAGCCTATGGAATATATCCCACATGGTGGAACAGATTTGGTCGAGCTTAACATCATGTAGGCTCACTGGCTCCCTCAAACCCATTTATTTTTCTCACTTTACCTACCTCCCCTCTCATCTATACACCCACTGGTTTCTCTACAATATGATCCTGCCACTATGCACCACAGGTATAGAGGGCAAGAAAACCAAACCTCCTCCTCCTCCTTCTCCTCCAGCAGCATCCTGTGTCAGACTGCCAGTTTAACTCACTGAACTGCAGTGAACCATTGGCTGTTTTCTGCTGTGTTGGTTTCACACCACTTTCAGGCTTGTTCCAGCTTATCTTGGGTCAAAAGAGCACAAGAAGAACCATAGGGGAAGGTTGTGGGTGCTGGGAGCCTGGAGGAGAAGAGTAAGAGTGGCCCTTGGGTGGCAGCCTGTTAGCAGGCAGCAGCAGCTGCCTCGGTGGGTGGGGAGTCACTCTCAGGTCTCCTCACCAGGGAGAGTCAGTCTGGTGTCACCCAGAGTGTGACGAGATAAAATCGGTGATAGCAGCAGGAAGACAGAGAGAAGAAGGAGGGAAGTCTCACCAAGACAAAAATAAGGAAGATTAACTGGAAGGAAGAAGGAAGCCAAGGGGAAACAGATTGAGAGTTGCAGGAGTTCAGTGCCAGCAGATGTTCAAAATCGGATGGGCTGAAGGAGCTCCATAGGGAAATGAGGGTTGGAAGGGAAATGCATAGGAGAACGGCAGGAACCCAGAGGGAATTGCTGCCAGGTTAGAAAAGGGAGCAGGTTGTGCTGACAGGCTTCTCTTAAGCTGCTTTTCTCCCACTCTGTCAGTCTGATTTGTTTATTTTGCCCCAGAATTCTTCAAGTCATTCTACAGTAAGGTTTAAAGCAGAAAGAAGGGATGAGCTTCTAGCGGACCCATGTGTTTGACCCACAGTTCAGGATGTATGCAGCTAAAAGCTGTTGCATCTATCACTTTTCAGGTATTTCATTATCTCTGAGTAGAAAACTTGTATATAATTTGGAAAATACCTGCAAGCCCTTAACCCCAGTAAAACAGTGGCAGAACAACCAAACCAGACAGACCCTCCAGTAACCTCTGAGTGTGTAAGGCAGAGTAAATGGCACCTGCATAGCAGCCTGCAGCCACTCTGTACAACAGTAAGGGAATTTAATTTGTTTCTGAAACCTCAAGTCCAGTGCAATGCATATTTATGGATTGTAAATGTACTTCCTTGCCTTTGTTTCACTGACAAACATGCAGATTGTGCACAGTGTATGTCACTGATTGTCCTTTCTCACACATTGGAAAGATTGGAAACTAATTCAGCTTGAGCTTTTCCTTTTATCAAACTCCATCTTTTGTGTGGTGGTAAGTTTGAATTGCCCTTTTACCATGCTCAGACCATGGATATCTAATTGAAGAGAGCTGTGGATTCCAGAGATGATACAGCAATTTTTTTCCTGTTTTCAAATACAAATTTATAACCTTTATATAAACTAAAAGTAACCATCTAGAACTATTTAGCACTCCTTCAATTAATCATTCATTATGTAGCTCAGTTGCTGCAACATTGTCATAACTTCAACTTCACCTTTGAACACTATTTTGATTGAAAGGAAGGAGATAGATGTCTTCTTTCATTCTTTCTTCTGGGCTTATTTTTACTCTTGGGTCTTAAAAAAAAAAATAAATTTCATTCTGAGTACCTGGTGCAACTTGGATTGTACTATCATGTCATGTTATGAAAGAGCTGTAGGTGCAGGACTCCCCAGATTAGTTGTTAACTGCATTTTGCAGGCTGAAGAAAATTGAGACAAGAGAGAGAATTTTAAATTATATGACAGCCAGCAGAAAGAAAATTAAAAACATTACTTTAAAAAAGAAAAATATTAATTAGTGTGATATGACCATCTAAATAAAATGAGTAGCATGGAATTTATTTCCCATCTATGATGATTCTTCAGGCAGACACTCTTGTCCCAGATAATGTGGAATTATGTTCAGATTAGGCATGAAAATCAGAAACACTGAGAAAAACCTAGGATCAAAGCAAGTTATGCTATTCAGATCCCCTAAATTTACACACTCTTAAAAGCAAGGCTAAGGCTGATATTTCTCTTGAGCTCTTTTTATTTACAGGGTAGATATTACCAAGCAGTACTAATTTTCACAGCACTACAGGGAAATCATGATCAACGACATCTTCCATGAGGAGTTTCTCCTATGAATTAGTCACAAACATATTTGTATTCCTCAGCATTCTGTACCTCTTGTGCCTATTACATGAATCTCAGATTCCACCAATTTTGTATTTTTAAACAAGTGCTTGAATGGTTAGTCATGTTCTGGAAAAAATAGCAGTAACAATGAGCCAACTTTACTGCATCCCAGTTGTAAATAAAACTTGATTAACTCTGGAAATCTATAGATAAGGCATCCTTTATTCTGATTTTCTTTCTGAATAAAAATTAAATCAAGAGTGCTAGTGCCGTTCAATCAAAACAAAAATACTGGTCAAGAATAAGGTTGTTCTTGTGGATAAGACAATCAAGAGGTCTGCCACAAATTCTTTGAATGCCCTTGAAAAAGGCCACAAAGTCTCCAAGCCTTGATCTTCCATTACTAAATAAGACTTATGTTACTTTATTTCTTCCATTCTTTACCTTTCTGGCCTATTTTTGAATATAAATAACCAAGAAGTAGGCGCTACCTTATGGAATCAAAGACATCAAATGAAATGCCTTCCCTCTGGCAGTGACTAAGAGCAGATCTTCATAAGACAGTAGAAGATACTCCAGGGAAAGAAGTGGAAGCATAATCTATCCTTTTGAAAGATTCACTTTAATCCCTAGAAATTAAAGATTGACCTAAACCATGAAGCATGAAGTTTTCTGTCAGAACAAGTTTATTTTAAGTATTATAAGATGTTCTTTTATTCATATTCATACCAAATTTTCTTCTAAATGCTGCTAAATAATGTGGGAATGCAGTCTTCTGGATGGTTCTCAATGTCTCTCTGAATTACATCTGTGCTATGGGGTGGCTGGGACTTTGGGTTGTTCATAAAAATATAAATATTGGTAGGGAAGCAGTCAGGGGAGACAACGGACAGAGTTCTTTCATATAGTTTTAAACTTCCTTTTCTTTGTATGTTGGCAAGAATTTAGTCAATAAAGAAAAATGTTGAGTTGTGCATTTTGCAATGGAGTTCTTTGCTAAACTACATCAAACAAATGAGTCGGCTCTTTTGTATCCTCTTTCTAATTTGAGATGACTCTGAGAGAGCTTTGCTTTAGGAAAAACAGGAAGTTTGGGGATTCCTTTCCTCCAAAGCTGATACTTTTTGATTTCTAAAACAGTCAGGATGAAGGATAAAGCACCACTATCACCCTATGTGAATTTTGTTCTGCCTTCATTTTGTCTGTGCAAGCACCTGTGGTCAGTGTCAGGACCCCTAATTACTCACCCCATGTCTGGGTCTGCATCCTGGGCATCTTTGGGGGTACAAACCCTGAGTAAGAAGAGCAGGTCTAACCTTTTCTCTCCCTCCAATGGTATAAAGAGAGTCAAAGCCTTGTTTTCATTCAAGAATTGAGCCTCTTCAAAAGCCTGCTTATGTGTGTAAAAGCTGCTTGTTTTTGCAGCTTCCCCTGGAAGGAGGCAGGAGCAGGTTTAGGTGCTGACAGAGCCTGTGGCAGCAGTGGCTCAGCACTGGGATGCAGCCCAGGCACAGCACAGGGAGGGGACTGCACTCCCCGCTGCCACGCACCGAGATGAGGAAAAGCAATTTCAATCCACAGCATAAGGCTTACAAAATAAATTGCTCTGCACCACCCCAGATAATTTGCAGGGTATTAAATGGAATCCTTTTAACAGGAAAGGCTCACATCCAAGAAAAGAGCAGCAAAGTGTGGCTGTGGGACTGGGGGGATTGCCAGCCTTGCTTACGGGTACCGCAGGACAAAGATAAACTTTAAATGGATTCAGAAATTGAAATGAGGGCCAGGCAAAAGCCGCTGAGAGAAGGAGGGTATCTTCTACCTTCCTCCTATTGAGCATTCATCCAGGTCTCAATTTATTCCTCATCACACTATCTGGAAAAGGACTGTGAAAGAGCAGCAGCAGCAGCAGCCTAATGTTGGCCATCTCCAGCTGTTCCCCATTTGCCCCAGCCCTGTGCTTGGCATGGGCAGCGTGGCAGACTGGGCAATGGCTTTTAGTCAGCACATCACCAGGGCAAGGTGGAGAGGTGCCATCCCCAAGGGAGACAGGGTCTGTTAGGGCTCCTTGCTGCAAGCCAAGGGCAGTAAAGAATGGAGACAAGGGGGAATTGCCCTGTGAAGGGTAGAAGGAAGTATTACATGCTTATATTGGATTACTATTCTTAGTGAAATTAGGTGAAGCAGTGAAATATTCAAAGAGCAAGGGAAAGGAGAGCAGACAATGCAGCATCACAGACCTGGCTAAAGTGGGAAGGTGCCTTTGAAGGTCAGGAGCAGATTACTCAGGAGCACATCCAGTCAGGTACTTACCCAGCCCAATGACACCACAACCTCTGCTGCAGGGCCCAAAGAGTCCTTAATCTGGCTGTGCTGGCTAATATTGCATTCTGCTGAGTAAATATTCTGGATAGTAATCTTCCAGGAGCTGGCTCACCTATGCACCTCAGTGACTGCTGCACAGAAACACCCTGGAGGATCTTTGGTGTTCTATGGACAGACCAGGGTCATTGCCTCTATCAGGAGCCTGTCCAGGTTATAGGCCAAGTGGGCCTAATAATGAAAGACCTAAAATGTTATTTCAGAAACAGCCTTTTGATGTGGCTTGGCCTATTGCAAAACTTTGACAATTGTTATGGTTTGTTCGAAACCCTGGACATAATCACTATTACAGAGACTTATTTTTATTTTGTTTCGATAAATGTTTTCATCCACAGTCCAAACATCTAAAAGGAAAAACAGTGTAGAAAACAAGGTATTGAAACATTTTACATTTTCTTTATGTTGTTTTTAATGAAACCTGCCTACTTCTTTAACAGGTGAAGATTTGACTGAAAATGCTTCTGTTTAAAACTGCTCTCAGTAAACTGTAGCTCTACTTTTTTCATGAGTGGGAAAATTCTCTGTCAAAGGACAAGGTTGCATTTCCATTAAAATCTTAAAATCCAATTTATGTGCAGTGGTTGGTTTAAATGCACCCATGATTCATTTGGATTTCTTCCTGAGTGAAAGGTGCAAAATCTATGTTCAGCTTGCATTTTTGAAAAGACTTCACAAAAACATAAGTACAGATGAGTACAGCAGCTCTCTCTCCCATGAGAAAAAAAAGAAATAAAGTGTTTAGTGAATATCTTTCCCATGTGAATTAAAAGGAAGATATATGTAAAACTGCTTTTAGTATGCAAACTCATAAATTTAAAAGGAAATTGTTAAGGATCTGAGCAGCTTTCACACATACTGATTTCAATAAAAATTGAAAAGACTCAAGGGAAAACACCATCATGCCCTTAAATTCACTCTTTTAAAACCTCTTGAGCTTATATCCTGAGCACATCTCAGAGCATTTTATCTGGACTGTGTCTGCTGCTAGCCTCCTAGTGCCAGGGACTAGCCAGGAGAGCTAAACAACATCATGCAAAGGCACCCTGGTACAGCTCCACTGTTCACTTCTTAGGGGAAAAAAGCTATAAAATCTCCTCTGTGATACCTTCCCAATCTTTTTTGCAGCTATTCACAGAGTAGTTCCATTCACAGTGACAGACTTCAGCAATATTAGACTAATGCCTATGTAAAGGGTACAAGAAACCACATCTTTTAATATACTTTATTGCAAGCTTTCTCGGCAGTTTACATGCAGCACAACAGGTTAGAAACCCTTGGAGAAAATATCTTTGTCATCTAGATACTTTTCTAAGAGATAAAGTTACTGAGATAAATAGGACAATACCAACAATACAGCATTAAGGTTATGATTCCTAATGGCCTTAGCAAACTTAAGCAAATCCTTTTCACAATTCTGACACCATAAATGAAGTGTTTGAGATGGTATCTCCAGCATTTGAAAGAGCAACTCTGACACATACTTTGATTAGGGAAGCTGACATTTCTGTTAAAGTTCAGCAAGTCACAGAATCCTCTTAACATATGGCCAAATATTGCAATGTTCTCTTCTGAAAAAGGTGAGTGTGATTGCACATCTCATAAGGTTCAAAGGCAAAAACAAAACTTATTGCATCTGATTCACTTCTTCATTCTCAGCAAAAAAAAGAAAGATGGGGAGACAGATAAAATACCAAAGCAGAATAATAATAATAATAAATCCCACAAATGCTTTGAAGACTTAGAGAAGACAAGAAAGCAATGTAAATTTTGCTATTATACAAATATTATGGTACTGAAATTGCTGAGATAGAAGTTGAAGTGTATTTACCATGATATTATCACTCTTCTGGTTTGATGACAAACAAGCCTCAGACCTAGAGATGGGACTCAAGCCATAGTGTGAGATTTACCAGTCAATTTTGCCCATAGCTCAGATTACCTCCGTCCATATCTCAAGATCTGGATGTCCAAAATATTTCTGCAAATTTAGAACATATGGAGTGGAACCAGTAGAAATCCTGCAACCACAGAGCCTCCTGAAATGTTGCAATATTTCTGGGTTGTGACTAGATGGGTGCACTAACAGATTACTCATCACAGGACTCGATTCAATGAGAAAGTAGAATGCAAACTCCATTATGTAAACACGTAAAAGGATTCAATTTCTTTTTCTGTTCAAGATCTGGGTAATGGATCTGGTCAGTTCACATTTATTTAAAGCAATTTACCCCATTCTCTGCTTTGTTCTTCATCTGTCCAAAAAACATAAAAAGAGGATTTCTGCAGGAAATAAAAAGAGGCATTGAAGTGTAGCATAAAGAGTAAGTATTTACACAGGGCTTACAAACAGGGTATCTTGAAGAGGAGGATGCTCCATTTATACCATCCACTAGCTGCTGATGCAAGCTGTCTATGTAACTGCACATCCTAAATCATGAGAATAAGGACCAATCTTTAGAATTGTTTAAAAGGTTTATAGATGCTTTTATTGAAATAAATGTACTGGAAATAACAGAATCAGGAAACAGTCTAAAGACTATAAAGTTTGCATAAAGAAGCCATTATGAAGGTGTGCCAATAGAATAATTGTTTGATATTGTATTACCAATGCATCTTTTTTGTTGCTGTTATTGCTATTAGCCTTTTGTTGTTTTAAGATTAATTTTATCCAATGGCTTTTCCATTTAAAGAAAGAAATGCAAGAATTATTTCCTGAGATGCAAAGTGGAAATTTTCAAAATAAATACTAAAAATCTAAGCAAGATTAGGCATCAGTCTGAGATGTGGCTGGCCTTTTTATTGGGATTTACCTTCACTCCTTGCCATCTCAGCTGTACTACCAGACTTGCCTCTCATGACATTTTCATTTTAGATACCATATGGAACCTGGAAATAGAGACAACATAAAAACCAGGAAAAAAAAGATCCTGTAGATTGAAAATTTCTGATGATTTCAGATTAAGGAGAAGGGTTTGGCCTCTTTTATGATGACTCACAAGCCAAAATGTCTATCAGGATGTTGGTCTTGGAGGAGGACTGCCCTGGTAATACAGTAATGGATTGTACAAACACTTTACAAATATTTGCTGTTTTCTGGAGAACTCAGAGCTGTGTTAGCCTAAGTCCTTGAGATATTCTATCAAAATTTCTTGAGTGGGTGCTGTAAATACTAATCAGAAGGGCAACTGGCATTTTTGCCTCTTTCTATTTCCCAGTGGTGCTCTCAATGTCTGTATTCATATTGGAGAACTTGAGGATGATCCTGGACAAGCAGAAGGAGGAGGCAGAAAGGCCTTCTTCTTCTCTTCTCCTTTCCTTTGTGCACTCACCTGCAAACCACCCTCTAACAAGATGAAGTTTCAACATTCAAAGGAAAAAAAAAAGCTGCCTGTAACTTACTGAGAGTAACAACTAACTGTCTGCAAACATGTGAAACAGAATGATAACATCTTTTGATCATCACACCACAAAGCATAGAATACCTTGTATTCGCTGTAATTTATTACCTTTGGATTTTTTTGGAAGCAAACGTTATGTGAAAGATCCTGGACTGGCAGACCTTCAAAGAAACTTCTTAACATGGGAGTTATGGCTCATTCCCTTCCCCTCCAGGGCCTGACAACTCTCATCCCAGTGGCCTGGCTGATGAAATTGCTCACAGGGAAGGGGCAAAGGGGGCAATTAACACTCAGCCTCACCATGGCCCTTGATGCTTCAGGTGAGGGCCATGCCTTGTTCCTTAGGTGAAAAATCATGTCATCCAAAACATATGGGTTTGCCTCTTCAAAGTTCTTCATAGAACAGGACACCTCTCAAGGGTATTTTAAGAAATCTTTAACTGCCCTTGAAGATCAGGGCTAACGACATCATTTAAAATTCTTTGCTAGAATGTTTGGTGCCATATGGATTTTGATCTTCAATTTCTTTTTATAAATTCAGTTGTTGATCAATTTTTCCAAGACAAGTTCAGAGTCACAGTTTGGAGGGCTCTGAAGGGCCAGAAGCTGAAGGCTGGGGCACCAGCTCTGCTCAGTTGTGCTCTGGGGAATTCTGGGGAGCAAGTGAGACTAGGAACTGGCCCTGGTCCTTCAGCATCTGAGAGGAACACTTTGAAAGGAATAATGATACAGCCAAAGAGGATTGCTAGAGTAAAGAGGTAATGCAAATGCAGGATATGTTTGGGAGAGGGATCACTGCATGAAACATTCAGCTTCCTTTAATAAGCATTTTACCTCAGTTCAAAGCAGCATTTTGCCTTCATAGTAATCTCCTGACTCCTAAGCATATTTGATATGAGATGCAATGCAGGTAACTGTCGCAGACATCTTTCATGAAAAATCCTTTCTTAGGATTTTTCCTTGTGAGAAGCTACAGTTTCAGCTCTAAAGTAAACAATGGTTATCTGCTGCTGTGGAATGCAACAGGTAAAACCGTGATTGGTCTCCTGTCGGTGTTTGGATTTACTGACCACTCATGGCAGAGCTGGCTCTTGCTCTGTCTGAGACACAGATCTTTGTTATTCATTCTTGTCTATTCTTAGCTTAGCTAGCTTCTCAAGAAACCTTTTCCTTTCTATTGCTTTTTAGTATAGTCTAATGTAACATAGATCGTAAAATAATAAATCAAGCCTTCTGATCATAGAGTCAACATTCTCGTCTCTTCTTCATCCTGAAAACCCTTGTGACCACAGTCACAGGTAACCATGTGCTCTGATGGCTTTACTTGAATCTCTTTCTTGAACCAAAAATTTGTGGGACATTCTTGGTACAAGCTATCTGGCTCATACTGCAAGCAGGACAAATGTCTTTCTCAAGTTCTCTATTGCAAATGAACTGTAATCCCTTGATTTCTAGAGCTTGGGACTCAGTCTGTAATAAAACCACTTCTTCCAGCCCTCAGATGCTATTTCGGACTGACGCCCACAGGAAGCTCGACTTCCTCCATTGGGTTTGTACATGCAGAGGAATGCGAGCAGGAAAATCTCCTAGAAATGGAAATATTGTTTCCGAGAACCAGGCAAAAGGGCCTGACAGCAGGTCCTCTGCTCACAAAAGTGAGGTCAGTATCCAGTCAGCACTGAATTTTAGGGTGCCTTAAGAAGAAGGGAATTTTCACGGGCAGTGGAAAGGCGGCCAAAGCAACAGGCCAAAGTCTTACTCAGAGGAAACTCCCCCTGAGCTCAAAGGGAGTTTCCCTTTAGCAAGGGCAGCAAGGTTTAGCTCATAAACCCTGCATATGGATTTAGCAAAGAAAGGATTTATCTGTTCAGATTGGAGGAAAAAGTTTATTCTCTTATGAACAAGCTATACATATGGACCTTGTTAATTACTGGGAGTTCCATAGGATTTATCTGTTCACCAGCATATTTATTTCTCCTAACATCTAATGTACCTTTGACCTTTAATATAGTATCAATATTAAAAAAAATAAACCAATAAAATAGCATGGTTACCAGAACTTATGAGTTTCTATTGTATTGTCAAAAGACTTTCTTTGCAGTCTCACTCATTTCCTGTCAGGAGAGTTTGGCTCCAGTCTCCAGTACATAAACAAGCCCAGGAGCTGGCCCAAGACAGACATTTTGCACAGCAAACTACAGAAGATGCTTTAGAATAAAGAAAAAATAATTGTCCCCAAAGGACCTGATCTCTTTTTGGGTGTCCTATATCCCTATGCCTGGCTATTTAAACATCCCCCTCTCCTTCTGGTTAACAGCCAAACAAAAGCAATGAGGAGGCTTATTATTTTGTTCTGCATTTATAATGAATTTTTCAATTGACTCTAAAGACAGTTTCCTGATATGCATGTGATAGTTCCTGACACAAATGAGGCACTGGAATTGTCGTTCTTTGCAGCTGGTGAAAGAACATTGGGGTGCAGCTCCTTGGGGGATCATATGCATTAGTTCAGGTAGTGAGGAAAGCCCATCTCCAAATTAATATTTGCCATTAGCAGAGTGGTGTGTCTGTATTGATGCATTGGGGATTTGAGGTAGGTTGTGGAGGGAGAATCAACCTTTGCTCCACAGCACACCATTTTCTCCTGTGGACATACCCATGCCAATGTCTAAGCCTGAGTCAGGAAAAGAATTGCTCCAATTGCTTTTTCTCTTGAGCTCTCACCACAGAATAATCCTTCCCTCCCTATAAACTTCTATCTTTAATTAGTTTTTAGGGACTCTTATCAATCTACTTTTTATTCTTTGTGTGAATAATTATGCCTTTCTCTTCTATGTTGCACCTCAGACCTACAGTCCAATTTGATTTGTTTTCTGGGTTGGTCTCTAAGTAATGTGAGTTTAATGCTGATACTGCATTCATGATCAATCAAACCTGTGCCAAGAGCACATACTAAATAAATAAATAAATAACCCCTCTGGTATATTTTGATGTGCCTTTGAAAGGAGGAAAATTCCTTTCACATGGCCTCTTGTCCCTAGAAATCTACAAGTTTCTTTGTCTTGGCTAGTAGCCAAGCAGCACCGTGATGTACCATTTTTCTTGGCCAATGTTTTTAGGTCTTTTGAAACCAGACCAAGTGTTCACATGGTATTTCTTCATTTAACAGCTGCAAGACAGTGACCACAGCTGCATGTGCAGCTTCCATCTATAGCAAGGGACGCTGTGGGTTTGTTCTGAGATAGCTGACTAAACGAATTCAAACTCAGGAGTGATACAGGCAGTGCTGTGGCTTCCTACAGAACCATTTCACTCTACCTATAAAGCTCAGGGTTTCAGAAAGCACAGCCAGAGAGAGGCCTTTGCAGGGTGATTGTGTATAAACATGCTAATTTTCTGCATGCATAGGAGTAAATTAGCATCTCCCAAGGTGAACACCATGCAAGTGGACTGAATCTGAACATCTGTAGTCCACCTGGTAGCAATCTTTGGGAGCCCACACTGCTTGGTGCTTACCCTCAACCCAACCCAAGTCCCTTGAGGTTACAGACTTGGCTGTCTGTTTAAGTTGACCCTGCTTGGAGTGGTTCCTTACATCATTTAATTTCATAAGCTATAAACTAAACTATTTGTGGGATTGGCCTAAGTTGCTTGCTGACAAAATGCAATGATGCTTGTAAAAAAAGGGGGAAAAAGAGAAGGGGGAAAGACCCGTCAAAACACAGTTCATGTGTAAGGCAAAGTCAGCCAGGAAACATTTATGATGGATCCTGAATGATCTGACATTCTGGAAGTGAAAAGGAGGAACAAATGTTTCCCTGACTGCTTGTTAGGGGTTTCTGTGGTGTTCCAGTGAAGAGTGGTGAGGTTTATGTGGGGTTAAGATATCTGAAACTAAGCCTGGCAGAATGGAAATATTCTGCCTATGCTTAAAAAGAGACCGTGCATTTGTGCACCTAAAACATGCTGGTTTAAGACCATAATAATAATATTATTAACCAGTTGGTGGTGGTTTGAACATGAACTGAGAAGGGAACAAACCCATTTTAAGAGCCACAATAGAAATAGTATCCAAAAACATCTCAGAAAAAACTCCTAAGGAATTTAATTTTTTTCCAAGACTAGAGGGTTGGGGTACCAGTCAGTTGGGTGGATGTGGCTGCTTGATAGATTTGTTTACATACAAGCATGTGTGTTAATTTTTTATCCATTTGTTTAGGAATTGCAATGACCACATTGTGAAAGCAGAATTCCTGCCTAAGAGGTAATTTAATCTACACACAGTAAGAAATAGATAGGTGGGACAAACTGACAAAGACTGCATGAGATAACAGCTAAGGTCAGCAAAGCAATCACAGTTTTCCTTTTGTCCAATTTACTTTCTGTTTTTGTTCTTGTAGAATAGCAGTGGCTCAAGGCTCGCAAGCCCAGGGAATGTGGCTCCCCTGCAGTGGTCCAGCCTGGGACAGGCAGGGCAATGGCATGGGCAGGTCAGTGAGGGAGCTCCACTGCTGCATGAGGCAGAGCCCTGGCAATCACAGGCAAGGAGGCTGGAATTGCCACAGAGGGGGGGACTGGGGAGGTGAGCAGAGCAGTCACTGCAGACCACCCTGGCTCAGCTGTGACAGCAGGGCCCTGGGAGCAGTTAGTGCTTCCTGCCTCTGAAACTCTCCTGGAGGTCCCTTTCCTTTCGGCTCTCCGAGGTGTGCGCCTCATGGCTCTCAGCCACAGAAAGATTTGGGCACATGGCTCGTAGGGTCAAAAGGAATGGCCACCCTTGTAGCGAAAATGAAGCTCATCTGTGTTTGTTGAATTCTTCTGGCATGTTTCTTTTACATGAGGAGAAGCCTTCTCATGCTGTCAGCTCTCCCAGCGCAGTTGCTCGGCTCCCCCTGCAAACACACACTATTCCCTCTGTTGGCTGTTTTTGCACTCATGGTTTTGCAAACTTGTCTTATAATGAGCTACCATTTTAATGTTTAAAAGAAATGGATGGACAAAAAATTAAAGAAAAAAGGACTACATGTTCTACTAAGGATCTAGTTACAAAACACACTCAAAGGTTTGCAAGCAATTCCATTGCTGTTTCAGGGTGTAAGCAGTCCAGTGGGTCAACAGGTTGCTTTGGTCCCTCCCTAACACGAGCACCTTATATTGGCATGTTTACATCCAGCTGCAGCATAGCTCCTTGTGCCTATTATGTATTCAGACATTATTAATAATTGATTAACCCTTTACAAACCACTTAGATGTGGAGACACTCTCTAAAGTGGAAACAGGAGCTGATCAGAGAGATGCTTGTCAAAGAGGCCATTAGACAACATCCTTCCTGCCTGAAAATACCCCACTCTAATAAACTAGCACATGAATTCAGGTTAATTCTGTTCCATTTTTATCTGGAGTTTCCTTCTGTGAATTCAATTCCTTCTTTGGCTCTTTCTCTGTTTACTCAAAAAAGATTTCAAGTACTCTAGGGGATTTGGGCTGTATTTTCTGTGAAAACATTTTCTACCCATGTCATTTATTAATTCACCAATCCTATAGAGTCTTCTTTCCTCATGACACACCAGGAATTATGCACATGCACTCAGGGGTGAGTGGGCTGTAATGATTTCCCCATGTAAGGCTGCCAATATGTTTGCTGTTGAAATGTGCTACTATACAAAAACCCTGAGGAAAAAACATGTGTGTAAGTTGGATGAGTGGCTTTGTTTGAAGTTCTGTAACCATAAATGAATTGAATATATTTATGGGTTTATAGAATCATAGAATAGTTTGGGTTGGAAGGGACTTTTAAAGATCATTTGGTTCCAAGACCACCACTCCCCCTCCTTCCATGGACAGGGACACCTTTCACTCTAACAGATTGCTCGTGCTCCATCCACACTGACATTGAATATTCCAGGAAAGGGGCATCCACAGCTTCTCTGGGCAACCCATTCCAGTGCCTCCCCAACCCCATGGCAAAGAATTTCTTCCTTATGTCTAAACTAAAGCTATCCTCTTCTGCTTTAGAGCTTTTACACATTGTCCTCTCACTACAAGCCTTTCTCCACTTTTTTTTTAATGAGCTCCTGTAAGTATTGAAAGGCAGAAATAATGTCTCCAGGCTCTCCTCCAGGCTGAAAATCCCCAATTGTTTCAGCCTGTCTTGAGAGGTGAGATCCTATCCTTCTGATCATTTTTGTGCCCCTCCTCTGCACCCTCTCTAACAGGTTTATGTCCTCCTAGATCACAGAAGTCACAAATGTGTCTGCCAGTGGCCAGGGCTTTGGTTTCATCACCCACACTGAACCTAAGGAGGTTATGATTCTTCCCACCTCTCCTCACAGCTCCAATGAAAGGATCTCTCTTGTCCTCTCCCAGGCAATATGCTGTAGCTGTAGCCTGCTGTTACAACCCTTGCTGAAGCAGGGTAACAGATTTCTGTTAACAAATCCCTTGGGGTGAATTAGAGTGAAATGACACTAAATGACCAGTGTATACATGAGGCAAATTTATTTTAAAACAATTTAAATTCAGTGCAAAAGAAGTATGTGTTTATCTTAGTTATTTTCAATAAAAGTAAAAAAAAAATCAAAAAGAAAATACTCAAGGAAAAGAAAGAGAAAGAAAGAATAAGAGTAGACAGTGGAGAGGAAAGATATTACTACTCATGGATCCCCCAACAAAACCTGATTGCTTCTATTTCACTGCAGTAGTGGTCATAGTCTTTAACCATTGGGGGGTGGCCCACCAAACCAAGTGTTTGTCAGGTTACACACATTCAAGGTGGCATGGGAGCACCCAGATCCCTTCTCAGGGAGGAAATTCTTTGTTTCTGATGAGACATTATGGAACACATGTAATCTTCTGATGGAGAGTTCCCAGAAAGAGTCTGGGGGTGCTTTGGGGCCCTTGATAGCCCACAGACCCCTCTAGGGATAGAACTGCTGTTTGACCCTGCTTCTTGCAACTGTGCAGCGGTGTCTTATGATGAAGAAGGGGATGTTGTCATCAACAAAGCACTGCCCCACCTCCACAGGATCTGCTTCTTACCAGCCATTCCCCTTAGTTGGTTTGAAACAGCTTCCTGAAGACTCCGTGTTCCCAAGTGTCCTGGATGTAGACGACCAAGCAGCAACAGAGACAGTGGTTAAGCTGCCACACTGCAGTGGCAGAGAAAGGATAAACATGCAAGATTTGCAGTAAATTCTGATGGAATACATTTGATAGCTTAAAAGCTTTCTATATAATAATATTAATTCCTACTGACTCCTAACCAAGCCTTTTTTCAGTTAAGAAGAATCAGCATGTGAACTAGGAGGCACTGAAGTGACTTAGTCTGACAACAGAGGCTGAGTTCCACAATTGAAAGGTGTTGCTGACAGCACGCTCAGGGGATTCTCTGTGGAGTTTCATAAATTTAAAATAAAGCACCAGCTTCTATGTTGAGCCCTCTATTTCTGTACTACTGAATGATCCTTTGAAACCAAAGATATTGATATATTCTGTGCTTCAGGGGAATCAATAGAAACTTTAATCACAAAATTAAATAAACCAAATCTACTGGCATTTAACTGGCATGCTAACACTTTTGGAAGGAGCAACATGACGTTTTATAGTCCTTCTGCAATTTGGCTTATTATTTACAAAAAAATGGGAAAAATTCAATAGCTTCTTCAGAGCTATTGTGACAGAGACTTCCCATCATTTTGAGGTGACATCTCAGTGGGCTTTAGTTCAGTTTCAGAAGAATAGTAAGACATGTTCTTCTGTGATACAAGTATTTTTGACAAAAGGAATTTGTTACCTCTTAGATCTCCATCACCATCTCTGAATTTTCTTGAAATGTCTGTGCCACCCTCCTATCCCATTCATCCTTCACACACTTCCCAGTCCCAGAAAAAGCAGGGATGTGAAGGTAGGGACTTGTCTGTGAAGCAGCAAGGTACTCTGTAGAGGCCCACTTGAATCACACACACAAGGATATGCACCTGAAGTTCTTACATTCTATCAAAAAAATGAATCTAGAAATTAGTTTTGTCAATTCTCAAGCAGAATTATGCTGAGTGATAAGTAAACATTAAACTTAAAAATCCTTATTTGTAAAAAACTGTAAATTCTTGTATGTGTAAAAATTTTAAAGCTAAGAATTTCTTCAGCAAAGTGGCTGTTTTGAAATGAATCTGTTTCCCTGAAAAAGCATTGCAAAAGTGAAGAATGAAGCCCTTTACCTTATTAAGTCCTTTTCTGAAAAGAATAAGGATACATATACTGGGAGCTTCCAAGTGGAAAGGCGTGAAACCTCTTAATTCTATGTCAAAAATAAAGATTTTCTTCCTGGGAATTCATGGAAAAAATTCACTTTGGAATTTTCTCTTTCCAGGGCAAATGCTTCAAAATGTGAAATAATTCTTTATAGGATTAAAAAAAAAAAAAACAACAAAAACCAAAAAACAACCAACAACAACAACAAAACAAAGCCAACAACAAAACCCCACAAAAAAACCAAACAAAAACCCAAACAAACCAAACAAACATTAAATAAACAAATAAAAGATCTATTTGTAAACAATTCTACTAGAGCCATCTTAGATTTTTCATTTCAAATTTTGCAAGAAGTCAATAACTTTATGTATAAACAGAAATATTTTTCATTTATAACCTTCATATTTCTTGGTATTATGATTATAATTTGTGATAGAATGGAAAAACATTGATTCATCTGAAAATGGTTAGAAGTTTTGCACAACAAATAAATACATAATCTACAATAACAGAAGCATATAACTAGTGTTCTGTGAATTTATAGTAGCTCATCCTATTTCTGAACTAATGGAAACTTGTGGAATAGGGATAAAAGAATTTTTAACTATAACCCAGGCAGAAGCAGGTCTTTTTTCCCTCTAAAATGAGCTGAAATATTCATTTTGTGGTGGAAATTATGGGGAAAGCTCATAGGTTGATATCAGACCAAGACAAGGACAGGCAAATAATTTATCAGTCACTATCATGGGCAAAACAGGTTCAATTTAGGGGAAATTAGTTTAAGATATAGAGAATTAAACAGAAGAGGATAATGAGAAATATGACTAAATAGTAAACCACCTTCTCAACCCCCTCCCATCATCCCAGGCTGAATTTTCTTCCCATCTCTTTCACTTCCTCCCTCCCAAGCAGAGCAGGATGATGGGGAATGGGAGGCGTTGTCAGTTCCTTATGTTTCATCTCTGCTCTTCTTTACTCCTCATGCTGTTCCCTGCTCCAGAGTGGGATGCTCCCATAGGACACAACCCTTCACAAACTGCTCCAGGGAGTGTCCTTCCCACGGGCTGCAGCTCTTCAAAAGCTGCTCCAGCATGACTCCTGTCCATAGGGAGCAGTCCCTCAGGAACCAAGTGCCCCAGTGTGGGTTCCCTGTGGGGTCAAAGGAACAGACTTCAGAACACAAAACTTTGTTTTAAATCCATTTTGGATTTATTCTCGAATCATGGACAGTTCCATAGCTTTTTGCATGGATGGGATCTCTAACAATGAGTTCTGCTCATGATCAAAGTCAAGAAGGAGACTTGTGCAACTCTTCTGGATAACCTTGCTTAATGCCTCATTCACACCCATTTATTCTGAATATATCCAGAGATATTGTTCCCTTTTCCAAATTATCACAATATCCTTCAAAGTGTTTCTCTGCAGGACTAACTTTGAATTCAGGAACAAAGAAGGGGCATCACCTGTTGAAAGGTGTGTCCATGGAGTCATTTCCAGGACAGACACTGGCTTCTTGAATGTTGCTTTTTCATGGAAGTAACCTTAAGGGCAGAATTTATATAAGAATCCATTAGGGACAGACACAATTGGATCTATCATAGCACATAATGACTTTCTGGGCCACATGTCACTTTGCTTTGCATCTTGCAGGCAATTTGTGAATGGCAGTTGGTGAGACAAAATCTGCTATATATCTTTACAGTAGAATATTGAACATGACACAATAAAGTCTGATTTTAATCTCAGGATAAATAATAAAAATAACATAGAAAAGCTGTTAGTAAATACTGTAAAAGGAAGTGCTTGAGGGTGTTTTCTGATAGTAGTTATTTATAAACCTCTCCTTCCCACATGCTAAAAGACTCATTAAGTATGGGGATTCTGGATAAGAGCAAGAGTGTGCAATGTGCAGTGGGTAGCATGCAGTAAATATTCAAAAGGCACTGGAGAGTCCTTGTTCAGGGACCAAGCTCGGGAAGTGATGTAAACTCTTCACAGAGCACTTAATTTGATTCTCTCAGAGATTTATTTCAGCATGTGATTGATGGAAACTGACTAAGTGGTAGTGTGGCAAAAGTACAAAAGCTATTGAACTATTAATGTTATTTATAAGGACAGGACTAACCATGATAAGCAAGGACCAATATGAAATGTTTCTTTACTTATTTGGTGTGAAAACCCTTCCTTTTTGAGGAGCCAGCAGGACTGAACAGGCTGAACAGAAGGCAAAGACAAGTGCTGGCCTCCCAGAGCCATCACAGGCTCAGCTCTGCTTGCAGTGGTGTGGGAAGCAGGTTAGGGCTGAGAGCTTTTACAGCAGATTTTGGAAGCACTTTAAAGTATAAAGTGCAAAATAAAGTATAAACACAAAGGCCCTGAACTTCCTTGGATTCAGAAAATATTTTTCTTCATCTCTGACCTGTCAGCTGCACTGGGCTTTGCCATTTCATCTCTCTTGTTAAGGACATCAGAAATGGGTAAGCAAAGTGGAGTAGCAATCAGTATTCTTTGTATTTGACAACCATTTCACCTCCCAAAGAAATCACCCCTTTCTTGGGTCCACATTTCCTGAGTGCTTGGAAATCACCACAACATAAATATATGCCAATCAAGTGGTTAACGTAATAGTATATTGTGAAATTATATGTAAACATCAAACTACATTGATTGGGCAATTTCCTATCCAGTTATTCTTGAATTACCACTTCCCTGAATATGTCTTTTAGGAATGTCTCAGCCAGAGAGCTGTCTGCAATGTTTTATTCTCTTTAGGCCTAGTTTATTCAAAATATTCCAACTCCCACACACTGGCCCCTGGGCCAGCAATAACAACACAAATGGGTGAGTTATTGGCCAGGTACAGAATGCATGGAGGAATATGGGGAATTGACCAGTAAATATTTGTCTGAAATAATTCAAGAACCTCTTGCTTGTCATTTGCTGCATGAGCTCAACCTCTAACCCATTTAATACCATTATCCTGAACTCAAGCAGAGGGATTAGACATACCAACATTCCAGTACAGGAATCCCTGTGGTACAGTTTAACTTGGAGGAGGAAGGAAGAGCTGGAGTTGCAGGTGGCCTTGCAATTCTTGGGAAACATCTCGCTTCACATGAAGGTTTCCTCAGTAACTATGCAAAGCCAACCAATGTGTCAATCAAATTGTAGAGGGTAGTCAGTCCAAACATCTGTCTTTTTTGTCTGGTTTCCCTGGGTGTTCTGCCTGTATTTTGTAGCATAGAAAGACTCGACATGAAAGCATTTGCTCAGTTCACAGAGAAAGGCACAGCAGCTTCTTGGACTCCTGTCTTATTTGCTTTAGCCAAGCAGTCATCTGCATGACAGAGGACTGTTTTTAATTTGATGCTGGTGCACTGATTAACAGTGCAGGTTCCTTAGACTTGCCAATCAGAAAGATTAGATAGGGAGCTTGCAAAAAATTACTTATGAAAAGTGACATCCTCATATCAGTTCATGCTGGCATCTATCTGCTAAAAGAAAAATTAAACCAAATATTTTGTGCCATACAAATCAAAGTAGAAAAGAACAGGAGCAATGTGTGGCACTTTTTCCCAGTCCATTATGCAGTTGTTTCCCAAATAATTATTAGATCTCTTTCATTTATTGACATTTTGGGCAGGATTTATGCAAAAAAATGAACTTTTGAAGTAATATGATATTCAAGATCTTCTTTCAAGTTTATTCCAAGTTCATAAAGGCCAAGGAGAGTTTTGTCTTAATAGAGCTTTGAATGAGGAGTTGTTTTGCTCTAAGAAGACTCCACTCTTCAGTTATCTGCAAGAGGTGTGATTTTTTCCTAGTGAGAACAGGCTTCTGAAAGATCTTGTGGGTCAACAGGTCTAAATAACATTGGAATATCCCCCAACTGTCTATGTTGTAATTCTGACCAGAATCAGCATGTAGAGAAACTTCATTTTCACACAAATATTTCTGATGTATTTTTAAGAAGTGCACACACAAAAAAGTGTTGGGCTTTTTGTTTAGACCAAACATTATCTCATCTGTCCTTGCAACCACATACCCTTCAAGGATTTCTAGAAGTTAGGGACAGTGCTTATGATAGATGACAGAATTATAATAGAATTATAAACAGAAGTTCAGGTGAATCTTGAACTCATGCTGCCCCCCCTTAGGTTCATATGTCTGAATGCCAAGTGCCAGCTTGGCCACTGCAATCTTTGGCCATGTCTGCTCTATCAGAGGAATGAAATGATAACTAACAAAGCAGTGTGACTATGCTCCTTCCTTCCTGATTCTCAGCTTTACCTGGGTTACCAGCTGGCCTCAGTGGGGCTGCCCAATGCCTGAGAAGAGCTCAGATCCCCTGTGTTGGGCTGCTCTGGATGTGCCCAGCCCTCCCATTGCCAACACACCCAGCATGTGAACACGAGGGTGAACTCTGCTGACCCCCAAACCTGCCTGGGCTGAGCAGACCAGCCCCAGCAGCTCAGCAGGACAGAGCTCAGCAGGGAGGCTCCATGGGGCTGGGACAGTGGCATCCATGTGACAGTGGGGACATTTGTCTGTGTCTATAATAAGCAATTAAGACCAGGACCAGGGCATGGGCCATGACTGACCCCTCTGCTCACCTTTACAGGCTCCCAGGGGATGCTTAGACTTGTACAAGAGCAGGAAGGGGCCAGGCACTGGTACCAGCCCTGATGTCTCACTTGCAGGTGGGTGGGCAAGGACATCTGACTTTGGGAAAAAGCATTCTCCCTAGTTATGTGTCTGCTCAAGACACCTCTGTTGCTGCTTGTGTACATGTATATAGCAAAACTTTATTGCATGATGTCTGAAAGACTGGTTTGATGCTGGTTTTTCTTGTCTGGTCCATACATTAATTTGACCCAGCATATTTTGCTCCTATTAATCAGACAATCTTGAGTTTCTCTTATAGTGATAAAACGTCTCATGTGCTCTGCCAGAAACTGATATATTCTCATTGTTTACTGATTCCAGGCAAGCTGAGTCATAGTGGCACTACAAAAAATACTTGAAAAATAAGTTAGAATAGGAGATAACAATGATGGGACTCTCTCAGGACCTTAAGATTGCTATCATTTATCCTTTTATGAAAAATATGCATTTTTTTACTTCAAGTCCTGGATTCTGTGTATTTTGTTGAATGTTGCAGCTACCACCTTCTGTCTTGGCTTTTTAATTTTTCTAATTGGTGAGGAAATAACACAGGGAAGATGGAATGTGCTATGCAAGTGCAAAACAAAATCCAGGCTCATTGATTTTGGTGGAAATTTTATGCTTCTATAGCACATTCCATATTCCACACTTTTCCATTTATGGAATAATGTCACTGGAGAGAATACTTCACATGTACTTCTGTAATATTTAGCCATGTAATGTGCTAGTGATAAGATCAAGATGTTTGGCACTAAAATCCCAACTGTTTCAGCAAGTGCTTCATGGTTAGTTGGGGTGTCATATCTCTTAACAAGCTTGTTCATCATCTTTGCTTTTTTTCTTGTGGAACAGGTAATGAGTGGTAACTTGTGTATCTCTTTCTCTAGTCATCCCCTTCCCGGTTACAAAAACAGTTGTCTTTCATCAGATAATAATAAATCTTTCCTTATATTTGGTATTTTGTTTATTGGGTTTGGGGTTTTTTTTTGGGTTTTATTTGGTTGGGGTTTTTTTGTTGGTTTGTTGCTGTCATTGTTGTGGTTTTTGGGTCTTTTTCTTCATGCTAAATCTATAAACTTATTCACATAACAGATTTTTTGCAGAACTTCAAAACTTGAAATGAAAAACTGTCTAGTGCTTAAATAAAGGATAGGATGGAATACCCAGTCTGACACAGATTATTATAATCATGGACCACTCACTTTACCAGTCTTTTTCCTAAAAATGGGACAATTTAATATTTAACCTCCTTATGTAGTGGTAATGTTTCATGACTTAGGAAATGTTTATAGCACAACACAGTTATTAGCATAGCATTGTTTACTTCTGCAAATGTTGATTAAAGACACTAAAATTATCTGGATGATAAGAGTAAGGTGTAAAAGGAAATGAAAATGAGGCTTTAATCACTCTCTCAGTGTATAAAGGAACACAGATAAGACCATTCCCAAACACAAGCTATAAATAGGAAATTACCCACTGAGTACAATTTTGTCACATGTTTTCTCTCTGGGGATTGCATGTCAGCAGAACTGTGTCTTTGCTACCTGCTGACACAGGCTGCTAGCTTGGAACCAAGATCTCAAACATGGTGAAAGGATAAAGACAACTAATAGCCTCTACAGCTCACATGGGTCTCACTTCCACAGATCTGCTCACCTTGAGGAGACCTTCCTTCAATGGCATGCTGTGGCTTCAATTGCATGGTTGCTGCTGTATTGCTGTTTTACCTTCTGACATTAAGATATTGCCAGGATAAAAACTGGCTCCTGAAGGTTTGCACTGAGTCAACTTCATGTACGAAGCTAAGAGTGATGAAAATTTCTTCTGGATTAAACAAGTTAACATTGCTCTTGCTGACTCAAGCAATGGGAGAATCCTTTGTGATTCACTCACTAGAAATTCTGCTTTTGTCTAAAACTCTGCAACTCTTCCACTACACAGGAGGCACAGCTTCAGCTCTCTGCTTCTCCTAATTTGGTTGGTCTACCTCAGCTTGCTATGATGCTTGCACACCCATCCATGTGTGTCTTTTCCTTGCTGAGAAACTCTGTTTTGGTCACTACATAAGTGACCAAATTCCAGCCACTGCCCCCATTTTCATTGTTTTCTTGACAAATTCAAAAATTCTTAGAAAAGTCAAGAAATCATGGTGAAATCAACATGGAAAGTTGTGACATATTATCCATGATGCCTGCATGAGCCTTGAAAAATGATATATTTACTTCACTATTATTTGAAAACTTCACAGTTCATCACTGTTTCTTTCACAAGATGGGTTTTTCCTCACATCTCCTTCTTGTTAGGTTTTTGACTTTGGGTGTCTCGCACGTGCACACCAGCTGTGTGCACACAACATACACTTTATGCAGAGCAGATGAGAAAGCAGCTTTAAGGGAGCACCAAGTATCTCATTCAGAGTCTGCCCTCATCAAAATTTCCCTAGTGGAAATTTTGATGGTAGAGCAGAGGAAAGAAAGAGATTTGTTGTGGGTTCTCCACTACTTTCCTTCTCAAATTTCCAGTTACTGTTCTAGCTATCTGCCAAAATTATTGTTTGTAGTCCTTGATGATAAATTTAGGATTACCTAATCTATCACAGAATTAACAGTCTCTAGCTCCATGAAATACAAACCACTCATCCACCCAGACTTCAGCAGTAGACTTTCTGGAGCTGGTAGTTGAATCTGGCTTTCTTCCCCCTGCCCTACAACCGTTCCTTGGACCCCCCAGTTACCCCATTGCCAGTAAGCTGAGTAAGGTCACGGGGCATCCCAAGCACTGGCACAGCACTGCCCATACTATAAAGCCATAAAAAGGGTACATGACATGTCTTTGGACTCTTCCAGACAAGTAGTGGACATGGCTCAGGGATCAGCATGGACTGGAATTCACAGCTTAGGTAGAGTGGCCCTGCCTGGGAATTAGAGAAATGTTAGTTAGACATGAACTGTGCTGTATCAACTGGCTACAGGTGCATCCACATCAGTGTTTTAATTTAGATCAGACAACTTTATTAAAAGCTTGTTTCCTCATTGGTTCCCAGTTCCCCACAATTCTACCTGGAATACAAAAAAGACTTCAAATATCCTGTCACCTAGGGCAGTACTTCACCATGAAATAAAATTCTTGCAATATGCTACCCTGCATAATTCCTAAGCTACTATATACGACAGATAAACCAAAATGTTACTGTTAAAAAAAACCCCACGTAATTCAGAGTCTTTATGTAGCTTTGAACCTTGGATGTAACTTTAATAACCACAATGGACATTATGACTTGAATACGACACCAGACATTCCTTTTTCTTTGTGCTCCTGTAACAGCAGTATCCTATGTAACAGTCTAGTTTGTACAGGGTCCATCTAAAGAGTCACAGCCTGAAGAACCAAATCTTTGTGCCCAAAACACATTGAGATTTGTCCAGAAGCAAAAGCTGCCCTAGGTTAGTTCTGTAAAAGGTGCAGCAAGAACAACATGAAACACCATGTAACGTGTGGACCATAATTCTTACTTGGCCACAAACATCAGGCAGTATTTAAGTGCAAGTTTGCAATGATTTTATGGTCCTGGATGTTGTTGCAGCCTTTCTCCTAGTCAGATATTTGTGGGATCTTCTGCTTAAAGGAAAATGTTGAAGGAGAATTGAAAATTGTGATGTCTTTTCCAGTTGTTATTTCCAATTTGCTCAGTCATCTGAAGTCCCAGAGAATGTCTGTTAGGTTGTCAGATTTTTTTCATTGAAATGTGGTCACTGTACTTTGAAAAATAGACAACAACAGCCTAAAATTCAGATTGAAAAAGGAAGCCTTTTTAGAGGAGGACTAGAGGAGTAGGTATCTACCAAAATCTTTGATTACTTTTAAGGACACATACCATGATTTTCTATGCATAGCATGGGTAACAAATTGATTCAAGGGCATACCTTGGGAAGGTCATTGTAGAACTTTGAAGGATGATCTGGACTGGCATTAAGATCAATAACACTGTGCCAAGTACTTTAGATGAAATGATGCCCATCTTCCACATTTCTACAATTCTTATTTTGCCACTCCTCATGTGCCCTCACAAAGGCAAACAAACAGGCAAATGGGAGTATGGAAATAAGTGCTAGAAGATAAGAGAGATTTAATCCAACAGATGCAGAAAAAGATTGCCTTGAACATGTTTGTAAAACAAGTTATTGTTTTGTATTGTGCAAGGATTAGATATCTTGGGATAATCTGTACTCTGAGGAATTACCACTTTGCTCCAGCCCTGGATCACATGTACATGAGACTATGAGAAATCCTTTTCTGGCTGTTCCACTGCCCAGCAGATGGACATGATAGATATGGGATAATTTTTTTTTATTTAATTTTTTCCCTTTTTATCTCTTTTCCTAAGTCCAGTTGGCACATCTTGTGATTTGCTGTGTTGACCCTTCCAGGGGCTTGATATTGAACCTGCCATCTGGCTAATAACGAGGCCAGCTGGACACTAACACCAAGATTCAGTCCCAGACTCACATCTTCTTCATCTGGCTTCTTTTTTATCTGTTTGTTCTTGTTATGTGTGGACCCAATTGACATCATGTTGTGCAAAGTCACACAAAGTTCTTAGCCAACCTTTTTGTTTCTGGGTACACTTAATAATGGCAGGGGTGTTATTTTTCTGTCTGCTTAGGAAACTTTATTGTTGTATGTGGACCATATAGGGTGACAAAAAGAGAAAAATCCTGATGAAACTGCTCTCACTGTTAATAATCAGCAAGGTTTGCTGGTTGCAGCAATAGGTTCAAATAAATCACTGGATCATTTCCCTTGGTTTTTAATTGAACTACTGCTCTTACTCACCAGTTTGATTATTGTGACAGTGTACACAGATTCTTGATTCATAAGAAGTAAACATTTTTCTGTTGTTAAATTAGAGATTGTCCTCTAGGACATTCAGAACTATTGAATCTGACAAAGACTCTTGGTACACTGGATGTTTTTGTGTCCACCTTAGTGGGACAGGCTGTCACAGACTCATATTTATATGCTACATAAGCTTGCTTTGGGACTCCGCTGTTTCTGCTTAGGTCACGTCATTACTGGCAGTGAAATGAGAGTTAGAGGATGTAGGGGTCTTTGCTGGAGACAAACACTGATCAGACCCATCAAAGGGTCTTTCTTACACTGTTGTTTAAGGAAAGGTGAGGCAGGAGCTGAGACAGCAGCAAAGCAGGCTGGGCTCACCAGCACAGCATCCCTGCAACCCGAGCAGAGCAGGTCCAGTGACAGCAGCTGCCTTCAGCCTAGAGCCAAGATTGGCAGACAAGTCTGTAGGGATGAGGCAGGTCTGAATTCGAGTCAGGAGGCCAAGTCTGTCTGTCAGGGTCAGAACTCACATCAGTGGGGTATTTGGGCAGGCATAGGTGAAAAACTGCTGTGACAAGGACCAAGGCTTTTGTGCAACATGCTTAACAGTTCCTGTCAAAACAGACAGGGTGAGAAGAATCAGAACTATTATGTTTTGTAAGTTTCATTTTGGTAAGGCAACATAACAGACATCTCACTTTCATAAGAGTATGGAGTAGCTATCCTTTTTTCATGAATATACTGAAAGGCATCCTCTCTATTACTTCAGAGACAAGTGTTTCTCTTTATTAACATGAATTTGCAGACACTTTATCCATGAGAGGCTGAAAAGTCAATGTCCATGCTGTGATATCCTTGCTCCTATCCAATAACATGCCAGTGATGTATCTTCATGTAAGAAAGAGATCATTCTTCCCCAAGGGAAGAATCTTGCTCAACATCTGCTTTACGTCTTCTGCAGCTCCTGCTGTTGCCTCTTATACAGAAAGGGCCACTCTCAAGTGTAAAGACCCATTTTGAAAATGATCTGTTTCTTGCCAGCTGTTCAATGAAGTGCAGTGCAAGAACAATCCTTCACATGACCATGGATATAAGTTAATGGTACTGTGCCAGTCAGGTGTGGGTTGTCCCCATTTAGCAAGCCTTACAAGGTATATACCAAGGTTTGTTCTCCCTGAAACCTCTGAAGATTGTAGTAGCAGGTCATTGATTTATGCTGTTGTTGCCTTAGAAAGCACAGAAGGGTTCATGTTGCCAGGGATGTGGGATCAATCCTGTAATTACAGTCCATTAGCAGGGAAGCCACTGTTAGGGCTCTCTTGCATTAGAAATAGACCATCATTCCTAAAACTGTCTAAAACAATGAGGTCTATGAAAATAGCTCCCAGTTGTGAGGAAGAGGATTGTACAATCAGCTGGAGAGGTAATTGCACTGGAGCACAGGTCAGCACAGAAGGGAGATGGTCCTTGTCTCAGTGCATTAAAGGCAGTCCACTATGGTCTCAGAGTGATTTTTCAAGGCCACATTTGAAATCAATCTGCCTCCAGGTGGTTTTCTCCAGAAAGATTTCCCATTAGATTTCTACTTAGTGTTTTGCACCCTGCCTTCTTCTTCATCTGGGAAAACTCTAAGGAATTGCTTTCAGATTCACCATTTAGTTTCTTGTAGAACTCTTGTAGAGACACTTCCAGGCCTCTGCCTTACTGGTCTATATCTGTGCCTTGAATTTTGAACCAGTGCACAGTCATTTGTCTCTTTTCCTATCCAAAACTCTGTTGATGAACTCACTGTTGGAATTTACCTCTATTTAATACCAAAAGCTGAACTACAGCTGTAGCTGGATGTGATGCTATTCATGGTCACATTGTCAAGAGCCAACTGCTGCTCCACAGTGTAATATACTACTTCTATTACTTTTGTGAGAACAGGTGCCAGCCAGCTGACACAGGGTGCTGGGTGCTTGCAAGCTCAAACAGACAGGTTATTAAAACCTTTTTAAAAGAAAAAGCTGGCTCTCAGTTATAAACATGGTTGACACAGGTTGCCCAGCATGGCCAGACACTCAGAATGCTGAGGAGGAAATATGGCTGTTGGTAAATGATATAGCCCTAATTATATCAGTTCTAATCTCTACTGTTGACAGCAACCAAGCTGTCTTTATTCTGCTTCTTACCCACCCAGAGAAACAGCAGATTGGGGACCTTCTTCTCTTGCTCATTTCCAAGGCTCCAAACCAGGGCCTGCAGTGATCACATCGTGCATTTGCTGAATTTGATCTTTCTTACACCATCCCCTATCCTGTGCATTGAAATGCATTGAAATGCAGCACTATTTCTCTGAATGTATGTTCAATGTTGCCTTCACCACCTCCTTTTCTCTCTTCCCCAAAGAACAAGAGAAAGTCTCAGAGAGAGAAATCTAAAGATTATTAATAATGCCTTTTTACCTAGATCCCCTTTTACCCAACACAATCATTTAGTTATGACTCTACTTATCCAATCAGACCAATCCATCTTTTCTTCTGTCAGTTCCCTGTCCAAGTGTCAGCAGTCTGAGGCACAGTGATGCTCAAGCCCCCAGGCTAGGTGGGCTCCAGCAATATATCCTCTGTTACTGGAATAGTTTATGCCAATACAGCTCCCTGGATTTCAGCCCAAAGGCTGCACATGAAAAAACTGAAATCAGCACTCCCTAGTCTCTAATTCCTAGCTTAGTCTCTACACACTTATTGTAATCTTCCTGGGCAGTTCTAAAGGAAGGGCAATCTCACTCACTGACCTACAGCTTTTTTCCCTCTTTCAGCCAGGTCAGCAAGCAGCCTTAGCCAAGAAAGTGTTTAACCCCTTAGCAGCAAGAATGGCACAAGGTGACATTTCCCTGGCTCTTCTACAGGAACAATGTCAATGATCATTAAGATCATCATTAATGATCATTTGTTTAAAAACTCAATAGTGTGAATTTCTTGGCATAGAAATACAGCTCAGACCTTTGGGAAATTCAGATCCACTTACATAACTTCATCCTTGCAATCTCCCAGTAATGTAGAGATTTTTAGCCACAAATAGATTCAGGGGAGTTTGGAATTCTTTGAAGGTTTGGATCCAAATTTAACAACCTGAGCCTGCATTGGATGGCACTTGAGAAGTTCCTTAAGAGGCACCATCTCCTTGAAGCACTGTATGGTAATTACAGCAGCTCCCCTCTTTGCCCAATATGTTGCACTTGGTAGTTCAAGAGGTTTTCTTTCCCTGGTTATGGTACAAAATATTAAAATAAAAATCTAACCAAGAAGCTGTTCTGACAAGTTAATGACTATTCCTCATTTTGTTGCTTCTATCATCCTCTGTGTAGAAAACTGCTCAGTTACACTGTAAATAATTGTATTTTGTTCCTGTTCCATACTTCTTTTCTTGCCCCAAGTAACCTGTTCAATTCTTGCTGTAGTTCATTTTTGAAAAAGCAAAATCTCCACGAAGTACCAGGAACAGTCAGTATTTAAGGAACATCTTCAAATGCAAACTGCTGTAAGTAGCTTTGGGAACTCTCTCTTCCCACCTGTCTGAGCAGCAGGTAGCACAGGTAGTGCTGCAGTGCTGCTTTGCAGAAGAGAGCTGAGTAATAAGCAGGTTCATAAATCCAGGGGAATGATGTGCTGAGTTGCTGCTGAGACTGTGGCTCACAGGAGGTCCCTCCAGGGACTCATTCCCCAGCTGGGCCAGCAGCTGCCTTTCCCATCAGGTGGCTGCACAGGACAGACTTTGCTTCCCATGGCCATGGTGTATCTGCTGTCCTGGCTCCAGAGAGGGACATGGCTGAGTTGGTAACAGAGCAGCTGTCAGGGCAGAGCAGGGTGGTGCTGTGGGACAGCTGGCAGCCACCTGGGTCTGGGAGGACATTGGGAGGCTGAATCCACCTGCAGGCAAAGCTGGTACATATCCAGAGGAACCTTCCTCCACTCTGCACCCTTCACAAGAGCATGGACACAAAGAGAACCGGACTTACTGCTTCTCCAGGCACAAACCTGAGCATTTTGGCTTCTCTTCCCCATGCTCTCCTGGCTCAAGATGTACTCTGTGAGTGACTGGGACAGCACAACCTCACCTTGGGGATCTGTGCACACTCACCTGTCACAATGAGTTATGAGCAGGGAGCCTGAAACTTTGGCATGACAAGCTTGTACCACAGAGCCTTGGCCACCAGTGCTGTGCAGGATAAGAGGAGCTACAGCCAGTGGTCTGACTAGGTGCTGCCATAATCTCCTTCAGGTCTGGAGCCTTTTCAGGGAGCTCTGGTGCAGTATGTGTAAAGAGTAATGCAGTGTTGCAGCTAAACACCTCCTTTCAATCAAGGAAAGGCCAATTTTGAATCCCTCAGACATGGGCAGAAATTTTTTAAAGTGACCTATGGCAATCATGGGAGAATATTTCCTAATATTCCTCTTCACTTGCTGCTGCACAAGCACAGAGAAAGCTCCATCCTAAAGTGCTTCTTTTCCAGGGGAAAAGACAATAAGCAGGTACAGAGAACTATCTAGAAATTACAAGGAAACAGGTAGAAAACTGGTCAGCACGATAAACACTAGTTTCAGCACAGCAGCAGCCTGCCAGTTGTCACATCTTTTGCAGCCATCACAGCAAGAGGGAATTTTTTAAATGGATTTGAAGGAGGAGCAGCAACCACAGAGGTGCTTGTTTGAAAATTGAGAAACAGAATGCAGAAAAAAGCACTACAAATAGTAATTGAAGTCCAGAACGACATTGAGTGGTCTTGGCTTTTGTTCCTGAGACTCAGGTGTTTTTGGTTGCTGGGTGGTGGAGGGGGCATGGGGGGGACAGAAAATCTTTTCCAGTATGTGAAAACACACATGCACACAAAACATTTCCCTCTTAACATGCTTCCATTGCCTACATCTCAGAGCTTTTGTTATGGTTATGTTTGGTTCTCATTTAATCTGTGCTGCCCCCCTGGTGCCTCTGTCTCACATCCCTCTATTGTTTAGCTGAGGCTCCTTTCAAGCCTCTCTCCTCACAGTGCCACCGAGGGCTCATGCCAGTCTTTCTTCTCTTTCCCTCTTAGCATTGTTTCTCTCTACCTCTCCAGCATTCCCAGCATTCACTCTTTTTTTAAGCCTTCATTTTTCTCTTATTGTTTTTTTCCATTATTATATCTTCCTGTCATTCTCTCTCTGTCTCTTTTTCTGACATTTTCTTCTCCCCTGAATTAAACATGCCCTTTACCTTTATTTATCCTCTAGATCAATTCCAGTGTGTGTCTTTTTTTTTTTTTTCCTCCCTTCTGGTTGTTTCATTCCCCTTCTCTCTTTCTGATCCTCCTTTTCATGCTCTTTTCCCCCTGAGAGCTGGTTGGTATTTAAGCAGCTCTTTGGTGTGTAATTTTTGTTTATTGCCAGACCAAGATTTAAAGTCCGCCTTGACAAAAGAAGATATCTCCACTGACTTTGGTGGGTCTACCTGAGTGCTGTAAGTTACAGGATTTGTTTTCTTACAGAAATTGAGTTTCTGAAGGCTTTTGTTACAGATGGAACTCTCTACGAATTAAATGTGTTTGTGGCCAGAATTTGAACTCAGTGTAGTTTACAGGTGTCACATAAGCTACAACAAATATCTTCTTTGCTACTTATTTATTTCTTATTTAAAAGGCATTAAATTGTGTTAGGAAAAATTATGGTTCCTTTTCTGTTTCAAATGAAAGACTTCCCTGATGCAAATAAGGCTACAGCAACTCTGTCATTGTGAATCAGAGCTGCTATCAATGTGAAAAAAACACCAACATTTTGATGTTAGCTTTTGGGATATTCTAAACTGTCTGCTATTATGCTCTGACTTTATCTTCACTGAGTGAAAACACCACGACATCTGAGTTTTAGTCCATCAAACAGAAAAATCTAAATCATATCTAAAGACACTATTTTAGTACTTTCATGTCTTCTGCAGTTTAAATAGTTTCTTTTTTTTTTTTTTTACCCATTTCTGTTAGGGGCTTTTTTCACTATTGAAGAGAAGTAAAGATCCAGAAGAAGACAGATGGACTGAATATGGGGGAAGTAGTCAAGTGATCTTAATGGGGAAGGTCAGAAATCCTCTTTATTATCCATATGAGTTTTATGAGTTGTAAAAGGAACCATCAAATTCAAGTCAGGCTCCTTGAATTGCAGGAACTATGCAGTTTCCCCATTCTGGATGGTTAAACAAAATGAAAAACATGAAAAAAATTACATGGGTAAGACAGTCAGAGGAGTTACTCAGTTTAATATGTTTTTAATTAAATCTTAGGACTTTATGTGAATTTTCATCCTGTATGAAGAGATGCATCAAAAAACTTTTTAGTGCTATCACACTCTGGTCAAATTCTTGCCTATTTCTGATCAGTGGTTTATTTCCCTACTAAAAAATGTTCATCATCATTTCCTCCTTGCTACTTTTCACAGTGTTATTTCTTTTCAGCATCTTTTCTTTTTCAGTCACAACCAGACAAATTCCCCCTACAGCTACATAAGTGTTCCCCTCTTCCACTTTCAACTCTCGTGTTGTAGGAACCATTTCCTCTTCCGCTGCCATTATCTGGAATGGGCTTCTCCATATCTGTGACTCTTTCATCTCATTTCAAACATCAAGAACATCACTCAATCTGTCCCTTTGGTAGCCTGCTTAGGCCTCCTGTCACTTTTACATTGAAATTATAATTTAAAATATAGCCTCATTGTATAAGCATTTAGGGGCTATTATTTGCACAGATGACTATGATGAGGAAGACTGGTTCTGTCTTATAAAGCAGCCAAAGTGCACAGCTTGCAGACTTGTTTAGCCCATATCTCAGCCTGATTTAAAAAAAAAAAAAAAGAATGACTTGGAAGAGGTAAGTCAGTGACCTGCCACCTGGGGGAAGGGTGCTGCCAGTGTAGAACCAATCTCTCCTTGCTTTTGACATCTCAAATCACCTCACAGTCTGAAGATCAGGATTCCTAGCCCACCTCCCTTGATAAATCAGAAATCAAGGCACCACATCTGAGGTGACAGATAATCTCTGAAGTTCCCTTCACCAATGATATAGCTGAGGACAGCCCACATAAAAGCCTTGGGTGCCTAAAAATGAGATGGATCTGGAGCCCAGCTCCTTGCCTAAGGTGATGATTATTTAGAAAAGGTCATGAAAATACCTGCTGGATTTCCTTCTCCACATAGGCCAGTTCAAAAAATACAGTGGCAGCTTCAGTATGAGGGCATCCACATGATCTGCAGATTATCTGTACGAACACTGAGTGAGCAGGGCCTTTGCACCTGCCCTTTGGAGCTCATCTAAACATGGCTTCAGCCTGTTTAGGTGAACTCCTGATGCATTTTCTTCAGAACTCCCTGAGTGCTGTGCTCGTGCCTGAGCTCTACAGCAGCAACGACACAAGCCACAACATTCCTGTGCTCTGCAAACCTCTGGCACAGCAGTGCTTTTCTTGCCTGAGTCTTCCTCTGAGCTCTGTTATGGCTCTTTACAGGCAGAACTCAGTCCAAAGCATAATTGTGTGAAATTGCAGGAACAGGTAAGAACACATCTTATGTACCCATAAGACAGACTTGAAATTAAAATCTGGTATAACAGACAACTATTCTCAGATCTAGCTGCAAACGGTAAATAAATCCAGCTTGTAACTTAATGATCCTTGTGTTTGCAACCAGCAGTGAAAACTGCCTGGGGAACAAAAGCTGAAACTGTGCATGGAAGACAGAATGAAGTAATTGGCAATCATATACAGAAAGCACCTGGATTTTATCATTCCAACCTGGAGATGCAGTCATGTTAGTTCTGGCCAGAAATCACCCCATTAGAGAGGATTGCACTTCAGGATCAGTCCCCTGGATATAAGATCTGTGCTGCTGCTCATTTCCCATTCATAGCCCACATTAGGCACCCTGCACTGCACAGAGCCTTCGATGCATTATCCCTCCAGTCCCTCCAGCTCCCTCCTCCCACAGCTTGGACCACAATCATCTGCCTTTCTTGGAATTCATTTCAAAACAGATTCATGTGGCACCTGCTATTCCCCAACAAACAAATAAATTAGCTGCTGTGATATGGAAATTTGCATGACTCACTGTACTTAAAAACTGTTAACTGTGAACTTATTAATTGAAAACCGCAGGACAATAATAAGTGTGTCCTTCAGTCTGAACATGAGTCCCTTGTTATAATGAATTTGTAAAGCAATAAAAATGTGTTTTTCAAGGAAAATGACACTGCCTCAGGACAACTGAGTCTTGGTCATGCCTCTCAGGAGACAGATGTGCTCTCATGGAGGGGCGCACAGGACTCCCTGCCAAGCCTGTGGCACCCCAGCTGCAGGGCATGGGCAAGACACAGGGGACCTCAGGGACAGCTCTGCCAGCTCTGCCCCTCCTGCCCCTCTCCAGCAATCCTACCTTCACCTTTGGGAAGCTTTCCCCCACCCCTTCCCCACAGCTGGGGTGTAGGGAGGTGGCTTTCATCTCCCTCCTGCACAGCTGCCCCAGGGGCTCTCTGTGCTCCTCCCTCCTCTGTTATCCTCACATATTGGTGGGGAGAAATGATTTATCCCTGGTGTAATGTCCCCTTTCAGCTGACTCTGCTTTCCTTGCAGAATACCATGCCTATTGATCTATTTGCCCTGCCTTGGTCATAGGTACTCACACAGGCTTTGTTGTGCCTTGTACTTATTTCAGACGAAGTGTTTCTCCCATCTTTTATTGGAAAAATTTATAAGCAAACTGCATTTATTTTGCAAATAAATGTTGTAAACTCTAAAAATTAGCAAGCCTATGTTTTCCTTAGTGTGTAATGTGAGATAACTCCCATATATAACAAGTTGCCCATATGCATTTGCACATCTAATCCATGGACTCTGTGACCACTTCCACCCTGAGTCATGATCTGCAATCCTAGTGAAGCCAATACTAATTTCTGGTCTGACTAGAATATTGTACCATATATTTTTGTACACATTGTGATTTTCAAACAGGAAACCATTAATTCAATCTGCATTGACAAAGCATGGCAATATTCGGTATGAATCCTGGCAAAATCATTCATTGTTTTGTTTTCTGTATTTTTCCATCTTTGTTTTCCTTCATTTATTCAGGAAGAAAGAAAGAAAGAAAGAAAGAAAGAAAGAAAGAAAGAAAGAAAGAAAGAAAGAAAGAAAGAAAGAAAGAAAGAAAGAAAGAAAGAAAGAAAGAAAGAAAGAAAGAAAGAAAGAAAGAAAGAAAGAAAGAAAGAAAGAAAGAAAGAAAGAAAGAAAGAAAGAAAGAGAGAGACTGCCTCTAGTGCTTGAATTTTAATTCTTTGCTGCACTGTCCTTGGGCAGAACTGAGTATTTCTAGGAGGTGTAACACATTGCACAGCAAAAGCATGGATATACTGCCAGTGGTTCTAATGCCAGGATTTTATCGTTGCTTTCCTTAACAACTATTATAGATTATTTTTGAAATATATTGAAAATACTGATAGTTAATCTAACTTGTAAATTACAGCCCTCAGACAAATACAGAAGCAGCTGTCAAATAACCATCGCACTTGTGGGATTTAATTCAAACACAGTTTTATATTTCTGTTGTTTTTGATAACAATAGTAAACTATTACTTGCATTGCAAAGTGAGGGATTGATGTTTTCAGAAAAATGGAGTAACCATGTGAACCTCATGCCAATATTGGCTCAAAAAGCAGCCCACATGCATTGCAGAAGATACAGACTTATGAAAGATCCAGCTCATGGGGTAGGACTAGGTATAAAGCAAGGAACTAATACTTTCATGGTCAGAAATAACTGAGAAAATACAACTCAATTTAGAAACAAAGTTTTCCTTTATCTGCCCTATAAAACCAAATTATTCTTGCCTTACTTTCAGGGTCTTCTCATTCACCTGGTGTTTCTCAATCCACAATGTTCTACCAGTCTGATTTTTGATCTAGTGTTAACAGAAACTTATGACTTCAGTGGCCCAGCCAGCAAAGCCAGGTCTGTGGGGGGATGTTGAGCAGCTGTGCATCATCCCAGGATCCTTCTTCAAAGGGGATTTCAGATCACCCAATTCTTGCTACTGTCTGCAGAGCCATACCCATCACTATTGTTTATTTTCAGCAAAATAAAATGAAATCAGACTAACATCTCAGGCTAATTAAAACATTCTTTTCCAGCTTACTCTTAATTTTATATCCCTTAGCCATTTTGCATCTTGTGTCAAAACCACAAGCTTGGTATTTGAAAGCTCACTCACTCTCACTAATCTTTCACAGAGGGGAATGATGATATTTTTTGCTCTGAAATGTAGAACAGTATCTGCAAGAGATCTAGCCACTGGGTAAAAACACTAGAGCTAAAAACCTGCTCTAGGAACAATTGATTTCAACTTGTAGTCCATCAACTTAATCATGAGAACATTACAAAAAAAAAGATCAGTGTTATTTCTATCAGCAACCTCACTTTAAAAAAAAAAAATTGAAAATCCAACTCAAAAGAAGTCAGGAGCATAGCAACCAAATGTATAAAAAATAAAACTAGTCTGTTTGTAAAATTTTGGTTCTTGTTAACAGGGACTACTTGTCTAAAGGACACCTTTTAAAAAGGCATAATTTAAACAGAAAGGCAGGAAAATTATTCACGTTCACTAAATGAATGCACATGACTAAAACATGTAAAAATCAAGCTTGACATTCAAGATACATCTGAAGTTAAAGGGCATGAAAATCCAATAAATCAGAATGTTTTTTAATTATAAAAGCACAAAAATGTCTTCCATGTCTTTCAGCCACAGAAGCATGGCTTATGTTATGGTTTTCTATTTAAACTAAGTAATATCTCATAGTTACACAGTTCAGAAAAAAATGACAATGTTAGACTTATGGGCAAGAACATGAACTGCCCAACTTTTAAGATACCTTTATTAGATGATCCTTAATGCCTGATTCTGGCTACTTAATACAAATTTAAGAATGTCTTAATGAAGTGGAAAGGCAAGTCATGCAATGAATAGATAAAAGAGGAATCCAGAGAGAAACAAGCCTAGATTCAGATCAAAACCACAAATATTAAAATAATGTCTCTCTTTGAAGCATTTTACCTCATCAGCATTATCCTATTTTATCTTTCTAAATGGTCTATCTGGCAATGCATTAATCTATCACTACCATTAAGAAGTTGAGAGGAAAAAAAATCCTCAAGAAAAAAAATAGAATCAAAAAAAAGGCTCAAAATTTGGCCCCTACATATCTTGCTCTTAGGCAAGCTGCAATGTATTAATAGTTCTTTTTAATAGAAAAAGATGGAAAATAGTTTTTGCATCAATTAAAAACATGAACCTTAGTTTTTGCATGTATCAAAACCATCTTCTCACACTACCAACTACAGTATTGCTAGGAAGTGTGTTTTAATGATACTTCTTCTTAACACCTTCTTAAGCAGTATAAGGAAAACATCTAACAAAATAGAAAGGAACCAAACTTCATTTAAAAAAACATGCAAAACTTCTCAGATATTTAACATATCCAAAATAAATGGCTACAGCATTACCAGGGTCCCACTGGATTATATAAGCAGGGCTTCAATGTTCACTTTATGAATCAAATTTTGAGGCTGCAATTTAAACCTTGATAGGAATGAAGTGGTAACATTTTGCTCCCAGGGATGTCAAAGAGGTGCCCTTTTGTCCTGGTCTATCAAAGGCTGAACTGGACCAGTCAGGGGGGAGATGGATCTGAGCATCCCATGTTCTTCACTGCTGGGCAGAAAGTAAAGAGGACTCATCATCCCACCCGGACAGGCTGTCCCTGTCAGCTCCTCAGGTGAAGTACAGTGGCCTCAGAGTGAAGGACTGCAGTGCTGCAGCTGCAGCTAATCACCATTTCCTTGCCCTGGGCGTGCAGTCCATGGGCTGCACTCTGAGCGGGCCAAAGGCAGCTGTGGGGACAGAGCTCCCTGATAGCACAGATGTCTCCTTGCAGTGGGGCTAAGGCACTAAGGCTGATTTGTCACTTCACAGATATTTGCTCAGTCTAAGCCACCAGATAAAAACTAAGCAAATTTGTGTGTGTGTGTGTGTGTGTATGTGTATCTCCAGCAAAGCAGAAACTGATCTTTCAGAGAAGACTTGTGCCACTGTCCTCTCACTGTAGTTGTCTTTAAATCACTGTGCTACTAATACACTACATTAATAGCAAGACATCTTGCATGAGTCATGTACTCTTTGAGATTTGTGGGCTTCCTTTCTTCTGAATCACACCAAGTTTATCCTGGGATAGGGCATACTCCTCCCTACAGGGACCAAAAAGTGGTGAGGGGAGGAATACAATGGCTTAGATTAAGAGAACAAATCTCTGAAAACAGATGATGTAGTCAATGACCTTTGTTCCCTTTTACTTTCCTCCCAAAATTTAAGAAGCTGAGTGAAGAAATGCCAGTGTTCACACTAAAGAGAGTTTGCAAATTGTACCCCACATCTACACAAAGGGCATTGTGTTTTTGGGAAACACAAAACAATCCTCTGGTTTACTCTCAGACCAGCTTAGTGCATCCTCATCGCCTGCATATTTAATATCCAACAATAAGCAGCACTAGGAGAACAACAAGAGGCAAGAAGCTCTGCTTTGTTTAACGTGAGAATTGCTATGTGCTTATCCAAACCTTATCTACATCCTCCTACAAATATGTGAACCTCTGGGTATGAGAAATATTTAGACACCTGCTACTGAAATTAATGGGAGCTGCAAGCACAGAGTTCCCAGGACAATCGGATATCTTAAGTCTACAAAATTAGGTTGAAAACCTCCCAGGAACAATTTTTCTCTCTCATCATATTTACTACTTATCATCAGGAAGGACATATTCAAAGTACAGGCTCATTTGTAGTATGCTGGTAATCCTGATATACTTTTTTTATGGGAAGCAACCAGGAGACAGGGCAGTACAACAACAACAAAAAGAAGAAACAGACAAAAATAATGGAAAGGATTCAGTGTCTGAAAATGGGATTGTCTCAAGATTCCTAGTGGATTTTCAGTGGGTTATAATTTTCATCCCAATAGATTAAGCTTTCTGTGATAAAAGGGAGGTTTCTCTGAAAAGTGCAAGGGAAATGGCTTCTTAGGCCCCCTCTTACAATGCAAAACACATGGGCGTGCTGCTAAGCTCAGGCACTGCCTTTTTGAATTCAATGGTCCCTTTGCAGATGCAAGAGTTTTGGGAAAGAATGAGGACTGCAGCTTTCAGCCTGGTAGGATCAGGATAGCATTTTACACACTCTAAATCATGAGAAGAGGGTTTGTTTCCATTTAAGTACTCCCTTCAGGAAAAATGGCTTTAGGATGGCTTCTGCAGTTTCTAAAGCTTAAAATGATCCCCTGGAGAAAAAGGATATGGTTATGAGGAAGAATAGGTACTGTAAAACAGCTTGCTGCAAAGGTCCATAGCAGATGAGAGGAACTGGCTGGTTTACTTGTAATTCTGCCTTGTTCAGCTTTATGGCTTTGTTGCAATTTAAAAATAAAGCCAAATTTTGTGGTTTGATTGGCTGTTTCCAACACTGAACAAGTACGGCAAGATAAAAAAGGGCACACACATTTTAGTGGAATGAAAATACATCTAATCCCACTGAATACCTTCTTTGTAGTCATCCTCCACAAGTATTTGTGAGAACTATTATTTGCTTTTCCCTGCCCACAGGAAAAAAAAAAGGCAACACATTCACAGCAGCCAGGTCTCTCACAGCTGATGACAGAGCTGAGTGCACATGGACCACAAAATTCCTAGTTACAACCACAGAGCTGTGTTCCCCCAGAGCAGGGCAATATTTTTATTTTTAAATATTTTTAAATATTACAATTCTTTCAAGTTTGTGGGTTTCTGGACATTTTGTGAGGCACCACTGAGTGATCCAGGCAATGTCCATTGGAGTCATGGTGTGTGAAGCTGCAGAGCTGGAGTGAGCTCTTTCCTCCTCCAATCCTCTCCGTTAGCCGAATGTGCTGCCAAACGTATCGATGATATTTTTGCTCCCAACAAGGGGGAGAGAAATGATGCATCTGACTCCATCTTATCAGAAGGCTAATTAATTACTTTATTATACTATATTATTCTATACTATGTCACATCTATATTACATTACATCTAAACTGAATCCGCCAAGCACTCAGCTCTGCACACACTGCCCAGAATCTCGTGACAGTCCTGACTCACACACACTCTTGGCCCTGATAGGCCAAGGAAACAAAACACCATCACTTTGGGTAAACAATCTCCATATTGCATTCTACTTTGGCACAAACACAGGCACAGCAAATAAGATAAGAATTGTTTTTTTCTTTTTCTGAGGCTCAGAGAATGTGAAACCCAGAAATATTCTTGGGAAGAATTGTGCCTTGCTTTTCTCTGTGAAGAGAAATGTGGCTACAAAATGTAAATTCTTCAGATACGGGCAATTCAAAAGGTGGTCCAACATATTATAAGCCTGAGGGGCAATCTTGAACATCATCAATCTTGAAGCAGAAGCTGAGATGAACTTGGGTTCATGCTGCAGAAAAACTTGGGCACTGACCTATCAGCTAAAATTCAACCTTTGGAAGTTGTGGCTGTGGAAATGAACCACAATCTTTCCAAATGCCACTACTGCATTGCCTTGGGGTTAATGTAGCATTTCCTGTCCCAGCCTCTGCTGGGGCTGTGTAGGCTAGAAGTGACTTTGGAGAAATGAGTTACTTGCTGCTGTAGTCACAATAATCTCCCCAGGCATGTTTCTGTGGTGCTGGCTACATTTGGAGACTCTGCAGGAGCAGCTGTCTCTCCCTTGTTGCCCTCCACATGCATCCATCAGAGTCATTTGAACTAAACTAGATCTGAGTAGAGGACTTCAAACAAGCTTTCATGTGTCACTTCCTTCTGAGACTTACAACCTCCTGCATAAGTGGTACTGGGAAAGAGAGGTGCCCAAAATAAACTTTTGCATCACGTGAATTTGTAGCACAGTTATCCATCTGCCACTGTAGCCTGGCTGCTTCTCAGCTGAGTGTCCCCATGAGGTTCCCTTCTTTTAACTGCTGGGGGTTTCATGTCTCAAAAACCCCTTTGCAGCAATGATGGCAATGAATGCCTCACCAACCCAGTCCCTCAGACAGCGTGTCTTCAGAATGAGTGGGGCTCTCTGTGTTCTTCACATCCCCAGGAGATCAAGGTCTGACTTTGAGTGTACGTGCAAAGTGACTTGACAGTGCACCAGCAGAGAGATGAGATCCTTCTTATAGCACTTGGCTAAGCCACAGAATGCAGAGCTGCAGGCTGCTGGGGGGGACAGGTATTTCTGGGCTTAGAAAAGGTTTTAGAAAAGTGCTTACTGGGCAACATCAAGGCCTATCAAGAAGAAAGAAATCTTTGGTTCAGGGCTGCCCTGACCTACAGATTGCTGGAGAGTTGAAAAATGTACTAGGGAAGGGTCACTTTATCACAGAATCACAGAATCAGGTTGGAAAAGACCTCTGAGATCACCAAGCCCAACCTATGACCAAACAGCACCTTGTCAACCAGACCATGGCACTGATTGCCTGGTCCAGTATTTCATTAAACACCTGCAGGGACAGTGACTCCAGCACCTCCCTGTACAGCCCATTCCAATGTCCAATCACACTTTCTGTGAAGAAAAGGTTGATTGCTCACCTGTGTCTAACATTTTCATCTCTCCTGGCCATCAGCCATTGGCCACCCCTTGCTGAAATGCTAACTAGGCAAGGCAGATATTTAACCTGGCTCTTTGTAGACATTGCCACACTCTTTCTCTTTTGAATTGCTTTGCTGTGCTCTGCTTTGCTCTGCTCTGCTTTGCTGTGTGTATATGTGTGTGTGTGTGTGTGTATGTGTGTGTGTGTCTGTGTGTGTCTGTGTGTGTGTGTGTAGTTTCTTCCAGGCAGGGACTGGGAGTGGAGGGGAAGAAGAGGAAGGTGGGGAGCAGACAAAGCATCTCAAGGAGTAGAAGAAATTCCTGCTATAGGCTAAACTCTTCTTAGATTTTCAGGTTTTATACAGAAGTATGCATGAGTCAAAATCCCAAGTCTGAAGAGTCCAAAGCTGAGATTTGAGATTTCATGGGCTTATTATGCATGTAATCATTTTCTCATACTGCCTTCAGGAAGGCTTGTTAGAGAGTAGGATTTTCATTTTGTTCCAGTAGGCTGCAAAAATGCATTTGGCAGTGTGTAAATTAGCTGATGTAGCTATCCCTTCAGCTCCACTGACCACTACACTCACCTCACAGGCTGCAAAATTCCTCCTGCAGCTTCACCACATCTCCTTGAACCAGAGATGCTATGCTAATGTATAGATGCTATGCCTATAATGAGTTCCAGTTTCCATGTGCTAATAATTCTAGAGTGCTTGTAAGGGTACTTAATAATATAAGAAAAGTAAAAAAGAGTGGGAAGCAAATGCACCCAGGGTGGATGGATGTAAGAAAGAAAATGGTTTTGCCTATGTTATACTATTAAATGTAAGATATATGGGAGGTCTGAACAAATCTCTCTGGCTTTCTGTCACATAAAGGTAGGCTCCAGTTTCCCATTTTAAAGATGAGTTTAATAACGTGAACGATAGAGCTGGATTAATTTTGTTTTCATCTGTAGGTATTATACCAGTGGGAAATGCCATCTGATAAAGGGTTTGATTCAGCTACCAACCTTTCTTGAAAAGGCATAACAGAATAAAAGCTATCTTCAAAGGACATTGATGTATTTATGTACTGAAATTAAAAAGTAGATGGTTCTGTCTTTGCTAAAGTTGACTGAATATATCCCACATTCCTTCAGCAATCCAGCACCTCAGCTTGGTGTGAACACACCTCTGGTTTGGTGTCTCTCAATCAGTGACCCTGCCTGTTATTCCTGAAGCCTTTTTCTTTTTTTACATGTAGTAAGCTAACTTGTGAGTTACCAGATTAAGTTCTGCATAAGGAGAAGAGCATTGTTCCCAGGGAAAGAAGAGACTATTTTGAAGCTGAGGAAATAAAAGGCAGTGAAGTGTCTTTATTTTCATTCCAGTCTAGCAAAGCTCACTGCTGGCAAGCTCAAACCTAGGTGGAATATCTACCTTCGACAGTCTTGGGATATCAGCAAAATTAAAACTCTGAGCACAGAGGGTTTTTCTTTTAATTGGGCTTACTGCCTCCACTAACAAATTGCAAACATACACGGAGCATAGATGTAAACAAAAACCTGCATGTAGAACCCCTTGCACAAATAAGACATCAAAAACCTTCTCAGCATAAATGCTCTTTCTGCACTACCTCCTGCATTCTTTCTACATATATACAAACATACAAACAGAACCACATATTTTCATTTGCTTTCTTTTAGCATTAGAAAGTATAGGCATTTATCCCCACCAGACTGTTTATAATGATGCTCTAGGTTTAGCTGCATTTCCCCTTTGGCTTTTCTCCTGAAGCAGAGAAGCATTTGCACAGAGCACACCAGGTGTTACTTTCATATCCTCAGACATACTGGAATATATTAACACAAACACTAAATCAAAACACAGCAAAATTAATGATCACTGCTAGGCTAGAGAAACCAAACTCCTTATTACCAAACAAGACTTGAGTGTATTGTTTCTGTTATCTTAGTTCCTGATTAATATAAAATCAGATACCAATAGCTAATTAGCTGTTCTAATTATTAGTTTGAGCTCGCATAAATTATGCTGAAATGCCCAACTTTCTCTTCCTTTAATCAATATAATATGTCAAAAAGTTGCTTGGGGTTGTAAGATAATGAGATAAGTAAAGCAGTATCCTGTATATTTCATTATTATAAGCTTCAGTCAAAAGAAATATCAGTATTTCTAAATTATCCCCACTTAAAGTATGCAATCTGAAGCCTAATGCTCATCAAGCAACTGCTCATCAGCCCTGTAACTCTTGTAACTACTGCCTGACAATCACACTATCAAATAAAATGTAGATTGAATAATGCAAATGGTTGTATCTTTTCCAGAACCCCCAATGTCCTGAACAATACAAACTGCACCATTTTTCCAATGTGTGGATTTAATCTTTGTCTGGCTTGGCCTCTTGAGGGTAACATGTAATCCTCTGAGGGCACAATTTTGGCAAAAACTAATTCTCATTCAGACATGACCCTACTGCAATCCAAGTTCACTTCCAGGGCACTGTGGCCTGCTCATGCTTGTAATGCTAATCCTTTAATGCAGGGGTTACTTCTATAAGCACCATGGTCATTTGCAAATGAAGTACATTCTTTAATTTCCTAAAAAGCTGACTGCTATCTCTCACTTTCAGCTGCTGCTTTAAAGCCCTTGATTATGAATAGATTCAAAATATTTTAATAGAAAATAAAATCTTATGTATTGATGGCATAAGTGAAGGATAAGAAGAGAAATATCACTGCAGTGAAAGAAGTAGAAACAAGCACAGTGAAAGTGAGCTTTATGGCTCATGTATTTTTACATTATAATTTTCATAGTGTTAGGCAACACTACTCTTCAGCTGTACAAATAAAACAACTATTCATCCTGAATCTTGCCAAATTACTTAAATATCTAAAAGGTGATTTCAGCTGAACTTGGGCATCTAAGTACAAAAAAGTTATTATGGTAATGTTTATTTGAATTTGTGCCAATAAAGTTCCCTAAGAGACAAAGGTTTTGCAGGTGTTCACAGTCCCTTCCACCTTGGCTACCATAAGCAGTCTGTCACTTGGGCCCTGCTGGAACTTGTTCAAAGTCTAACATTAAGCATTCCCCAACAAGATTCTAAAAGGGAGAGATCCCATCACCATGTACTGATCATGGACTGGAAAAACCATGTTCTCCACATAACATAAAGGCACTGGCTACTGATGCCATCTGTTAAGATTAAGATAAGATGAATTTAAAACCCAGCTAGGCCAGAGCAGGGAAAAAAAATCCTCTCTTTGGTGAGAGGGAGGTTCATTTAGTTGAGAAATTGGGGACTTGGCTGCCACACAAGAGAGTCTTGCAGTCTTTTCTTTGCCCTTTCCATTTGCTCTGCCTGGTTTGAATTCCACTGAAGGATTCCCAACCTTGCTCCAGTAGTAACAGAAATTCAACTTGATCTTTGGCTCCACACAAAGGACCAAATACTTATCATGGCTGTGGTCACAAAAAACAACACAAAACTGGTTAAACCCTGGATTCTGAATGATGCTTTGTTATCACAAGGGACCAAAGACTAGCTTACAAGTCCAGATCAAAAGTTCACACCTGCTACATATTTACTTAGGGCAAGAATTTCCTCATATGTTTCTCATGTTATTAAGCCATTAAAATGAGAAGAACATTGGAAGAAAGGTAGAAATGAGGATCCAGATTTAAAATTTGATTATTCTAGTAACAAAAGCATTTATTTTTTAAAACAATCAATAATGATTTTGTTTTTAGAATGAATGGAAATTGAAGAATTCCTCCTCATAGGAAGACCAAGGGACGGGATGTAATCCTGGTTGGCAGTGGAACTGAAAATAAGCTTACCCATTTATGGAGTACAATGGACAGAGCTGCTAAATAACACCTTCAGCTGTGACCTTGAAGTGCAATCCTTCTGGATTCAAAGGACATTCTTTCACAATGAAAAACCTGGAGACAGTTATGGTAAACTATGGAAGAGCACAAATATAAGAACTATGATCAGCATGGGTGCTGTGGGAGAAAGCCTGGGTCTTTTCTTTAAAGGAGGTGAGAATACTGTTGAAATAAACACAGTAATTAGTGCTGTGTTATGGGGCTCCTGGAGGGGGTTGGGTGGCAGATGTCAGAAACACATGGACATCTCCCAAGTGAACAGCAAGAGATATTAAAAAAGAAAAACAATTGAGGGTCATAACCTGACAGGTAATCAAGAAATTGAAATATCTGAAGAATGACAAAAGTTTGAGACCAGATGGGATCCAGCATGTTGGAAAAAATATGGCATTTGGGGACATGGGGGAAAGAGTAATCACTTTAGTGCCCTGCAGATTTATAATGTATACCCATAATAGTAGCACCTGTGTATGCAAGTGCACTGTACAAATTAATTTCATCATTTATGACTACTGAGTGCATAGAAAATTTAGTTTTCTTTTATTTCTAGACAAAGAAATTATATTATTTGGATTATTTTGAAGTTGCCTTTCTTTCTCTGGCTCTTCATCGTTTCAGTCTGAACTTTGTTGCCCTCATCTTCGTTCTGACTGCCACTTCACAATTGAACAGCAAATGAATCCACTTACAGCCTCTTTATTTTTTCATTGGCACAGAAAGTGAACAAAACTAACACTTACTATTATCCTCCTCCTGCAGCCACAGCCCTCCATGGTAAATTGTTTCTATTCAGAATGTCTGTGATGATAGCCAGAGTAACTCTTTGTTCTGAAGCACCCAAACAATTCCTCAACCCATTTATTTGATGAGGAACACCTTCATGTGTTTCAGTAAAAAAACTGGGTTTTCTGCAGCAGGTTTAAAATTGTGTTATTAAAATCAAAATGGAACAAAACAAAAAATATTTCTTGTGTACTGTACAATGTATGCAGGGTTGAATGCATCTGAGATATGAGATGAGGATGCAGAGTTTGCAGCTGCTTCCCCATTACAGGATCAGAATTACACACTGTGCTAGCAATGCTAATCCTTTGCTTATGTCTGGCAAATTGTCTCCTGGTTGTACAGGTTGAAATTTTGTACAGGTTGAAATTTTGAGTTTGAGAATCAAGACAGAATCCATGATTCTAAGAATAGAGCACTTTCAGGTGTCATCTGAAAAAGTCAAAATTTTACCTCAATTCAACCAGCCCATCTGCAAAATAGCATAATAATGTTATGCATTGCTAGTGAAGGAATCTAATTTTTTCTAGGGTTTTTTGGTGTGTGTGTTTTTGGTTGTTTTTTTTTTTTTTTGTAGTAAGGAACTGGAGACAGGATGTCCTGCCAGAGGAATGCTAGCTGTGGAGTGAGTGCTTGAGTGAATGTGATACAAGAGAAGGCACAAGGTTTTTTGCTGTTTTTTTTTCCTTTTCTTCTTCTGCAGCCAGAGTCCTTCTGTTACCACAGTATTGTGCAGCTTTCTGAACACCAGCCAGGAAGGTAGTGAGGATCTCCAGCTTGAAAGGAAAAGGCATTTGCTACATCCTTCTCCAGAAGCTGGTGGGCAGGGAGCAGGACCCAGCTCCAAGGGCTGTAGAAATGTACCCAACAGAGTGTGGTGGCACCAGCAGCCCTCTGCTCAGCTCAGATGCTGCAGCCACAGGCACATCTCTGCAAAGACACCAAAGTTATAATGGAGCTACAGCAGTGCCTCTTCCTCAGCCAGCTCTGTTTCATTCATTCTAAAAAGGCTGGACTCACTGCTACAGCCAGTCTTGTGATGGAAATCTGGGCCTGGTGCCTCAGAAGTATTTGCTTAGGTGTCTAATTCCTGGTGTGGTTAGACATCCACCACCTTTGAGGAATCACATCTTCAGCCAAGGTCATTCAATAAAGAAATGCTATATTTGTCATTAAAATAATGTAATAGTTTTTTTTTTTTTTAATGCATCTCAGCACCTCACATTTATCTGTGTGGAATTTATTTTTTTTTTATTTATCTGTGTGGCATCACATTTATTCAGGTGTGGCCTCCTGAATGATAGGAAATTATTGTCTCTTCTCAGGAACATGGTATTAGGGCATGTAGTAAGTAAGTTTTGTTGCCTAAATTCACACAGGCAACCTGCATCTTAGCTAGGTTTAAATCCAATCCAGGTCTCCTAAGTCCCAGCCCAGTGCACTAGACAGGCAATCTTCCTCCTCTGGAAAGGTGACTGGAAAGGCTCTGAAACAAGAAATGTGCAGTGCTTGTCTAACTGCAGTAGTAGGAAAAAAAATTAAATACTACTCAGAGTGAGGCTTGGGGAAATTCTGATTTAATTATGAAAAGTCAGCATGAATTCATGAAAGCAAGCCTGTGCTTATGACTCTGCTGATGGGATTTTTTCTGGGTGGATAATAAAAATATCAGATAACAGGAATCCATACATTCTGTTTAACTAGATTTTTCTGTAGAAAAGTCAGGTTCTTTGTGTTAAATGTCTGACTTTGGGAAGCAAGGGATGCAAAAGAAATCCCCTTTTAACTTCTGCCTATGACAGCTTTCCATTAGAAACTACAAAGACTTCTCTCTCACATCACAGAGACAGGGATGAGGAGACAACTTTAAACCTCTGGGAGCTTCGAAACAAGATCAAGAATATTCTAAAGAGGAAATTGCTCATGGGGCCACTCACATTGGGACTCACAAGCTGATGCAAGTCTGTCAGTGGCTGCTGGCAGCCCCAGAGCATATCCTTCATCAGCCCCTCCTCCTCACAGAGAGTTTGGTGAGGAGCTGCTTGCAGCCACAGGAGGTCTGGAGACCCCTGGCCAGCTCCTGCCCCATGAAGGAAGACCAATGGCTTTCAGATAGACCCCCTTTCTTACTGTTCTGGTTCTCTGAATTGGCAATGTCAGCCTCCTTGGGATATCTAATTTCAATAAGCCATGAACTAGCTCAAATATTGTTTTCAAGAGGTACCATGTATGCTAACAGTTTAACGTGTAAGGATGTGACTAAAAGAGAGTCACAAGGATTAGTGTGAGGATCAATTTTCTTCACTTTATATATCAATGACCTGCAAGAAAGAAGATGCAGTAAGTGGATTACACTTGCTGATGATATAAAGTGAAGGGGCAGACAAAACAAAGAAGGAGGGGGAACAAAATTCACAATGTATAGTTTAGGATTTGGAGGCAGCTGTGTATCTTCTTAGTTTTGAAGTATGTAAGATAATGAGTCTGGTAATAAAGAAACAGAAGAAGAATATCCACTCAATAGCCACACATTACAAAGCACTACAGAAGTGCAGTGTATGGGGTTAGTGGCAGAGAAAGCTCTAACAGCAGAAGCAAAACTGCTGAACAGGAGAAACTGGAAAAAAAATCTCAAAACTGTAAGCTAGAGAAAGGTAACTGTAAAGCAGGAGAAATATTCAAATGCTGTAAATGAGACTAGTTTTATGACAAAATATTGCATATTTCTGACTAGCTATGAAAAATATGTTGTGGGAAAAAAAGTGGTAGAACAGGCCTCTGCCAGAAACTGACAGCTGTTGAAATATCTTGATTACCCAGGGACTGGAGATGAAATCCAGGTTCGTATGGCTGAGGATAGATTAAAGGAGTCCTTGGTGCAGTACCCACAATCCTAAAAGGGAAAGAGAGGAGAGAGGACGGGAGCCTCAGGGAGCTGTGGCACTGCCTGCGCAGGGCGGCACGGGCATCAGTGCAGGTGGGGCCAGGAGGACGTGTCTGCTCAGGGAATGGATTCCCCTGCCGGAGCAAGGGCAGCACGGGCACCAGGAGCACAGTTTGAGAAATGCTGTGGCGTGTGCGGTCCAGCCCCCGCAGGGATCGGTCCCAGCCTGGCGCGGCTCTTCCCCACGGTGTCCACGCCCTTTCGGAAGCCCACAGGGAGGGACAGGGATCTCTGTGCGAGGGCTGGATGGGGTCTCAGGTGGAGAGCGGCCTCCCTGTGGCTGTGATGTTCCTCCCAGCAGCCGCTGCTGAGCTCTGGCGGTGCCCGGTGCCGCTGCTGCGCGGGGCCGGAGCTGGGCCTGCCCGCGGCCCTGTCGGAAGTTCCCGCTGTCCCGGCCGCCCCCGGCCCTCCCCTTCTCCTTTCCTCTCTGTGGGATGTGCTCTTGCTGCTCATTTGTCACAGCCATTAAGTCGTGTCGCCCCTTCCTGCCCCTGCTGCCGGCGTTGTTGCCCTCCCGGGTCCCCCGGTCCCCGCCTCGCCTCCCCGGCCGGTGCCCGAGCGCAGCCCCGGTCCGCAGTGCCGCACTGCCCGGCCGCGGGCACCTCTCCGGTCTCACTGTCCCCTCTCCGGTCTCACTGTCCGCTCTGGGTGATTGCTGTGGCTGGACGGGACCTTCTGGGTCCCTCTGACACACAGCACACTTGGGAGACTCTGGACTGCTGTTGCCAGCTCTTGCAGAGCTGCTGCTCCCTCGGCTCCGCCGCTGGCCCAGGGCAAGGAGGGTCAGTGCGTGCCCCCTGCCTCACCTGCTGCTGCTAAAGGAACAGACCCCGCTACACAGATTTCATTATTTTTTGGTCCTAGAAGAATTTTCTGAGCCAAGTGTCTGAGTGGGCTAGAAATTTCAGTAGTGTCTTCCTCTCAGCCTTGAAATAAATGTTAACTGAATTGTGAAAAGCAAACTATTGACCCTGTTTGTCAGAACATATTTGTGCTAACAACATTCAGCCTTGCACTATCCCCTGTGTTTCTTCTTTGCTTCAAAACATTTTGGATTCAAATCCTTTAGCTCATACTCCATAATCAATTTTGCTTTCCCAAGACTTGGTAACAATTCTGAGCTAATAATTCCAGACCTGTCCTGCAGTACAAATGCCCATCCACAGCCCTCACCGTGACCAGTCTATGAAATCAAGCCTTCACACAGCTTGCAGAAAGGACTCAGAAACCCTACAATGTCCTATGCAATGCAAAAGGAAACAGATGGGGACTCCTGGTCCTTTGCCCAGCTCAGGTACAGACCCAGCTTGCTCCCTTCCGGCATCTTCTGAGTCAGTCTGAGTGTATCACAAACCATGGAGTCACAGACTGTATTTGATTAGCTGTAATACTAAAATAAATGGAATCATTTGGGTTGTGTGACTTTCCCTACGACAGATAAAACCAGAAGCAACAAATTCCCTAGTGGGCATATATGATTAATGTATGATGAATTTATAATAGTTTTGCTTTTGACAGACTTTCAGAAGAAATTGAGACCTGTTCTGCTATCACACTTTCTAAATAAAATTGCACTTTTACTTTTTCTGTCAGAAAACTTGCTGATAAGCCAGAAAAGATCAGAGAAATAGATGCATTTGGGAGAAGATTTTACATTATTATTGGGTCTTTGTTCCAAGCAATTTCTGCATCTTAGGGATCAAGGTGAGCCTCCCATAATGCACCTGCCAGTAAGCAGGTATTAAAAGGAAGTCTTTCTAGGCATTTATCTGTGAGACATCCGACTGTAAGATGAAAAGATGACCTAGGGATTTGCTGACCATCATAGACAATGCTTGCTATGATTAAAGATATGTATGTTACCTGGACATAGCTACATCAAAGTGCTAATTAGGGAACATGTGCTTCTAACTGGTACCCTCTGAGGCTAATATGCTTTCATTTGTGTTAAAATCCATGACTGATGCAGAGAATCAGTGTGAGCTAGAAAGATATATCTATATAATGGACAGTATTACTGTACTCTCATCTTTTCTGTGATATATTCTCTTTATGCAGAGAAGGAAAATCTCTGTTTATCTCACAGGGCTGAGACATCCAATTAAAGAGCCTTGTCCTACAAAATCATCTTTCTAAAAGTAAAAATGAAAGAAAATTGGTTTGATTCACTTACTCCTGATGATAAGTACTTAACTATCAGTTTTCAGGAGATTCTAATACTATAATATTCCCCAAAGGCTTGCTGTAATGGGGATAGACCACACTTACACAAAGAAGAAAGGAAAAACATCACCCACACATTGTGCATGAATATAGATGGTTTTTAAAAACTGATTTACCAAGGCAAGCAATTGATAGCTAACAGATGAAGCAGATAATAGAAAAAAACTTTATATATTGGCAGTGAAGCAGCCAGGATGCAGTGTGTGCTGTATGTGAGAGCTCATGCTCTGAATGCCCCTCTGGTTGTGGCAGGTCTGTTGGGAGGACAGCAGTGCCTCTGCTTGGGGGAATTCTGTCTTCCTCTCCAGAACTGACACATAACAGACAGGGATACAACAAATCAAGTCATACCAAAGTAGGGGGGGACATTATTCACCCTCTAGAAAAAAGCATCTAACTATTCTCCTACTGAGTCATAAAACTGCATACACTTAAGTGTAAAAGAAACCAGACCTATCTCTTCAAGTCAGACTGGTTTTGATACTCTTTTATCTAAGGAACAACAGAACCCAATTGTTTCTTGGTTGGGCACAGACCATTTGGAGGCCATATGGACATCCAGGTTTTTATTGCACAGGATATTTTACAGTAACAAGTTACACTCTCAGTGCTTCTTCACTGAGTGAGGCTGCAGAGACATCAAATAAGTTTTTCTTTAAAGAAAATACAACAATAGAACTAATGTGACTAAGTGCATTACAATTACTGCTCCACTTCATCTGGTATAGGTAAGGATAGAAAAGGTCTGTTGAAATGACTGCAAAGGTGACAAGCCTTCAGAAACTCAGCTGCTTTCATTTATTACTTATGTGAAGAAGTAATTAGGGTTCTTACTTCTTGGCTAATGCCTCCTAATGGTCACTTTATTCTTGAAAATTTTACAGTACTATGACAGCTGGAAGGTAAGGTAATTGTGTAAAAATTTTTAGCAGGAACGGCCCAATAAAAATATTTTCTTTCAGGCTACAAAGGCCTAAGCCTAACTTTTTCTGCAGAGAGGTGGAATGGAATGGAATAGCTTGTGTCATAGTGTGTAGAAAATAGAGGCAGGCAGTGGGAATGCATAATGATAATTCAGCCCAAGTGCTATGAATGTGAAAGGCCATTCTGCCCAAAGTATGCTCTGCCAATATGACATCTTGATTCTTCTTCGGATGTTTCTCATGGAGAGCAGAGTTTCTTTCATCCTTTACACAAAGTAGTTTGAATTTTTAGAAATTTCAGAAAACTAGAGGCAGCACTCTCTGCTGTGCACTTACCACACACTGCTTCCACTGCAGAGGTGTTAGACAAAGACCTGGCTGTGTGAACAGCTCTGGAGTGCCCAGCCACGCCAGGGATGCACACAGACCTCCCAGAGGTGCCAGGACTAGGGGGAGTGTGAGGCAGAAAACAGATCTTCTTTTGTCAGTAAAAGCTCAGCTGGATTGAAGCAGTACTGGCCTGGCTAGGAAAGGAATTATCAGTGAGGAAGGGTTTCAGTACTTGGCCCATCATTTGTCTAACAGAAATGTCATCAAATCAGAAATGCATAATTTCCAGTGCAGGCATATCAGAAATCTTTGGGTTGTCTATTATGGCTGATTCCCTACTTCCAGTGACAAAGCAAATGCAGACTTTATATCCACAGGCTCCTGACTCAGCATCATCAATAATTGAGCTGTTAAAGCAGTTCCTTCTTGTTGAATGGCACTTTGTTCCCAACTAGAGCCTGTTGCATGAAGACCATTTTTCTTTTAAAAGCTGGACTGTTCTATACTAAAATTCTCCCAATATAAACATGCTTTTCAAACCTCTTATTGGCTTTGTCCATGTGTAAAATCCCATTTTTTCCACATATTCACAATAATTCAAACTTAGGTGTCAATCACTTTTTCATTTCCAGGAAACAATTGTATACCATGGAATATATTCCATTGCTGTCATGGTACAAAGTGAACTATTAGAAAAGGATAAATAATACTTAAGGAAATATATTTTTCCCTGCTTTTGCCATATTGTTTTTAAAATTCTATTTCCCATTGTATTTTCTCCTACAACCTGGCTTTGTGATGTTGCTGTCTGCATGCAGAAGCTATTTAAGTGGAACGTTGCACCTCACTTGTTCAGAGCTTATAATGAAGAAAAATGTGCAAAAGCATTACTTCACAAAAAACAGATAAGTAAGCATACTGCCTGTCAAATTTTGTCACCCATGCTTGGCAGACAAAAAAATAAACAACTGCATAAGCCTGGTACAAGAGCCTGCAATCCACAGGGCGTGAAATGTCTTGGGGACTAAGTTTGTATTCTGCATTTCTTCATACATCTCACTAATTCTCTGTTTCTTTTCCTAGGCTGCAGAATCTGCAGTGTATTGCACAGCAGTAGCCGTGAGGCCCCTTAAATGTATCTGGGATCAATCCCTTATGAGGTATTATCTCATTAAAACTGGCCCAAACCCCAGCCTGCTCAGTGATATTTAGATTTCTACATCAAGCTGATAGGAGGAAAAGAAGCATTACACCAAGGCATTCAAAAAAAAGAGAGAGGGAAAAGCTTTTTTGCTTATCTGCTTTCATAAACAGCCAGAGGTAAGAAAACTGCTATTAAAACTATTAAGCTACTCTTCCCCAGTATCTGTCTCACGCTAGTTCTCTGTGTTACTCATAGCATCTGGCAGTGTTTTCACTTAAAACAGGGTTGCTGTTTGTTTTTCTTGCCAGCTCTGCAATCCAGATCTGCTTTTATTTGGGGAAAGTGAGACTGTTTGGTGATGCTCCTGACAGAAAGACAATAAGCAGTTTGTATGCATCCCATGTACGTGGGCTCACTGCTCTGCTGGGTGAAGACACTGCTGCAGGAGAGAAAGGCACAACTGTGGCTGTGCCCTGCAGCCACTCCTGAAAAGCTGAAGCCAGGACAGAGGGTGCCCTGTGCTCCAGGCCCAGCCTCCAAAAAGGAGGCACACATCCATTTTCCACTGTCCAAAAGGCACTGAGAGCAGTGGCTCCTCTGGCTTTCTGCTTTCCTGATCTGACATACCCTGTGTCCAGAGATGGAGAGAGGTGTCTTAAAGCTCAAATGGGGAATTCTCAACCTAAACCCTCATTTAAAGGAGAAGCTAACTTGCAGTGTGGTAGTGAACAACAACACTATCCTGCTTTGGAGGGCTCAGAGGGGGACCAGAGATGTGTGTGAGATGTTTCACTTAGAAAAGGAAGCAATTTAGGCTCTTCTGTTGGCAGCCAATTTTTCTGAGTAACAGGGCAAATCATAGGTACAATTCTTGAGTTCCCTCCCTACCTGGCCATGGAGGAATAGCAATGTGAAGCTCATGAATCATGAAGATAAGTATGATGCAGAGCAACTGATTTGACAAAATATTTCCTCAAATTCCATCTAAATGTAATGATAAGTTCTCCCTTCCCATGGCTGTCTGAGCAAGAGATGTGACAGCCCCAGAGTGAGAAGAGATAACAGAAAGTGTAGAAAATAAATTAATCCTGTTCTAACCATATGAAAGTACACAAAGCACAGAGCAGGGCTTGAAGAGGAGAGCATTTTGCTTTGTAAATTCAAATCAGAGAAGCAGGTATTTTCTGCTTTCAAGAACACTGCAATACCCCACAGCAGGCTGAAAACCAGCATGAGGGGAGGAAATGAGGACCAAAACTGAAACAAAAGCTTGTAGCACCCAGATGCTCAAGGGAGAAAAATTTCTCTTTAATTATGAAGTTGCTGGTATAAGTTTTGTGATGGAAATGCTACTCCGTCAAAAAATAGGCTAGGTTTCTATGCCAGTATTTTGCAGATTTGTCCTTCCCATATTAACTTAATTCCATGAAGAAACTGGAAGATCTATTTTTTCATTAACTATTCTTCATGTGTTCTGAACCTAGGATGTCAATGATCAGAAGTGAGACTAGATAATAGCTGTCTGCTTTAAATAGCTGTCTCCTTGTAGCAACTTTCCAAGACTATGAGCAAGTAAATAAAATAAATAAATATGTGAAAATAGGAGTGTTTTCTTTTTTACTAGTTGAATTTTAGTTAACTAGTCTCAGGAAAAAAATGGTCAAGTATAATATATAATATACTATAATATTTGGAGTTGCTCCTTTCTCCATGACCTTCAGAGAAGTTACTTGCAGGTGCAGAATGGAGATTATATCCTAACACTCTCCTGTGCTATATCATGCTGTAACATGTATACCTGAGCTGCTTGTGGGGACATAAAATATTTTAAAGAAGGAAAAATAGGGTTCTGCCATTATGACTTTCTATGATATACCTATTGAAAAGAATGGGGAATATTAGCTGTGCTGAACAGCTAGTTATCACCAATTTGCTGAAAAAAATAATATTTCTCCAATTATATATATTTTCCAATTATATGAAGTCTTAAAAGATTTTTCTTATGGGTCAACATTATGCACTACATGGTATGTGCCAATATTCCTTTGCTGCTTATTTACAAGCAGTCCATTGCTAATATTCAATAGTCAACATTTTTTCCCTATGCACTGCTTGCTTAAAAAGCAAAGTTAAGGGCTTGACAAAATTGTCTTCCAGGAAACTTATTTGTACATGCCTTCTGAAAAAGGAGCTCTGACACAAATGATGTTAATACGCTCATAAAGTTGGATATGACTGTGAGTATCTGCACCTACAAATAGTAAGATACTAGAAATTTAAATTCCCAAATTATTGAAAAATGTTTGTACTTCTGCCTGCATCAGCAAGCAGGTCATTTTTCTGTATGTAACTGTTTTTCACCAGCAGAAGAGCTTTCCAATGCAATAGGCTGAGTCCTGGGGAAATTTCCTTTCATTTCATACAATTTTCCCCACAAGTGTATGAGTGAGATACCTTGAATTAATGATGTCATTTCAGTGCCAGGCTCTTCAGTGGCAATTACCAAAAGGGGAAAAAAAAGAAAAAGAATGAATTCCCCGGGTGCTTTTGTTAGTTTTCCATTATTTTCTCTTTGAAAATTATTCTTCCACACTTCATCTCGAGCTGCCTTTTTTCAAGCTGAATAACCCTATGCTTCTGCTGAATACATGGACATGACCACCCACACTTAGAAAAACCTTACCTCTTGCTGAGCTCCTCTGACATGGTAGGCAGCAGGGCTCATGCAGCAATAAAACTTCATGATCACAGGGGAAGGAAATAGTGCAAGGCTGGGAATCCTCCTGCTGTTTCCATATGATTTCCTAATTTCAAAATAAGCTGAGAAATAATAGGGGGGAAGTATATTGTGAGAATTTCCTCTGTGCTCTTCTGTGATTTCCCACCTAGGCTGTCATGAGTGCAAGGAACTCTATTAAACTGCTACCCCAAAATCAGCAGCTTGGCAGCCAGTCTAACAAGGAGGAAAACTTTATTCTCCAATTTTGTAAAAGGAAGTTTTCCTCTTGGACTAAGGAAGTGGAATCATAGAAGGTTACACATTTTGGCCTGTATTTTTTTTTCCTGCCTCCTAGTAGGAATGAGATCTTGATCTGGAGCATGTGAAAGGTTATACTTGTTTACACCCTCAGTTTGGTCCTATATTAAGGTGAGATCCAGCTGTGATGATTTCAAAAACTGTCCACACAGACGGCCAGGAAAACCCTGGCAGTTTGGGAACTGGGATACAAACAGAGTACTGGTTTATCACTAAGAACATCTACCAGGTACTACCTGGTAGTATATGGAATGTATACTGTAAATGGATATGGAATAAGGCATTTTGTGACTGCAGCTGTTCATTTTACTCTTTCGCTTCTTTCCTTCCCCATAAACCTGTTTCTGCAAAGGGTCAATCTGTCCATTGATAACTCAGTCTAAATGACCATATTTTCAATTAGAGTTTCATATAGAGTAATTATTTTAGGGATACAGACTGAAAGGTAGGTAGAGTTTCTTTCATATTACAAATACCAAATTGGTGGCAAAGTTACTTAGAAAAATAAAGATTCAGTTTTCTTTAAAAATAGGTAAAATAGAAAGTGTTATAAAACATTTTGATTATGAAAACCAGGGCAAGCCCAGATTTACTCCTCCATCCAGAGGACTCTCAGCTTTACACTGCATTATGAAGAACAGAAGAAAATCAGCCAAGAACTGTATTACAGGGTGTGTCATATACACATTTGAAATATCTCTATTTCAATGTATCCTGTACCCCTTGGTACAGTAAGCTCTCTCATGTCACCTCATCAGCCACAAATCACTTTTTGGGTTGGCTTTTTTTGTTTGTTTTCATTGGTTGGTTTGGTTTGGCTTTTGTTTTCTTTTACTTCAGAAAATCCTATAACATTATTTGAACATGCATTTTTTGTGGTTTCCTTTTCCTTTCTCTGTCCCTAAATTGTTTAAAGACTAACCCTCTGAAGGAAGCAAATGAAAACTGATGTCATATTGTGGCAGATGATTAGGTATTCGAGAATTTTAATTTCAAAATACAGTGGATTATTGTACTTTAGACAGTGGATTTTTACTGTGCTACCACCTAATGAGAGCACATGTGGTCTTCAGAACTGAAGTCACAGGGGGGCACTGCTTTTAAATCCCATTAATTTTCTGGTAGACTTGTTATTTGCTTTTCTCTTTCCTTCCCCAGAGTTTCAGCACCTTTGAACACTCTAGAAGAAGTGCTAATGCTTTCCTTCACAGAAAATGTCCTAGGTACAAATCAGCCTGAGACAACAACAGCCAGAGTACCCCTGCACTCTGCTACTGGTCTTGCTTCCCTATTTATTTAAAGCCTCTTATGAGAGCAAATTGCCCAAAATAAGGCCAGGCCAGGAGAATGGGGAAAATATGTGCTTGGGGGATCAGAGCTGCTGGGAAGTGAAGCTCAGCCATGCCAGACCCCTCTGCTGCCTCTCCTGGAGCTCCAGGCTCTCACTCTCTGGGCGGGTTGGGCTCCCCCACTGTACATTAGCACAGGCTGAATCCCATAGTGGGACTGTTGCTCAGCAACAGTGGCGAGAACAATTTGGTTTTGGACCATTCAGAAGATGATTACATTTGCAGCATGTTCCCCCCCAGCTCCCCTCCCCTTCCCAGTACCTATTCCTGGATATTGTAAATATTCATCCGAGTTTTGCATATACAGTAGTTTCCCCTCTAGGTAAAAACCATACCATCCAAATGAGCTTTTAAGAGTACTTTACTCTAATGCATGCCTACATTTCCTCTCATTCAGTAGGTATAATGTTGCACACAAAATGGCATTGTTGGGCTTCTGGGGGGTTTATTTGTTTTGTCTATGTCAGACATATTTCAGCTGGAGTAGGGCTGGGCTCTTTATGACAGTACTGCTTCATTGCTTTGTTTGAGACACATAAAACAAGTGAAGTATTTAAATAGTTGTGAACACCTGAATGACTTTAAAGCATTTGAGTAAGAGATAGGTTCAGATCTCCAGATTTCCAATTTCCTTCCTAAATGTTTCTTTATCTACACATCTTTCAGCATCCTATTAGAAAACCAGTCCCACGCTCTCAACTTAAAAGAGTTTGTCTAGAGACTATAATGCAATATTTAAATATTTGTCATACATTTCCCTCAGCTTTCACTCTCAGCAGTAATTTATTCTGAACCTTCCAGTCTTCTTTTTGTTAACACATACGTAACTGTTGCAAGGATAGCTCTCCAGGTCAGCCATCCTGATCCACCCACCCTTTTGGCAAGGCTTTCCACTGCTGCTACACAGCAGACAGAGCACTCCAGGTCCTTTTGTCTTTAGTGCCTCCTTCATGCCCTGCAGAGCAGTGTACAGTCACCCACCCATCCATGCCACCATCACGGAAACTAACTTGGATATCCTATTTACAAACATCCCATGCATCCTTCCCCTTATTTCACTCCCCCAGATATGGTGAAAAACAAGAAGGGAGGGAGAAAAAATGTACTAATTCAGAAATCAATTTTTACCCTCTAAGACCAATATGGATGTGTGTGTGTGTGTTTGTTTTCAGTAACACTGGGTCCCAGCCCACTGAATCACATCAACACGTTACTAATTTAAATATATAAGATCAGCAATTCTATTATTGTCCTTTTAGTGAGATATGTGCTTGTGTACCTTACCAACTCAGTCAAGCGTAAGTTGTTCTCTTCTGGTGTAGATGTAAAAAAAGAATCTGGTGTTTTTGCACAACTCCTGTTACACCTTCCCTCTCTCATCTTATTTCTGCCCTTGACAGTCCTCTGAGGCAGTGAAGTGACCCACTGTGAGCTGCCAGCTTACAGGGAAGGGAAAAGAAAGAAAGTGGCAAATCTGGAATTTCTCTCAGTTTTTCAAGAGCACCGTGTTCTGCCTTGGCTGTGTCCTGATGCAGGGGCACAGGGGCTGGCAGGGACTGTGACACAAACCCACCTTGCCCACCAGCCCCAGACCCTGCAGCACCAGGGCCTGGAGCTAATCCCTCTCCACAGCACAGCTCCTCACTTGTGCAGCCTTCTCCTGGAACCTCTGGTGGGAATCCACACCCCACACAGGAAATCTCTCATGGACTGCAGCCTGCAAGATGTACTTGCACATAGCAGACACACACACACAAAGTCAAATGGCACTAGGATTGCCATTTGGAAACCCTGCTTCAGATTCATGCATGCCCAGTAACAAAATACTTTTTCCTCCCTAATTAGCTGTATTAGAGCAAACCCTAATACAAGGTTGACCTAAATAAAAAATTGGGTGTTTTTTCTCACTTTCCTCTGTGCAAGATGTATTTATCATATAAGTGCACATTTTTGGATTTTAAATATTTCTCTTTTTAAAATGCAAGTTAAATGTTAATCAGTGAGGTAATCTTCATAAAAATTACTAGGTATTGATGTTCAGTTCCAACCAGATATTTCCTCATTATATTGAAAGAACAAATTAGCAGCTCCTGCTGCAATGAACTCCTTGATACAACATGCATTTATCCAGGCCCCATGGGGGTCATTACAACGAGATTCACCTTTGTGTGTGTGCATGTATATATTTAAAAATAACCCCCTCAAATCTCTCCTTTGGTCTTTCAGTGGGGAGCATATCAAACAGCTACAGCAAATCTCATACACACATCAATATCATGCTAACATTGTTGAGTTTCACTGAACCCTATGCCAAATTAACTTTTACAGGGCAATTACAAAGTCTTATAATCATGCAAATTAGTAGTTAGCAGCTTACATCTTCCAATTAAATTGCCTCCTGCTATTCCAAGATCCAAGTTAGCCACAATAAACTTCTCCTTTTTCTTTTTTAAAGAGAGACTCTTTATGTGGAGAGTCATCAATATATGGATTAGCCTTCTCAGGGACAGGGGTCCAACTTGAAGCAATCACAGGCAGGTTATTTCACCAAAAGAATAAAACCCAAACCACAGTGTGAAGAGGAAAGGGCATTAACCCTGGAGTTATTATCAAATTTGAGTGTCCAGGTGCACTCCTAAGCCCAGGGTCACATTCTGTCTGCAGTATAATCCCATACCCAGACAAGATCCAGGCATCATCTGCTCCCTATCACATTCTCCCTCCCTCTTCCAGCCTGTGTGAAGAAGAAAAGCCATTACTATGAGGGCCAGGGTTGGCCTCTGACTCCTGGAGATCGACACTGTTCCCCAGCACAGTGATCCTTTTTCTGCTTGGTCCACAAACAACCAGGTGTCCTGTACATTCTTCCTCACAGAATGAACACATGGCACATTTCAAAGCTTTCTTCCAGCTCCCTGCAAGGTAGGGAGCAGGATGAAATCATCAGTGGATGTAACTTGCTTTAACATAAGGCAAGAAGATGAGGATGTTTACTCAATTCACAGGAAAAAAAAGGGGCTTTAAAGAGTCAAACTCCTGAGTTTAGCACAGCAAAACCAGCATTGTTTGTTACTTATGAAGTACTGATTTTGTAGAAAAGGTTTTTTGTTTGTTGGGTGTTTTGGGTTTTTGTTTTGTTTTGTTTTTTGGAAGTTTTTTTGCTAAAAGCAGACAGAAGAAGAACATACTGCTTGGGCTCCTAAAACAGCAAAGGTGTCAAAGTGCACTGTGGCCTACAGAATTAACTCTGGATGAAAATCAAACATCTCAGAAGAAAAATCAGAAAAGTCACAAAACACAGCAGACAGTGAGAACCAGTGTCAACTCTGGAATATGTTGCAGAATTAAATTCTTCTTTCTTTACCATTTTCTCTCCTTACCTCACTGCCCCTCAAAAGGCACCCACAAGGCTTGACTTGCACACTGGTGCAGGATCTCTGCACACCTAAGGCAGAGATCACTTCCCAGGAGGTCAGTTGTCAGTGGTTTGTAACCATCCCTAGTTCTTTCTCTGTGCAAACTGTATTTATCATGTAAGAGCACATTTTTGGATTTTAAACATTTCTCTTTTTAAAATGCAAGTTAAATGTTAATCAGTGAGGTAATCTTCATAAAATTACTAGGTATTGATATTCAGGTCCAACCAGATATTTCCTCAATATTTTGAAGTAACTAATCCCTGTAACCATCCCTGCTGCTCTTCAAAATCAGTGCAGCTGATATCTGTTCTGATGGGATTAGGCTTGGACAGAAAGCTGGCCTCATACAGAGGGCTGCAGCTTCTCAAGTTTTTGAGGCATCATTAGTAACCCAGCAGCAGAGGTTCTCCTGAGGGCAGTTTTCAGGCCAGCTTGGTGGGTGTCCCCAGGTACTGAGCACTCCCACAGCCAGACTCAGTGTTGGGTGTGCTGCTGTCATGGCAGTGGGAGTTTGGAGTGACTCCTCACTCACTCAGCCCAGTTATAACGGCTCTTTTCTGACTCATAAAATTCCTTATAACTGAAAGGAACTGAGGTTTGCTTTTGTTGTTTTAAGTGAAAACTAAACTTCTGAAGAGAAAAAATAAACAGCTACTGAGCTGTAAAAATGGACTCCTATTACTTCTGCCACCAGTCTCACTGCAGCTGTTCATAACCACAGCCATGCAGCCTAAATCCAGCATAGAACACGAGCATATCCCTAAAAAAAGGTAACAGAAACTATAGATGTCTTCATTCAGAGTATGCTGTCCACTATCTTCTCTCTCTTTATGGATATGACAAATGCAGCATTATCAGAGGATATGTAGATATGTTTCCAAAGACTTTTTTTCTTTGAAAACACCAGTGTTTAAAAACAAAATATTTAAGAACCATCTCATTGTCAAGGATTTGCCAATGGAGTTTCAGCATGACTGAGATTTTGATTCCTGGCTGAAAACAGCTTTTTTTTTTTTTAATGGCTGTAGAAATCCCTCTCTTGCCTTGTCCTCATAGCCCAGAATTTCTATGGATAAGGCAATATATTTGCAATCAGTAGCAATTGTAGTTTGTTTACAATCAGCGTATCAAAGCACCTTTTTCATACATGGGAACAGGGAGAGGAAAAAAAAACATGGTTCTTGTGCCAGATAGATGTGAAAGATTACACAGCTGCAGTGTCTTGAGGTTACAAAGCTGCCAGTTTAACAAGCAAGATAAGCAGCAATGCTGATGTATTTATAGCAGTTTAGACGTTTATAGTGCATTTTAAAAGAAATGTAATGAACCAATCCATAAATAGTATGGGGATCATAGGTTTATTGCTGCCTTAGTGTAACAGAACCTTATGATTCAAAAACATGTCAGTAAGAAACTTCTGTGCTAATGGCATTGGCAATAAACTCTTCGGGGCAGGGCCTGCCCTGCTGGTGAGCACACCTGGGCAGAGGGTGGCACAAGGCAGCACTCATCTTCTGGGACCTTGAGCTGCCATTGTAATGTAATTATTAGAAAATAACAACAGGAGATCTGAAAGCTACATCAGCCTCTGACAGGATCATTATCTTAAACAATATGTTCAATTAAAATTTGTTTAATAGTTGGGACCTAATCTGGATTTCTTGTATGGATGTCAATAGATTTTGGAGCATGTCCTTGGACATGGCATTTTGTAAATGTGCTGGATGAAGCAGCTCAAGTCTATAAGCTGTTTCTCAGGAAAAGTAGAAAATCACAAGGATCTACTAGCTCATTAGACTTTAAGGTAGTGAGATATTTTCTTATTTAATTTAAGAAAAGGTATGTCAAGTAATAAATTAAATTCCTGCTTCTGAATATGTACATCCAAAAAGCAATTTGCTCTGTCTGCTTTATTGATTGGCAAAACAAAAAAGACATAGAATTTACCACTGTAAAATCCTTTTACTGTCCCCAGTCATATGTAAATGGCAAACATTTTCATTTTGTAGTGCTGTCATACATTACCAAGTGGGGCAACTTTTGCTACGTGTCAAAATGGCTTTGCACCACTTCCGTGATAAGGAGAGTGCTGAGACAACTCTGAGCTGTCATCGCTGAATTCTCACCCGTCCCCACGTCACACAGTGCTGCTCAAGGATAGAGCTGTTGGCTTCTCCCCTTGACCAGCCTAGACCTTTATAGCAGAAGTGAACAACATACCACGGGTTAAAAGCAATTTCCCTGCCAAAAACACTGTTCTGACTGGGGACTTCCTGTAAAAATTCTGGCTCCAAGAGGAAAGTAGAAGACGGTATGCTAACTACTTTACTACTTAATTTTGAAAGTGATGACGCTCTCCAAAATAAATACTGGAGAGGTTCTTAAGCAGTATATGCTTTGGACTGTAGCTGTAGGCTGGCACTCAGCCACAGTTAGGTGGTGTTTGGTTCTGGTTTCCCAGCCAACCTCTCATGAGTGAGTGTTAAAATGTGCGGTGAAAGAGCGATGAGGAAGAAGTGATGAGAGAGGAGTTGAGATTACCTCTCTGTCACAAATTGCCCTGCTAAGGTCAAAGTCAATGTTATTAGCAGGGAAAGCTGATCAGAATTCAATACTAAATGTAACCTAGTGACATGAAGTTTCCTCTTTCAAACTTTCAAGCCTGCATGGATATGAGTGACACACCTCCTAAAGTGCTCTCGTTTATAAATCCACAGCTCCTCAGACAACCCCTCTTCATGATGGAAGCTCCTAGTTTTCAGTTTTGAGTCCTCTGATTCCCTACAAAGTTGCAGACATTTTTCCTACAGCTACTGCCTGGTACCACTGGCACAACTATGTGAGAGTCTCACTCAGCATTGCTGTCTCTCTGTCACATCCATCTCTGAACACAAGCCCGGGATCCCCGAGATGCCACTGCTGTTACATCTGTATGGGACTTTCAGATTGCTGTACGTCAGTGCACATGTGTTTGTTTTCAAAGTCAACAACAAATGTAACATTAAACACCCTTGACTGCTCCAGTGAACAGCCTTGTCTGCTTCATGTTGCAAAACAGACCTAATTCTTATTGTAGCTGGTTTGTGATTGAACTAATGGTGCATGCAGAATCATAATTCAGCAAAGTGAATTAAATTATCAAAGAGTCTTTTACACTCAACACTTATCACTGTCTATCCAAAAAACAAAACAGTGTACTTGTGGGAGGGCAATTTTTTTCAGAGACCTTAGAGGGAGGTGGATGGCCAGCTGTCGGCAAAGAGGAGGCACAGACACAATTCACAGAAACATTGAGGGGCTGGAAATATGCAAATGACAAATCTAAGCAAATCAGCAATCCTCCAAAGGAGAAGCATCAGTGGATTACAGGAATAATTTCCTCTTACAGATCCCATTTGTAAGGCCCTGACTGTCATTCATTATCCCTACGCTTTAACAAGGGACATGAATTGCTTGTTTAGGATTATTTTCATCTTTTGGGAGGAGGGTCCTCAGGTACTTGCTCTTTCAGTGCAAGGTAAAATTTGTCACTTAATTATTTTCCAAATAAGAACCTGACTAAAGGTCTTTGCATGGCAACATAAATTTTTCTTTAAAATCTAAATGAGGCAGATGTAGCTACTGTCCCCAGTGTACTTCAAACCAGCTTGTACTGTCACCTGGTCCAAGTGCCTTCATGGCAATGTAGCTCCAGTTTACCTGACTTACCAGATCACACCTTCACCTGACCAAAAAGAACTGTTAACTTTCAGGAAACTTTCAGAACCATGCAGAAAGGCAAGTTTATGTGGCCTTTTCTTTCTACCCTAAGGAAGCTATTTGAAGACTACTGTAAAAGTTTTTTTGTTTGTTTGTTTGACTGTGTTATTTTACTTCACTTGGTAGGGAATTTATTTTCCTTACAGGATGCACTTTGAATAACCTTTAGAGCTAGAACATATCCTAGAAGATGCTGAGATGACCCATCCCAAATAAGACTGAGACCAAGATAAGCACTAATCCACTACTGGTTTTGTATTGCAAAGGAGAGTTTTGGCTTAGCAGATAAAATACTTCTCTTACAGAAAGTCATCTCTGTAAAGTGTCTAGCCAATCTCATTATTTTTATAGGCTCAAAAAATCAGCAAATTTGGTAGATCTTGGTTAAGTAGAGGAACAGAAGGTGTAAGACAGGAAGATGCCACTTTTCTCTCCTATCTCTGCAGCAACAGAGGCTACCTCATAACTCTTAAATAAATAACAGTGGCAGTTCCCACAAATCACAGTTTCTTTCTTCTTGGAAGATCAATCTCTTTATCAAATTTTAATTCATTTCAGATATTCTGTTTCTTTTCAACAGTTTTCAGGCTGGACTTGGAGGAGCACTACTGGGTTGCAGTTTCACTGAAGGAAAGCTGCTCTTCAGGAATCTTTCTGAGACCATGGCCATTTCACTCCAGCTTGGAAGGATCAGAAAGCAAGATTGGTTCTAAATGTGTGCTACCTGAAAGCTATATGAAAGATGTTTGTTACCCTAATTCTTACAGATCTGTAAGAATCTGTACAGCTGTAAGTTTCACTGCCTCTGCACACTGCCTTTTTCTTTCCTGTCTGTACAATCTGACAGTTTTTCCAAATGTCCAGTCCCATTTTTCAATGTAATAATTCAACCTATTTCTTCATGTCCAAAACAAAAGACTATGTTAACTTCTCCCAGCACTAGCATTTCACATGCCTAGGTGACTATTACTGTTTTTTCCTCTCCATTATCCCTTGTTCACACTAGAACTCTTCTGTTCATTCAGTCAATCCAACCAGCTGGATTTTCTAAATCTCTGTTCATTCTCTGTTCCTTTATTCTGGACTATCTATCTCCCTTTGCTCACTATCCTTCTCAAAATGCCCCAAACTGGCAAACCTGTTGCTGATTCCAAACTGGCTCTGTGCAGCAGAAAATCAGCTTCACTTGTCTTTCCAGCTGTGCTTGTTTGTAGATCTCTGCAAAGAAGAACATGGGACAACAGATTGAGATTATTGATTTAAATTACCATGCTGGTTCACTGTAATCTCCTGCTCTTCTGAGCTGCCTGGTGTAGGTGATGTGTTGTGCAGACGATTAGCTCTGTCTAGGTGTGCTACCCAGTATTTCCCCCAGACTGGGTCCAGCTTGTCAGGATGGTTTTTTATTCAAGGGCTGCCCTGCAGTAAATCCTTTTTGGGTTTCTATCATCTGCATAATCTCTATTCCATCATCTGTTAATGAAAAAACAAGCTAAACCCAGCCTCTCTGGAGCCCCATTTGATATGTCCTTCCATTTTTAGCCAGCTCTTGGGATTTAGGTCTGATAAGAATTTTGTTGACCCAGTGCTGATGCCTGGGCAGGAGAGAACAACTTTACATAAAATTCTGACACAACCCCTATTCTTTTCTGTTTCTATTGTGTCCTATAACACAGCTAATAATAAGGCAATGAAATCATTGCCTCCAGCTGTTTCCCAATAGAATTTACCAAAAGGGTAGTGAAATGATCTCATTTAAATCTCATTCCACACAAAGCATTGAACTGTACCAGCCAACACCAACACTGGTTCCAGTGTGGTCATAGTGCAATTTCCTTGACAGTCCTGGACAGTTTCAGGGAGATTACAGATGGATGGGGCCCGTTTGGTTCCAGCTGGACTGAAGTGCAGATGGATCCCAAATGTCAGAAAATGGATCCTTACAGCTGAAATACTTGTGGATACTCAAATTCCCTTGGAAAGTGACAGTTCCGGAAATAACATTTTCAGTACCAGTAAATTAGTCCCAGAATGGCATTTCCTGGCATGTCCACAGTCTGGATGTGGTTAGCTTGAAAGAGACACAGAAAAAATGTTGAAGCGAAGATACTATTGTGCTCAGAGGTGCCCCATGGGAAAATATCTAGGCTTGTTCTCTCACATTTTAAAGCTCTTCCTTTTTATTTAAATAGTGTTAAGATTGATACAGGTAATGAAACTCAGGAAGGCTGCTGGTTTGTTTGAAAAATAGGGCAGCTATTTGGATGTGTGAAGGCAGCTCAGACAGACAGCTAACATAATCTACTGTGAATATTTTATTTCCTTGCTGTGGAAGGATAAGTCTATCTGGACAAAACTGTTCAGCTTCAAGCTCCAGTGGTGGAACATGTCAGGAGCACTGCAAAGCTGCAATTACCCACCTAAAGCCCTGTGATGGCTGACAGTGCTCAGGACTTTACAGAATCGGACAACAGCTGGTGGGGAAAAATATTTGAAAGTGAAGTGTTAAGATTTCAAGAACATAATCAAGTATGTTTTCCTAAAAACCAAACAGAGCTCAATGCTCTGAAGGACCTGGAGCTTTTCATTACTGCCAGGACAACAGCCACAGGCTGAGAAACCTGGTTTCTCTGGGATGCTCCTGGGCGCCTACAAAACTGCCCAGCAGATTCCAGCACTGACAACAGCAGCCACAAGCACAGCAGGTTCAAGCTTGGCAGGATCTTATCCATGCAGGCAGAGAAGAAAGGAAACTCTGCTAAAATTCCTGCTGATTTCACCTTTGAAAAGGATCCTAAGAGGTATCTGCCAGTTAGCTCATTCTGTGCTGTCCCTTCCTATAACGGAGGCAGGAACAGAGATATCCATCAAATATAGACCAGCTGCTCAGAAGTGCATGCAGATACCAACCCTTTAATTCCTTTTATGTAAATTCCCAGTAGGGACTGTAGGCTGGACTGTAATTTTGAATGAAAGATCTCAAATTCGAGATTGGTTTTGAATATGTGTGCGAGAGAAAACAAAAGAAATCTCCTTCATGTGCTGTCCAAATTATTTATATTTGGACTGAGTGATCTGCAGAGCAGATGGCTAAATGATTTCTGAGCTTCTCATAGGAAGCTGAGTCCTCTGTATATGCAGGTATGCACATATAGATACAGTTTATCTTGCTCTTTGTGCTTATTGTGAGATGTTTCTGCAGGTCTATAGGGTGCACACAGGTCATCTTTGCATCCTGGCTCCAGAAGATTTCCCTGGGCCTTCTGCATAATAAACCAACCAGTTAAATTGTTTACCCCACAGAAAATCAAAATATTTCAGTCTAAAAACTGATGACCTGATACAATATGTGAACTGTGCTACTCCAAGATGTGCTGCATGCTTTGCTTTAAGTTCATACAAATGTCAGTGGATATTTAACAGATTTAACTTCTTTTTTTTCTCTTTAAACTAAATGAAGGGAACACTTTTCTTCCTTCTCATTTTAAATATGAACATTGAGTGACATTTCCTCTAATTTGGAAATAAAATATGGCAGTAACATTAGTCAATCTGTGCATGAGAAAATGGATGCCTTGCTCCTGTTACAGAGATAAATGTGGCTGTTGGGCCATCTCAGTAATAAATTATAGAGAATACAACACTCCTGAAGTAATCTGCTTACCTCTTTCTGGTTTTTCTCCCGTGACCACTGCTACAACTCTGGAAAGTAATGAAACTGGTAGAAATCACTGTTTGTGATTTCTGAACTTGTCTTTAACTTTTCTTATTAGATTGTACAAATCTTAGGGGTTCTTATAGCATCAGAAGCATCTTGTTTATAAATGTGGTATAGCCCATGTGAGGTGATTATGCTTTGGACTTCAGAATCTAGGAAGTGCTGCACTAGATCCTACAGTCCTTTCACAGCAGTAGTTTGCCAACAAGTACCCCATCCCAGTACCCACTAAAGGCTAGACCTGTTTTACAAGAGACACTTCAATATTTTACAGTCCAACTGCCTTATTGAAAATGTATGTTGACTCAACTTTTTTTTTTATTAATAATCTATGTATTTTTCTTCCTCCTAGAAGGGATTATTTGCAGATGTTAACATATTTCTTTTTCCTCAAATCTTCAAAGAGCTAGCTTTGGGGTTTGTATTCATTGTTTTGGACCTGAAGTTCCACGGCTAATTCCACGAATATGATTGCCACAACATGTACTCCAGTTTTAGCTGCTTGTTTGCTTTTAACATTTTCATTAATAGAGCATTTCCATCTTATAGAAGTGAAGTGTCCTTCTTAGACCTTTTGTAACCTGAAATGTATCCCATCAGAGAGCACTTCTCCACCCTTTTATGCCTCCTGAAACATGCTGTCCATGTTATAAATATCAATAAAGCTGGAAGGACGTGACATCAAAATCTCCAAGACAACACACAAAGATACAACAAATCAAAGGCAAAATAGTGATGGTTCGATTAGACTTTTAAATAGGATATTAAAATGAGGTTTGTAGTTAAATACAATGTCTCTCTGAATTTGGCAGGAAAATCATTAACTGAATGATGTTAAATTTGCACAGATTGTTGAATAAATGAGTAAGACTTGGTTTAGATGGCAGCAGACCAGCCAAGAAACATACATATAAAGACTTGCTGCCGGTCCACATGAACAAATAAATGTCTTACACAAGGATAAGGGTATTTTTTAAAGGATCAGTAATTGAATAGGTACTATTATCATTAGGTTACTCCATATGGAATAATCCTCTTAGAGTCTGTCAGGGGGAGGAGTTAGTGGGATATGGACACAAGTTCCTGTGTAACAAGATAAGGTTTCTTGCTTGTTTGCAGAAGGGGTGCTGCTAGCTGTGTTGGTATTAATCAAAGTTTGTAGTAATATGTTCAAAATATCTAAAAGCTCTGTGACTTTAAATACTCACTTACCTTGTTATTTTGGTGTATCTTTTGTGCGTGCTTCCTAGGATACATGCAGAGAAATCCAGGTAGCTGGAAGAACAGAGATAAACAATGCAAGGATTTTTCTGAAAAACTGTTTCATTTAACAGAACATTTACAGCTCAATTTATGATTTAGCTTTAGCTACTGCTAGCAATACATTTCCAGAATATATTTATAAACTGTGCTGTGATTTCTTCCTCCTAATGAAAAATTTGTTTTCTGAAATCGACCAACTCCTGGATAGTCATCACCTGGAGTAATAGTTTAATACACAGTAAGTGTGTGTGAAAAAGACAGAATAAACAACATCAAGGTATAACCTTTCTCCCAAAGGTGAAATGTAATTTTAATTAAGACTTAAAAGTAGGATTATTTGTTACCATGTTTTTATTGGTACTCATTTGATTAACATTTTACTAAAGGCAGGGAAAAAAGGCAGTTCTTCATCAGCAGGTGCAGTCTACAACTGAAATGAGATCCTGGTTCTTATCTCAGCACATCTGGTTGTAACTTACAGACACATGACAGTTTGTGTAGACAAGGCAGAATTCCTTCCTTCTTGAAGTTGTGGGACCCTTCTGCCTACTGGGAGCCATTACTGTCCCACGCTGTTATCCCAAATCTCCACTTGCAAGAATGGGGGCTGATGTGGCAAAAGCAACCTCACAATTAAACAATATCAGCAACTATGGATGCACAATTCCCTGGTATAGGCATGGCTGAAATAGGCAGGAGTGGGAGATGGTGATGACAGATAAGCATCAGTTCAAGTTCACACCTGAAATAAAGGGCCTTGGTGGGTGGACTGATGAACATGTAAACAGTGATCCACGGGGCAACAGTTTTTGTTTGGGAACTAGAAATTCAAAAAAGAAGTGTCAGCTAAAGCTAAAGTTGGCTGAGTGGAGGGAAAGGAGGACAGTCCAAGAGGCTGTAGGCCAGACTTAGCAGTGGGTGGGATATGCAGCACAGAACCACATTTAAAATAACAAGGTAATTCTCAGAAGTGATTTCCCCCAAGTATTTTGAGCAATGAAATAACCACACTGGTCAATGCCTATGATGTGATCTCATCCCCAGAAGTACAGTTCCAGTTTCAAATACCCTTATAAAGTGATTACATCATAGAGATGCTTCCAATTTTACAATTGAAAAAGACTCGAAGTACAACCTCTCTACCAACATAGGCTAATGAAGCATCTTGGAGAAAAGACCCTCCCCACTCATTAATAAAACTAACATTATGCCTCTTGAGGAATTAAGGGACTTTGGAGCTATAGTTAGATTTGTGCAATATTGAAAGGCATTGATATTTCCACTCCAAGGACTGCAGCACATCCACTTACAATACATAGGTTCACAAGGCAATTCAATAAAGCAGTTCAACTCCAGTGAGTTCAGTGGAGTTGTGCCAGCTGTGGATTCAGCCTCCTGATTGTAAAATACAGTCTGTGATGGTGTGAATTATATGAAGTTTCAGATCCAAGTAAATATCAGACAACAGCAACTATACTCCATTTATTTCAGAGTTCACCTGGGGACTTTGCAAGAAGACTTCTTTCTATTTGAACAATACTGGGATAATTGCAATATCTTAATATTAGAAAGAAAGGAGCCAAACAAATTGCTAAATGGTCTGAGAGACAAAGACAAACCATGCTAGAAAAATTATACAATGGGCCAAATTTATTGAACAATGCATAATAATATGGGAATCTGACATTTATTTTCAGTGTTGAATATGCAGGATACATTTAATATGCTCAAGATGTACTATTCAATCTGCAGCAGCTGTCTTTGTACAGAATATTTCAGAAGAATGAAAAGGAGGAACATACAGTGAAACAACCACACCGAGCACCTTGCTCTGCCCCTGCTAGCTGTCACAACATTCCTTCCTTCTATTCAAATAAAGCATAGTGCTGAGATTTTCCCAAAGAACTGTGTTAAGTGTTTCACAGGAAAGAAAAGACAAACAAAGGAGAGTAACGCATTTGTGTGAAATGATCTGTACCCACCAATATTTCCACATGGAGAAACAACTATTTGTTGTTAAATTATCAGCTCAAAACTATGAAATATCAATGATTCAAACCTAAGTTAGGTAACTTCCCCAAGAAGCTGGATCCTTTTCAGAACTAGATCTGCACTGACACCCTGCTTCTGGAAAGCTTCATTATTCATTTATGTTTTGCCTTCCTGGAACAGGAACGGATGTAAGCCTGAGCTGCTGTGACTTAGAAGAATAAACTATTATCACACAGGCCACAACATGTAGAAAAAAGGGAAAAGATGCTATTGCTTTTGGTCATTTGTCACTAAATCTGTTCTTGATTGCAATTGCTGCATCTGAGGACAAACAACATCCTTTCCAGTCCTTTGTTTCTTTTAGTGCTCTCACAATGCTCTATCCATGTGATCCAAGTGTATCCATCTTTACCATTTGTTCCATTTCTAACTTAATTTTATTAGTTTGACTTTGTCTCCTCTAGTCCCATTGGATGCATATTCCTGTCCATATTCCTGCCTGTCCCTTTTTAAAGTCAGGAAACATGAACCAATGGTCAGACTACATCTCAGATTTTCCAGGTAGCTTTTTCCTGCTCCTGCCACCCTGCTGTTCTGTTTCACTCTGCTATATTTTATGCTCATCACTGCTAAGGCTGTTGTTAAACTGAAATGCAATGCTTGTTTACAGGGAGACATACAGGAAAATTATGTACAGATTAATCAAAGCAATGCTTGTTTACAGGGAGACATGGGGGAAAATTAGACACAGATTGGCCAAAGCCAAGAGATAAACTTCTGGAGGCAGCCGTGCAGATGCAGCAGCTCCCAATGGCTCCCAGCTGGTGGTCAGAAATAATCATCCTGCCCAAGGAAAATGGGATGTGAAGTCTGTTTAACACATTTAAATGCAGATCAGATGGGTTGTCTCACCTTCAGGAAAATGCCGTCTTTCCCAGAGCATCTGATTTAGTTTGCACAAACACAAGAGTTTCCAAACCTACTCTGAACTGGAAGATGAAAGATGGGGGCCACGTGTGGGGAGGGGCTGGAGCCTCCCCAAAGACCTGGGTGTGCAGATTGCAGTTGGACCCCTTAAAGGCAATAGATATTAAGCACCAGGTAACTGATGCTTGTAGCTGAATCAGGCTGACACTGGACCATAGCTGCTGGGATGAACTTATTAACCCCTCCCTTGATGGCATGAACTTACCGTGAAGATTTCTCTTGTTCTCCATGGGAACCATGTGTTAATGCATGTCAGGTTTGGGTTTGGTTTTTTTTTCAGAGGGGAGTAAACAGAAGCCTCCTTGCTTCTTTTTGCTCTAGATTGGAAGGAACTTTGCAGAAGAGTAAGGCCCTGCCCTCTGAGGAAACAATAGAGCATGGTGAGGTACAGGAAAAGGGATTTTTCTGTATGCAAGGTGAGCATGAGGGACTCAGCAGAGGCCAAGAGAGCCTGGAGCACTGAGATAAACCTCTGAACAGTGTGAGGAACACAGGGTCAACAGAGATCACAGAAAGAAGGAATTTTGGTGGAGTAACCAAAACAAACTGTAAATTTTGTCACAACCCAGAACAGCCCTGAATTACTGGTATTCAGAGCAACCCTGTCAGAACGTCCCTGTCTTGCCAGGACACAGTGCAGGAAAAAGTTCATTTGTAAACTTTCAATTTACTGTATTTCCTTCTAGACTTCCTCCATAATAACTTTATTCCTTTAGCTATTACTCAAATACAACCCAGTTTCCAAGTTTCAAAAGTGTCTTTAGTACTTTGGGCTGCTTGCTGCAAGGGTGTGTTGGCTGCAAAGCTCTGATGAACCTGTGATAGTTTCAACCCTGAGTGACTTTAGATTGAATTTAGAGGTGCACTCAAACATTTTGTCTGGCAGATGAAGAGCAGCAAAGAGCTGAGGGAATGTTCATCTTTTTCTGTCAGACCTGCCTGCGATGTCTCTGTGACCAAAATTGCTTTTAACTTCAGTGGGGACTTCCTCATTCAGCTTGCTGGCTTCCCACTATCCACATGCTCCCAGGAAATTACATTAGTAATGTCACATCTGGTCTAATGTTGAATTTGTGTACCCATGCAATAATTTAGTGTCTAGAATGTTTACTAATCCTCTGGATTTTTTTTGGTTTTGTTATGCTGTGGGTTTTTTGTTTTGTTTTGGTTAGTTTTGTTTAATTACTTTGTAGTTTCATTTATTGTGGGCAAAAGCAAAAAACAAGCAAAAGTTTGATTTCTTTTTGTGTATCAATAGACATATTTTAGAAGCAGCAATTTTGTTTTCAGCTCTTTCAGAACCAATATGAATAAAATAATTATTCTGCAGCATTTTCACTGATTTCTAATGAATTTCATCTCGTGCATTTTTATACAGAGCTACAGAAAATGCAGCATCTCATCCTTCATTGGGAGGAAAAAATTGCCAAGCTAATTTAGATTTGCTGAAGCTCTAGCCTTTATGACACGTAAATGACTGACACAGTAAAAGGAGACAGCACAAAATTTCACTGAGTTTCGACAGAAAGGCAGATTTGTCCATGGGCATAACTCAAGGAAAGTTAAGAGAAGAGTCTGGCTTGGAGAGTCCCAAGTGGATTTCTACAATTTATGGTTTACAAATCCACTCTAATCCTTGTCCTTCCTATCTGTTATGGGCTACTCGCAGGCAATAAGTATCTGTCACATTGCCAAAGAACAGTTGTTTATCTAGTTTTAAGTGAGTATGGGAGCCCATTTGTTTGTTTTCACAGGAGGTATGATGGATGCAATTACAGGGGCAATAATATGCATGGTTACAGTGTAGCTGCTCTGTGGATCAGGCAACAAAAACCATCCATCTTCTGTGCATGCAACCATCACAGCTCCTGCCTTCAGCTGAATGAGAGCTCTCCAAAATGTGCAGAAACTTTTCTTTTCCAAAGTTCAGGGTAAAACCAAATAAAATCATTCCCCCTAGTGCCTGTGGTGTTATCATGGCAGGAAGGGAGACTCAATTTCTACATAACTAGGGTGTGATTTGTGTCTGGGGAACTCTCTGAGCTTCCCCCTTGTCTCTGCTTGGACACAAATGTTATCAATACTGGCTCCCTGACTGGGTGGAAGCTGCTGCTCTCCTCCATCATGACGAGATTCAATATTTGAGCAATCAGAGCTGGTCCTTCTGAATCAAGAAACAAACTGATTTTGTTCTCATTTCTGCACACTCACTGTACACACAGAAGATGAATTTCCCCCGTGCATCTCACTCCCCTCTAAGATGCACTGTACTGGGCCCTCTTTCACTACTAGTGTGCAAATCCTAATTTGTCTTGTCTTCACTGATATATTCTCTCTCCCAGCACTTTTAGGGCTTGCAACCTTTTCTTCTGTCTAGACTCTATCGTTTGATTTATTCGCCAATTTGATTTCATCTCTGATTTAATAGCTCTCTTGCTTGCACCTGCCCTTTTATTTTGTTGTGGGGGTTTTTTTCTCACTTCTTTACTATATGGCCTTTCCTAGACCTTATTTAAAAGATGTATATTGCCCTTTCTATTGCTATATTGTTCTTTTTGGCCTTTTTCCCCAGCCCCTCTTTGACCTCTTAATTCACTCAGAAGGGGAAGGGATGAATGGAAAGGAAGGGTAAGACAAAGCTGACACTGATTTGGCTCACTAGAGTCTTGAAAAATAGCTGAAATTTGCTTGGACAAAATTTGGGAAGCTATGAGGGACCACAAAATCCTAGGATCTTAGCCCAGGAATATTGCAGTATGCACATTTATAATCACCTTTGCATTCTTCTTATCAACTTCTAAGGGTTTTCTGAGTCACACTATACTACATAATACCATTTATTAAAGACTGGAAACATAAGACTATATGCAGGAAATAGGGCTAGATGTCAGGATTTGACCCACTGTTGAAAAAGAAAGGATTTTTAAAATCAAAAAATAAGCTTCACCCTGAAGACTTCCCACTCCATTTAGGAAATTCCTGTTCCAGTGTCAGCCCTGCTAAGGCAGCAGAGCAGCATGAATGGAGCAGCCTGTCACAGACAAGAACAGCATTGTACACACTCAGAACTGGGAAAAAGTTCTGTTACTGTGATAGATTTGTGCAGTAACAACCAAGGATGATAAATTTTAGAAGTTGGTCAGGGTTAAACTGGTAAATCATGCAATCAGTTATGGGTTAAATATTAACAGAAAATATTCTCCAAAAAAAAAGAGACAAAGTTGATTACATTCTTTCAAATGACTCCCAGATGTTAAAAAGTGCCTTCCAATGAAAATAGTTATATAATCTACAAACCTGAACACCATGGTAAAGGAATGGTAGTGAAAATTACTGAGTTAACAATTTAGGCCCATGGCCATTTTGTCTCTCTAAAGACACAGAAGAAAACTTCATATGTACTGAGAGCTGTTGAAGTGAAAAATTCTGAATTTAACGGATTTCATACTTAGTGCATTAACAAGAATCTTTTCACTTCAGGCTAAAATGCAGTCATTTTTGCACTTTTTGTGACACTGATTTATTTGTAAGAAGTATTTCCTTTTTCTATGGCTTGCAGTGGAACTGTGGAGCAGGCTCTCAAAGCCATTTAACTCTGTGACTGTAAATGCCAGTGACAATGAGGAAATACCCCTTACCTGCACAGTGCTGTAGAGGAGCTTGGCCCTGTTTAACATTCCCTTCTGGTTCATTACTTTCTGTTTTTCTTCGAAGAGCCCCAAACCATTCAGTTTACCAGTTACTCCTTATATTTAGACTACTTCATAGTCTAAATGTAGCATGTAAACTTTTAGACTAAAAAATAACTGTAGGGCTCCTTTTACTTAGATTCTATAAGTTAGAATTCTTGAGATGCTACTCCTGGTTTCAGTCTTTTCCTCTTTGCTCTTCTGATTTTTCCAAATTAAAGATGAAATCTAATGCCAAGCTAGGATTTTCAGAAACATATCAAATGAATGGAGCTTCTGAGGGCTGGTATTATCACACCACCCTCAAAATGGAATTAAAATAAACACGCTGTCATTTGATAGCTTCCATATTAAAACTGTGAGAATTGCTGGTTAACTAATTAATAGACACATAGGTAAATGTTTGTTGAACAGTTGTCCCTGATTACTTTTCTTTTTTCTTTTTTTTTTCTTCTTGTAACAGTTATATGAACCTCTGAGTTACTTCTCAATAATGAATCTTGCTGGCAAATCTTCTTTTTAATTATTTGTTTGGGGTACACATAAAGATCACGTTTTGGATGAGGGCCCCACTCTGTGGCTGAGCATATGCAAAGCTGTGATGGGTGCTCAAAAGTGTTATGGGAACAATGAAGGGATTTAGATTCCAAAACCAATTATACATTATTTGCAGAAATTAATGGTCCCATCAGTAGTGGAGACCAGATTTCAAACATCCCTGAGGCAAGAACACCACCAATGATTTTCACCTCTAAAAATATTTCCTAGTGTGTTTTTTGTCTTTGTAGTCATTTTGCCCTTGATGACATTGTTGTAACAGTTTCTAATGCCAAGAATAAGCCAAGAAAAGATAGAGAAATATAAACTGTGATTTTAAAAGGTTAGGTTGCTCTTCTAAGGAATGTAGTTTGCTAAGGGAGCATGAATTGTTTGAATACTTCATACTCACCATGGGGTAGATCATCTAACTTCAAATATCCAAAAGTTAACCATCCAAATCAGTGCCATTGACCTCGTGACATATTTACAGTACAGGACTAAAACAGCCACCATCAGACAACATGCACTGGACTTTGCTTTGGTGTCTGGGATGCCTCAGATCTTTGGGGATTCACAAATTACAGGAGCCTCCCTCTTGACATCCTTTGAAAGGCACCTATGATTAATATGGGCAATTTTTATGCTTACATTAGGGAAAACGACCCAAAATCCCAGCTGTAGCTACAGGGAAGATCTCCATGCATGCTTAGAGTTTCAAAGGCAGTGGGGTTGCCCCAAAGGCCGGGAGTCTCTGCTGCCACTGGAAGGTTATGGAGAGCTGGTTTCTGAGCAGGGCCTGAGAGCCCCATGGAGAAATTCTTGCTAGCTAAAAATCCCACCAACTTCTCCTTGCAGTGAGGAACAACTCGTGCTCTAACTGATGCATTCAAATGAACAGATAAATTACTGGCGGTGCTTTTGAAGTAGTATCATCCTCACCCATCTTAAAAATTCTGATAGCTACCTGACAGAACAGCTTATATTTTTCATTAAATGCTGACAAATATATTTTCTAACTGAGATCAAAATGGCATTATTTTCCCTTGAGTGCACTAATGTTTTATTTATATATATTTATTTTTTAAAAATCTCTCTGATATTTACGGAGTTTATGAGTTTTGCTTTGGGTTTGTTTTTTTCTTAGTAAAGGTTTCTTTTAATCAAATGTGAGTATTAACTATTTATTAGCTATGGTCAAAAATAAACTTTCAGATCTGGAGGGCAAACACATTGTAAGGCTCTCACAGTTTAATCCTGGATTATGCAAACACTCAAATACTGGGAAGCTCATTTAAGCGAGAGGAGCAGTCAGCCTGGGAGGGCTTGGGGCAGTGTTCTCTCAGCTCTGTTCCCAGGCACCTGCAAAGCTGGATCTGTGCTTAGGCAATCAGTGCCCAACCTTTTGCAGCTCAAGAGCCAAGAAATAAAACACAAAAAGAGCCTTGGTTCCATCACTGGCACAAGTGCTGGGTCTTTGTGCCAGAGTGAGAAAGCTCTGCCCCAAGTGTTTGCAGTGTTGTCCGTCTTTGTCTTCCATTAAATGCATTCTCTCCCCCAGCTCGGATCCCTCCTCCTCCCTCAGCACCCCACTGCCTCCTGACTCACTCCATGCTCTGGATTTTCCAGCTCCAATGGCAAGTTTTGACACTGTGCTCTTACCAAGCAGCCACAAAGATGTCTGGGGATCCAAATTTCTTCACTTCCAGATATAAGTGGTAGATGCCTGTGTTGAGAAACGTGTTGTGCTTCAGAAAAGGAGGCTTCATTAACCAGTCATGCCTTCAGTCTTCACACCTTTGAGAATATCTGAAAAAAGGTACAATTATTTATGGCTCCCAGGATTTTCTATCAAATTAGATGTTTCACCAGCTTATTTTAAAACCAAGTTAGATTTTTTTCTTGCCATAACTTTTAAAGGATCTTAGAGGAGCTGGTGATAAAATTTTTACTTTCAAATGGACACAGCTATTGAAGAATATATTGTTCATAGTTGCCAAAAGTAATAAAGAAAAACAAAGCAGACTGACATTCTCCTTAAATGCATGCTGAAGTGAAAAATAAACTTTGAGTGATCCAGACTGTAGAAATGCAAGACAAGAAAGTGCCATTGAAAAAAGTGTTTTATTAAATTAAGATGCTACTAGATGTCATTGTGACTCTGTGGGTAGCATGTCTGTCTCACAGCCAACTACTTGTGGGTTCAAGTCCCATACTGGGACTTTGGCTCCCATCCAGTGTGCTGCAGTAATAAGCAGCGTGTGGCACTTTTAGAGGTGTCATCCTTCAGAGGAAATGTTAAACCTACTGTCCTTCTGCCAGCTCTCCAGTTGGAAATTAAAGATCCCAAGTACCCTTTGAATACAGTGAGTAATAACCTTGGGGCCCTGGCCAAGATTCCCTCTCTCAATAAAAGAATTTGTAATTCACAGGGCATATTTCACAAAATAGCAGAAGTCATAGAAACCAATTGAAAAGCCTTATTAAAATTGTCATGGTTCCTTTATGTATTTTTCAACATAGCAAGTCACCTAATTGATGAAGCTTCAATGGCATTTTTAAGGAGCTGCCATAAATTGCCCATACAGGGACGTTCAAAAGAACAAAGAACAAGTTCCACTACATATCTTTGAGAAACGGCTAACTCCCATAGACACCTTTGGAAAACTCAGCCCAGGTTCAGGAAAGGTCCTTGAAAAATGTTTGACAAGACTCCATTTCAGAACAAACCTTTAGTGCAGTGCACTACAGCAACATTCATGGCCTGGTGAGTCTCCCAGCAGCCTCATGTGCTGTTCCACTCTCTATGTGCCAAGAGCTGATACACTCATGTTTCCAAAGGTATTCTTGCACTGGAGACTTAACCTGGCCAGATGGTGTTTACATGCCATTAATTATGATTTTGAGACATTTTCCACATGGCAGGAATCATAGCAAAGTTATTTAATGGCAGTGGGCAAATATCCTGCTGGTGGCATTTATACATATGTGCATAATCGTGGAAGAGATTTCTAGCTTCCTTTGTGTGGGCTGGGTGAAGCAGGACACACATGCTCTGAGCTAAATCCTCTATCTCCCACTGGCCCTGGGCAGGTAATCTGAAATACTGTTGTTTGCATCTCAGGAAACTTTAAACTATTTTGGAAGAGCTGGAATTGCATTTCATAACCTGCCCACACCTTTTGTCTCCAACCTGGTTGCCCCTTGGCAGCTCCAAGGGTGAAGAAGGGGATTTCTTCAGCTAAGGGATGGAGGACCCCAGTAACACGATTTCCTGTCATGAACCCTTAGAGTAGCCATGAGCTGATCATACAGAAGGGAAGAGCTTTCACCTGCTTCCCCCTCCCATTTACTAAATGCAAAAGGCTCCAGGTCCACACAGCAGCTTGGTGATGCCACTTCTGGTGAGTCACGTGCCCTGGGACACTAAAATGTAGCAGTCTGTTTTTCAGCCACCTTAAGCTCACTGGCAGCAAACAGGGAGAATGTACATCTAGATAACATTTCACCTCCTGGAGATCTCTCACGTAAGAGAGATCAGAGGAATTTTTTTCTCCTGACAGCTGAGGAAATGGGAGTGCCTTGTGCAGATGTGGACCTCAGACAAAGGAATTCAACACTTCCATACCTAAATCCTTCTTATTTCAGGCAAGGGTATCCTGCCTATGCAGTGGGAGGAAGGCTGAGGCTGCCAGAAAACAGCAGCTTGCAATGTGGCAGAGAATGTTCTTTGTGGACTGTAACAATAATATTTTTTTACTACTTTAAAAACACAGAATGTACCACAAATTTCCAAAACCTTAGGCATGTTATAGAGAAACCTCTGTAGTGTCAGAATCTTCTGATTTTGTTTTAGTTTTTGTGGCACATATCTCTCATGCAGACAGCAGAATGAGCTCCCCTGACGGTGCCCAGGTGCAGTAGCAATCCCACGAGTACCGCTTAGATGTGTGCCAAAGATTTCCCATCACTGCCCACTCCTTTCCATGACTACATTTTTAATGCAGTTTTATAGGATGGGTTGTTGTGGTTTCTTGCTCCTGAATAAGTTTCCCCTCTCTCTGCTCACAAGCCTCTGAAGAAATTAAATGGTAGGAAAAGAAAATGGCTTCTCTCTCTCTTATACCTTTCTCATTTCAGTTCTGTTGTTCGCTTCTCATAGTTCCCATCTCAAGTGCTCTTCTGAACTCCTCACTCCAGTGACCGCCTTTCTTAATTTAATCTGGACAAAGCACTGAGTTCATTTCAAGTCATAAAGCTTGATTTGCTGTGTGCTCTTGGCAAATGTGAATAAGCTCCCTGGCTCCTTTTAATCAGCTATCATAATCATTTCTTTTTTTTTTTTTTAAAGCTGCAGCAATTAGGTCACCAAAGCAAGTAGTCTCTTGTGTTCTGTTGAGAATAAATCCGTCCTTCTCTGACTTGCTGCATAATTTAATTATTAAAGCTTGATATCATTTTGGTTTCCATGTAAGGCAACCCCATAAGAGCAATTATATCCTTTTGAAGGCAAGGTTACTGCTCCTAGAGCTAGTGCTCAGAGGGGCTGGGGCTGTGCTCTATATGGTAACATTACTACTTCCTACCACTCACATTGCAACATTTGTCCACCTACCCAGCCAACAGCACTCTGCTGGCTTCCTCCTCATGAATCTGCACTGAGCTAGCATGTGCAGGATCTGGTATCAATTAGTTAATAATTTAGCAATGGTTTGAAGATGTAAAGCAGCTGCTAAAAGCTAAGCCTTATTATTATGCTAACTAAAATTTTTTCTTTCACCTTTTTGTTTTTTTCCTTCAGAAAATATTATTGAATTGTTAACTGTGTTTAGCACCTCCTAGTTCTGACATTTAAATATCTAAAATGTTTTGGTGTAATTACTTTGTTTTGTATCACAATACCTAAGATGTTCACTTCTGTATGAAAATTTGCATAGCTAGATTTTGGTTTAAGAACAGTAACTGTTTCTGTTCACTGCTTTGTAAAAGACAAGAAAATTGCGTGGTATAATATTTTACCTATCTGACTGGAGAAGCCTACCAGATTAAATTATTTATGAAATTTGTAAAGAAGTTTTAGCCACTGGGTTGATTTTAATTTTCGAACTCTTTTTTTCCTGGTTCCCTCTCAGTTCCTTTCACCATCCCAGGAGTATCAGACACTTCTGGTGCATTTGGGAGAAATCTCCCCTCAGTCACATGTGTTGAGGATCTGATTGGCACTCTAAGGAGGCTGCTGGGCACGAGTAGAAATCCTGTATTTCAAGAAAGACTCGTAGTACCCACATGTAGCTGGAAATCGAAGAGACACAACAGCAGAGTTCAGTAAATGGTGCCAAACATTGTTGGTCAGAAGAACAAAGTATCTTCACACTCACCTTAACACACTGTGCAAATTGCTCAAACACAAACACATTTTGTGTGACTCATGCAGACAGAACAAGATCCAAATGCAGCATGCTGAGAATAATGGGGCCTTGCCACTGAGTAAGCTTGTGTGGGTGTTGCACTGCACATGATAATCAATAGCAATTATTCTAAAACATGAGTTAGAGCAACTGTACCATCTTATTAAAATGATGTTTTCCACTTTTTTTGCTGGACTGAATGTTGCAACCAAAACTTTGAACTTAGAGATATTGTCCTACTCCAACTATGGGAAGTTGCTTAAAGGCTAAGATGACATGCAACATGGTTTTCTCTTGAATTTAGTTTAAATTCCAATAAACCTCACTAAAGAAACTTAAAATGATCTGTCTCATAAACTTCACAGCCTTTCTAGGCCGAATATATCAAAATTCTTCTAGTGTTATAAATCATTAAATACCTTCAAGCCTGTCAGAAACACACTATTTATGTAACAACACTTCAGTTCCTTATGGAACAACTAATTAAATGTCCCTTTTACATACTTGCCTTGTCCTGCCTGTAGCTATTAGGACACATCATGCATTTTCAGTCAGTGTGAGGGCACTGGAGTTAGCTTCCTGGAATTCCATCAGGATAAAAATAAAGTTGTTCTTAATATGTGACACATCATTCAGTATGGCTTGTTCCAGACACTCTGGGAGGGGAAAATAATGCATGCTTTGTCACTTGGGGCTATGTTTTGCCATGTGGAACTATTTTAGTGCTCCATGCTTTTGATGGGGACAGCAGCTAATCCCCTTCTCAGGTACCAACACTGGAGGAGCATGACTAAAGTGCAATTCCTACACAAAACCTGTGGGCTAGCTTGTGCAGAAAGTGAAGATCTTCACAAGCCTTTCTGCCACTGTGTGAAAATAGGTGAAGCTGTTCTGCTCTGCCATACCTGGGGGCAGCTGAGCAGGCAAGGCACAGCAGAGCTCTCTGCCTTTGTTCACAATCCAGGAGGTCCAAGCTGTTCCATCAGGAAGCACAGACTCAGCCTTGAGCTCAAATCCTGGCAAAGGCTGCACTTTCTGCCATGCCTGTCAGTGTGGCAGAGCTGGGCATGCTCTGCAGAAACACCTGGGAGACTTTCTGGGGAGCAAATCTTCTCCTGAGCAATTGGCAGCAATGTCAGAGATGTGCTTTAGCTGGTGGCCAGAAAGAAGTCAGTGGGGAAATGGGTCTTTAGCACAACCCCCAACAAGACAGCATAAGCCAGCATTGTGGTCTTGCAGCAAAGAAGGTCAATGTTATCATGGCTGCATTGGGCAAAGTATGGTCAGCAGGTTGGGAAGGTCATCCTTTTTATTTTTTGAAAACAGCTGAGGTTGCAGCTGGAGTACTGTGTCCAGTTCTGGGCTCCCCAGTAAAAGAGGCATGGAGAAAAAGAAGAGGGACTCAGGAAGGAAAAAGAAGGTGAGCTGCCTAGGTTCCTTAAACTGCTAATATGAAACTGAGTAAAATCAACTAAATTTGTGCATACCAGGGATGTTAATGACCAGATAGATAAAGCTGAATCACAGCGAGACTTATCTCAGTACAATACTATATATAAGTATATATATATATAAGACAGTACATTATGTCCTGCATCCTTTATTGTCTTGTTTGTGTCTGTCTTGGTATTCCCTTTTGGACTTATTCCTTTCCCCAAGGCTTCTTCCAGCTGCCAGGGGCTCTGCACAGTCTCCTCAGGTTCTTTGCAGTCAGTGCCACCACATCCTGCCACAAACCTGCCACTCTCCTTCAGCATCAGCAGCAGGAGCTGCAGCCAGCAGGATTCGAGGGTATTTGACCTCTCATCCAGTCCGTGTATCAATTCTGCTTCAAGCTCATTCTCCAGCCTGTGCTGGGACTTCAAAGCCACAGTCTGATGCACTGCATTGATTTTGCCTCCAGAGACTATGAGAATATTTGCTTTCTCTGGGAATACTTTTTTTTTTTTGCTGTGGCAGAAAATCAGACTTAGACATATATAAACAAAGAGCTTTGAAAGAACATCTGGGACAGCAAGTGTCCAACAGAGACATATCCTGGCCTGTTTCCACTCTTTTGCCACTTGAAGCTCATCCCTAGAGCCATAAACAAAGTAAAGAACAAGAGCATCAACGTTTTTCAAGGAACTCTCATCCCGCATCTCAAAGTAATTGCTACGTGCCTTTGCCTGCAACCTTATTTTGTGCAGAACCTTCATTTGCCCTTAGACATCAAACACTCCCCAACTTTGAAGAAGTTTGAATACAGATCTGGTCTTTGCAGTCGAAGCACACCTCTAGCATAATGATGAAAAAAGAAGGAATGTATTGAAGCAGAACACAGACAAACTTCTTCCAGAAGTCACTCTAATCAAGCAGCTGCTTCCAGCATGAGGTCATGTCAAAATGTTCCTCGACATGGTGAATTCAGTTCTGACGTGATTTTTTGAAAAGACTAACTATATTAAGCTCACAACACTACTAGATCCCTACACTGGCCTCTTAAGGCAAGCATGAGTGTGTTTAGGCACTGGTTTATTCCATAGACACAGTCAGAGGATAATACTGTTATTCAGTTCTGCCTCACCATGGGAAAGCAAATTGTAATGAGTTATATATAGAAGAGGCAGATATAATTTTTTTCCTAGTACAGTAAATCAACTATACACTTTGCATTCCAGTAGTTTCCTAAACCAGTTTTAATATACTGGTTGGTAGATTTTAAAGGAATATATCTGGCACTTGAACCTCAAACATGTAGTAAAAATGTTATTCGCATGGTGTTGTTATCCAGACTTCTTAATCACAGATTAGAAATCCAGTGGTTTAGGCAATGCTACAAATATATAACAAAGATGGGATGACATAAACAGTAATAGAATTCTACAGGAAAATACATGATACAGAGCTGTATGATACACCAGTATTCTTCTCCACTGTGATCTATCAATACTAACCTAGCTTAGTTGTTAAGGCTGAAACATTTGGCTGTAAAAGGTCAGGAGTGTCCTTGAGGTATGGATCTGAAATATATATTGGGGTAAAGCTCAGTGGAAAGAGAAAGGGGACCCTTCTGAGGTTGATTTGCACGAGTTCCTTACAACAGGAATTCTTAAGGAGCATCAGATTTTTATCATGTCTGGGGCACAAGGGCAGAAGCAATGGGACTAATTATAATAGCAACTATGATAACAATAAGACGAGAACAATGCAACAAAAAGATAAGCAATTTTTGTTCAGCAAACGGGTTCATTTTGGCAGAAGCTTGTTTAACTCTTGGGCAATGAGAGAAAGCAATTATTAGAGTACTTGAAATGTTTTCTGTCATGGTATTTTTTGAACAATGCAAAGTTTCTAGCATTATAGGTGAAGAATTATTTAGGGGAAAAAAATTCTGTTATCTAATCCAAGCCTTTACACTTGTCAGGTCTTCTAAGAAGTTCCTCCTTCAGCTGGAGAACTAGATATGGGTTCAAAGTTCAGAGTATTCTCCTCCATGTGCCTGGTGTTTCTCAGATGTAATTTACCTAGTGGTCATTCAGAATTAGTCATGTATCTGTCTGAACAGAGTGTACAACTTTGTCCTTCCACCAGTCCCAAAGATATCCTTGTCTATAGCCAGGCGAGGCAGGTAGGTGCTGTAATTATGCTTTCAGAGGACAACACTATCATATTTACTCTCATCTTTTACTCATCCTTTGATAGCTTTTTATGATTGCTCTCTGGCTTTTGGCTTGCAGCCATTTCCCATCCCATAGGCAATGACAATCACAAATAGAAAGAAAAAAGGAAAAGATGACAGGAAGAAAACAGTAAAGTAAAACAGAAAGAAATTCTGGAGGGTAAGAGTGAAGGTTTAAAAGAAAAATTTAACACATCAGAACAAAATAAAATGCCTAAGACACATTGGTTTGAAGATAAATGCAAAACCTTTCCTTTAGACATTTAACAAGTACAGTGACACAGTAGCAGAGAAAGAAGAAAGGGGAAGGACAGCAATGGAGAAATTGTGTTACAATTGTGTCACAAGCTTTTCTCACAGCACATTCTGAATCCACACTTTAAGGGTGGCTGGTTGTGATTCATAAAATAAATATCAGAAAACATACCCATTTCTGAGTGGAGAGAGTAAGAAAATCTCTCAGCCCAAAGTCTCTTGGGAGACATATCTCAGCCACAGCATGTTTGCTGAAAATATAAACGGGTGCTTGACAGAAATTTTGAAACACATTTTTTTAAGCCATGAAAAAAAGTTAATTTAATTTATTTTTTTTCGTAAAATGCTTATAACCATTAAAAAGTGCAGAGTTTCTGGTGAAGACCAGAAAGTACCATGTTCTCTAAGACAAGCATCTCATATCTGAAGGAGAATCTGGCCTTTTGTTTATGCCAAGTTGGGATGGGTGAGGAGCTTCTTTCATACCACATTTTAGTAGCCTCTAGGGTCACCTGATCTCAAACAGGAACAGCTTTGAAATCAAGAAAGCTTTTACAAGACATGAAAAATGTTTCCTGTCCAGCTCTACCATGAAGATTCTTATATCACCAAATAAATGATCTATAATGGCTAAAATAGCTTTGTTAGTTCAGTTTATTGTTGTGTAAATTGCAGAGAAAGCATGGAACTCAAATATGCAAAGGTGGCAATTCCATTACCTACTTTCCAGCACAACATATGTTTTCAATTTAAGCAAATTTTACTCTTTCCCAACTGCAAATTGGATGACATACAACAAAAACTGTGTTTTAACAGCTTTAGCATTTTATAGACATTACAGCCAAGCACCAATCCTTTACCTTAGGAAAAATTAAGAATTACAAAGAGTTTGCTATAAAAACACCCAATCACCAGCAACCAGCTGGAAGCTGTATGGCCTACTGCATAGTAAGCTCTACTAAGGCACAGAACACACGAGCTCCTGGCCTTGAAAAAGATGCTTTTTCCCTCTTTGTTTCCATGTCTATAAAATGGGGCAATAATACTTATCTGCTATGTAATTGAGTGCTTTAGAGACAAGAGCTTGGTGTTATTTGCCAAAAGGAGGTCACTTGATATTGCTAATAGCATGCTTAATAATAATGCAACATGGCAAATGCAGTAGAAAATATTTAAGCAAGCTTCAATGAATCAACTCAAAACTTCTAGTTTTGGGGATCTATTTCCATTAGATTTTTTTGTTCAAATAAAGCACCACAATAGTCTTCATTAACAGCAAAAATGTTCCAGTAGATTGAGACTTTAGTTACAAAACCAGCTACATCCTCCTTAGCCAGAGTGTTTTCCGAGCTCTGTTAACATAAGGCCTGATGTTTTTATGCACTTTTGGAGCTCATCTCTAGTAAACTGGCAGAATACTAAGTATAATCACAGAATCACACAGAACAGGTGAGGTTGGAAGGGACCACAGTGGGTCTTCTGGTCCAACCTCCCTGGTCAAGCAGGGCCATCCCAGGGAACAGGACTTCATCCAGATTGTTCTTGAACAAATCCAGTGAGGGAGACTCCACAACTTCTTGGTCACTCACACAGGGAAGGAGTTCTTCCTCACATTCAGGGGTCTCATATCACATTGCCTCCTGTCCTCTTGCTTGGCACTACCAAGCAGAGGCTGGCTCCATCCTCTGACACCCTCCCTGCAGATAGTGATAGACGTGAGGAGGTGCCCTCTCAGTCACCTCTTCTTGAGGCTGAACAGACCCAGCTCTCAGTCTGTCCTTGTAAGAGAGATGCTTCATCCCCTAATCATTTTCATTGCCCTTCACTAGACATTGGCAAAATGCTGCCAATAAAAGAGTGCCAAGATCTTTAACTTTTTTTGTAGCAGTACATAAATAAGCTGCATATTAAAATACTTATTGTGAAAGCCTGAAAAATCACTCCTTTATTCCAGATCGTCTATAAAATCTGGGCTCCACTTCAGTCTGTTGGAGTTTTGCCATTGATTCGGCAGGGTACAGATTTCAGAATGGACTTTGAAACAATTAGATTAGAAACAGCTACTTTCCTGATTTCCCATATTTCACAGTGGAAGCTGAGAAAAGACATTTTGAATATTGAAGTAATTTAAGCCAGCCAAGAAGGATGCAGTCGGTAAACTTGTTACTTTGCTAAAAGATTGACTGTCTGGAAAACGTTACAGAGCTGGACACTTATTATTTTTGCATTAGTTCTCAGAGATCTGAGGCACAATCTATGAAATTAATCAAACATGTGCATGTGCACACTATAGCCAGCGTGGTACCAGTTTTCTGTTTATCACATGCTCATGAACTCTTGTAGCCACATGCTCATACACACTTTGATACAGCAGAGTTCCATATAGCTTAAACTGATTGTATGCTGACAACTGCACAGAAAACAAAGAAACTCAAAAAATATATGAGAGTGCTTTCTATACTTACTATCTGGACAATATTCTTCAACACTTTCATTCTTACATCTATCATATACTTTTCTTAGTACTTTAGACCTCGGGAGTATTTTTGTTTTGGTAGCACTGATGAAACAAATCACTGTTTTTCACTTTTGAATATAAAAGTACAATATAAAAGTATATTCTACTTTTCTGCTTTCATTTTTCCCAAGACCAATATAAATACTCTCTTGCCCAAAAGTTCAAATTGGAGTATGGCCAGTTATGTGCCCAAAGGACCTTGTTTCTCTTTTTGCTTTCTCTCAAGACCACAGGGTCAGTATCTTCCTGTTTTTGTTAGGCCACTTTCTGTTCATCTTCTACTTCTGTACTCATATAACTGAAGCAATGTTTATTTCCCATTCAGGAAATCTCCCCTTCTTCTCCTTTAGTCAAGGCCTGCCCCAAGGACAGTGATTTGGACAGTAGCATCTATTGTTTCAGCTGTCTTCTTCCAGGGAGGATCTTAATTGCTTCTCCCACCTGCATGACAGAGTTTGCATGCTCATCACCATGGCCCATGACTGTCCAGGGACCAAAAGTACTTCTGCTGCACTTCAACATATTTTGCTACCCTCCACCATATTACTATTTGACCCTGTGGACTGAGGTCAGCCTCTATGCACACATTCTTTTCTGACAATAGTCAGAAGCTATACTGTCCTACCAAGAGATTATTTCTGAAAGGCCAGCAACTGATACATAGAATTGCTACTACTTGTATAAGCTCTATCCAGTAAATTGGAAAGACCTCAAAAGACCTGCAAAATTTTATTTCATACACAGGCGCATGTATACACACTTGTATTTAAGAAAAAAATATAATGAAAAATATTATAACAATCTTGCACTCAAATTCTCTCACACAACTGAGTTTGTCTACAATATCAGCCTCTACTGTGTAAGTACCCTGTTGCATTAAACTTTTTTTTCAAGTGCCCAAAACTGTTTAGAATAATGGTCCACCTGTTCACCCAGTTGTCTTCTTCAGAAAGGCTGATTGGGATAATTGGTTGTGGGGGCTGATGAAGGGGGTGGGAAGATGAGGTCAGTTAATTGCTGCCTGGGGAAGAGGATGTAGGAGGTCTCTTTTGTTCCAGGCCCAGGGCCCACTTGTAATAAATGACATGCAACAGAGATGCTCAGAAGACACTCTTTTAAGATCCTCTCCACAAGGGAATAGCAGATGTTCTCTGTGATTTATGGGTCTGGGTTTTGGGGTCTAATACTGTAAAATGTCTGTGCAATCTGGACTAGGCATCACAAACAAGCGCAAACAAATATATCATGACATTATATCTTCCTGTGCATTAACAGAATAAAATGACAAGCACCAGAACTGGGTAAAATACCTTCCAGTTCTCCTTTTACATAACTGAAATGTGTGCAGACCTCACACACTTTGAGAATTTCCACAGCCAATGCCTTCTGGAAGGAAACAGCCCTCGTCCTGAGCGCTGCTGTCCCATGGGTTCCCTGCCTTTAGATTATGGGAGATCTCACATCTGTTCTCAGACTTGCCAACTCTAATAAAATGTATTTATTTCAAGCTTCGTTGATGGTTAGGGAAAAAAACCTTAATAACTATTGAAATGGAAATCAACAAATGTTCCAGGTCACAGTAAATGGATTTGAGGACTTAGTAACCTGGCACCCCTGAAAATGTCTTCTCCATAATGCCAGACAAAATGAGCATATTTGTGAACATTTGGTCAGCTCTCATGGATGCAGACTCCATTGCTGAACAAATACAATGTATCTTTCTTATTTCTTCCCTTTTCTTAGCCTCTCCAGAGTAATAAAAATACAGGAGCCCTAATACAATATTTTCTATCTTTTCCTCTCCCTCCATCAAGTGTCTTTGATGCAGCTGTGATTTACAGTGTTGAGGATGACAAATCATCCATACTCCACACAGTGTTGCTTCAAGTGAGGACAAGGAGTTTTAGAAAAGCACAGTCCTAAAGCAAATAATGTTGCTCGACAAAGACATGAGCAAAATAACCTGCTGTACCTTTGGTATTGAAACATATGCATTTTCTTCTCCAGCCCTTAATAACTGTTTGAAGAAAAAAAAAATCAAGATTAATTGGCTTTGAAATTTGGCTGGGAGAGTATTTAACACATTTTCACTTATGTTCAGATGCCATGGCTAGAAAATGGTATTTGTGTTGGTATTCATAAGCCATACCTCTCACTTCCCTGCCAAATGTCTTTTATTGTAAAGGGGTTTATGTGGGAAATATCTCAGTTTATCTAAAACACCAAGAAAAAAATATTTTTAGATCTATTTTCCTCCCTCCCCCACTGCCATTCTCACATGCATAATTAACCAGCAATCAGGTATAATAGCTAGACATGTAAATGCCTTTAGTTTCATGCAGGTGCAAAAACCCAAGGTTACACACAAAATCAAGGCTTAAGGATTACTCTTTCAGTATAGGACACAAAGGCTGCCTTCCCCCTCTCCTCTCAACTGATTCCTCAAATGCAGATACTTCTTTCATGTATAAAATCTAATAATGTAATCACATCCTGACCCCTATAATGTATAATGCAAAAACAATGTTGAGTGAGCATCTATTATGAGTCAGTTTTGGCATCAGTTTTGGCAATCTGAAGATAGCAATACAGTGAAGAGAAAATTAACTCTGTAAGATGAAGCAATTACCAGGAGATCAGCTGAAAAAAATGGAGATATACTTCAAGAAAAACTTGGAAAACAGATTCTTTTCTGACTTAGAGGCACTAAGCTGTTTTTTCAGTCACAAGAAAAGAAAAAGAGAGGGCCTTGGGAATAATGTCTGTGTGTGTGAGAACATACACAAAATGTGAAATGGGGAGCAATCTGTAGGGATTTCTTGTTTTCCCATAGTTAGTGTACAGGATACTTCCCTTTATCTTCCACTAAAGCTGGATTAGCATTTTGAACTTTAGAGATGAAAATCTTCTCCTAGGCATAGAGTGTTTTCTAAAGGTGGCAAATAATAATTCAGAAACATCTGCCCTCCTAGATCATTTGTCAATATTCAAAACTAAAATCTTGAGTGAGACAAATGGTTCAAGGTACACAATCAGACCTTCCCCAAGGGGTAATAATATGGAATTTGTTAAAACACACCTAACTCTGCAGCTGACAGTGTGTAGGGCTGTGGTTTATGAAGAAGAAAAGAGGTTTTTGAGGTGGCTGAATAGCTGGGTTAAAAGGTTTGTCAGCACAAAAAACCAACCCAAAATCATCCTTATCATGGCCATAAAATAAATACAAAATGCAGGCGCTGTGAGTAGGTCTGGGTATATGGTCAGAGAGGTCACTATATTTTTCTTCATAGTCACAGGTCATTAATTAGAACTAAGTTTCCTGAGGAGCTGTGGAGTGTCCTCATAATCAAGGAGAGGATCAGTTTTACAGAGGCAAGAAACAAATTAGAGTCGCACAACAAATAATCTTTTCTGCCAGTTTTCAGATTTAAACAGCTGAAATTCTCCCCCCTGTGCAGATGCATTTTTGTGGAGTGGAAGCAAGCTCTAACTTGCTCATCACTAAGCCAAACAAGTGCAGGAAGGCCAGATGCCTGTAAGATCTGGCATGCCTGTATTTAATGATGTGTTTGGATAGCAGCGACTGCAGCCTGTCCTGCTGCTCTCTACTCCAGCCACAGAGCCAGAGCAGTTCCAGAAGCAAAAGGGAGCACTGACTGCCCAACAAGAAAGCAAACATTGAAAACATGCCTTTGCCTGCAGTCTAACCTAGCCCAGCTGGTGCTGGGACAGATGAGCAGGCTTTACACAGCGCGTTCATCTGGCTCTGCTGGGCTCCCCTTCACAGCAGCAGGGCAGAGCCCCACTCCCAGCCCAGGGAGAGCCTCAGCTCTCTGGGCTTTGGAGAGTTTGCACTGCAGGTTTAACCTCTCAGGCTGACTCTTTTTTGTCTACAAGAAAAGTCAAACTGTCTCAACATATGAGATTTAGCTCAGCATTAAGCCACAAATCCTAAGCCTAGAAGTGCTTTTCCGTGGCAACCTGAAGTTTCTGCCCTGCCATCCCTTATTATGTCAGCTTTTCATGTTGAAGCTCTTTCCTCAGCATTCTTCTAACTTAATTTTCATACTGCTTCTGGAGCAAAGTGCCCTAATGTCATGTGCCAGAGATTACATTCCTCTCTGGGAGACTAGGCACATCCTGAAGGAGCTTGTAAACTAAAAAATTGTGCAAGAAGCCCCAGAAACTGCACCCTTGAAATGACAACACATACTGTCACAGACATTTGGTGCCTCTCAGATTATTCTGTGCTCTACATTGAAATACAGTGTTTTTCCCCCTAAGACTGGCAGCTTGGAGGCAGTGCCAGGCCCTTTGGAAGAGCTCTCTGCAAACACCTCTGTAAGTCTCCTCTGCTCCCCCAGCGCTCCTTGCCCTGCCTGCATTGTGTACTTTCCTCCCTCTGCCACTGATGAGGCTCTCCCTTCTTGAGAGCCAAAAAGCCACCCACTGTGGCTTTCTCCATTAGGCCATAAATGCTCTTGAGCTGCTGGAATCTGTTTTGTAAATAGACAATTAAAATGAAGAAGGGAAAAAAATCTCTGCTCACTTTGCATAGTCAGAGCCCAAAGACAGCTGTCTTGAGGGGCTCAATCCTGCACATCATGAGGAGGTTCTGAAGAGTGCTGAGAACCTTTATCTCTAAAGAGCTTAATTGGAGACAGGGGTAGCAAAGCACCTTCAGCACCCCACTGGATGAAGCCACATGTTATTGGGACTCCCACTGATTTCTGTCATCAGAGCAATTGGTTTTGAGAATAAGCAAGGAAAAAATCTCCCACTGACATCAGTGGGAATCCTTGGCACATATGGGGAACAAAACGTTATGGTTGAGATCTCTGGATATGGGAGCAGTTCTTTTATTCTGCTTATGCAAATTATTTATACAAATTATGCAAATAATTACCAAGTCATTCTGGTGACTGTATAATAATAACAATAATAATTATTGTAATTACTAATGTTGATGTTTGTCACAATTGTTGTTATTCACATTTATTGTGATCGTGCCTTGGGGCCAGCCAAGAGCAATGTCCATTAGGGCTGTACTTAAATGAGCAGTCACTGCCCCAGAGAATTTACAAACTGAAGAAGCCCCATGGGTGCAGGAGGGGAGGGAGAAACAGTGGGAGGGGATGATGCAGTCAGTGGATTTAGGACTGGGGATGGGGAAGGAGCAGGGCAGGGAGTCATTGCAGGACCAGTATGAGCAGACTGTGAGGAAGGGAGACATTTGTGGATTCCCTTTGTGTTTTTCTCCTAGGACCATACAGGTGTTAGCATTATGTCAGTGTGTGAGACAAATACACCCACTCCTCAGATCTGAGTGTGTAAGAGGTCTGTGGCAAGTGTGGGTTCCATGAACTTACATTTTACCTACTCTTGATCAGTACAGAAATCCCTCAGCTGCTGTCTTCCTTCTTGGATATCCTGGGATTCTGAGGTGCTGTTGCTCTGCCCTGAGGTACACAATGTCTGTTTTTGCCTTCCAACCCAGCCCCAAGGAAGCTGCACTGATGATGGGTTTTCTCTTAGTGTGTGTTCACACCCAAAAAGGTGGAGGAAAAAACCCCAAACCAAGAATTAATGGAAGTGGGACCTGGCCTAACCTAACCTTCTTCATTCCTCATCAGATGTTTTCCAGGTTCTTACTGATATGGAGAAAGAGTTCTTGCCAACCACTGCTCCCTTCCCAAAGTGTCTGCACTTCATTTCCTTCCCATGACCTTGAGTAACTTCACCAACCACTTCTATATTAAACAAGCTGGGGCTGGTTCTCCAAGCTTTGTGCCAGGTGGCAGGAACCACCTAAACCCTCCCAGCTAAACCCTTGTGAAGAAGGGTGCCCTTCAGCCAGCTGTGTGCCAGGAGCTGGACCCAGCCCACGCTGTACCTGGCAGAGCAGTGGGGAAGGGGCAGGGCTGTCTCCAGCCAGTGCCTGTGCCTAAGCTCTGGCCTTGATCAGTTTATTAATAGAGCAACTTAATGTGTTGTTTTTGCCAGATCCCTGCTGCTGTTTCTCCTTCCTGGCTTCCTTCAGAGTATTTGTTCATTGTTACTTGAGATAAATGAAAGAAAACTCCTACAAATTACTTCTTTCCTGAAAAATGCTAGGAATAGTCTCATTATTCGTGCTGTAGAGATAACCCATCAGCCCTCTTGCATTTTGGAACTAGTATATGTAACATCTCATGGCTCTTCACCAACAAGACTTTCAATTACAAGAACATAAATCCAGTCAAATTTCACTGAAGTCAAGTCTTTTATTCTTGATTTACTCCCTTATAATTTAAAGCACTGTAGCTGTATTGTGCTCGAGAAAATAGAGGAACTTTTTGAATCTCAGAAGTCTGAATTTCTCAAAATGACATATGTGGCTATGATTTCCTGTGTGAAGTACAAATTATCAGGAATGTTTCTGCAGAGCTGAGAGATGCCAGAAACCGCTTTTTTGGTCTACATTTCAACAGTTATTCTTATCCTGTTTTAACTTTTGTGTAAGTAATAAGGATGGATGAACATTCTTCCCTTCATTTTTCAGTCTCTGTATTTTCACTCTTCATTAGGTTTTGTCTCCTCTGTTCTCTCCCCCTTTCCCACAATCTCTTATTAGTGGAATATGAGGTCATTTATTATCAGCCTGTACCAAACTTTCAAAACCACAATGTTCAAGTGGGTCCTACATTAGGCATGAGCTAGGCCTATTCAAAATATGTAACTTGTCATCATTTTGGTGCCTAATATTATCTTGCATGACAGAAATGTGTAACAGCATTTTTTCTGACAAGGCTTCTTGTAATCAGAGGACATCTAATCTATTTATTTCTATTGGGTACGATGTGGGGAGTTCAAAGTTGCACATAGTAACCTGTCATTCACAAAACTCTGAGACTTTTTTTGGAGGGCTGTCTGTCGTGGGAGGGATAAGACAGATGAATGTGAGGAAATAGTTGAAAGGTTCAGCTTCCACTAGAATAAATATGAATAGCCTTGAGCTGACAGATGTAAAAGGACAATTGTTTAACAACTTCCTTTCTACCAGGAGACAATATTCCAAGCCCCTGTAAAATACAATGCTCTATACAATATAAACACAATGCAAGTGTGCTTAGCAAATTAAATAGTTGGGGTAAGAATATTTGGATAGCTGGACTTATTTTCTTGATTTCTAGTTTTCCAAAAATGTTGGCTAGATCTCGGTTTACAATGTCTTAGTTAATTTAAATTTCCGGTCCTATTATCCCTTTCTGAACCTTCTGGTAAGCTGAGTAGGTTTCATAGCTCCACAGAATAGTTTTGCTTAGTGGAATGGTATTTATCTTGGCCATTTTAAAGTTCTCTGTTCAGCAGAATTTCTCAGATTAAAAAAATTCAAAATGTGAAAGAAAGACTGCAGAAAACAGTCCCTTTAATAAAATCAGCAGAATCATTTGCAGATTTTTAGATCCCCACAAAACAGGGAAATACCCACATTTTGTAAATGGGCACACATTTCGGAAATACCCACATTTTGTAAAAGGAAATGCCCTCATTCTGTAAATTTCTGTGGATAAAAGGTACCTTCTACCCATTGTCCCAGGTTTCCTCAATACCTGTTTGTACTCAGTGATAAGGAAAAGAGGCAGAGAAGGTCAATAGTGTTCAATAGCTGCATGATCAAGCTGATCCATCTCCAGCTCTCTCTGTGGTCAGGGAGTGTCTTGGCTGCGTGGCTTGGTGCCATTTTCATCTCCTCTACTACTCCCAGTAGTATTGTTGGGTTGAAACAGAATTATTTTAGGGACAGGATAGGAGGGAGCATCAGCACAGGAAATCCATCGTGATGTTACTTCTATTCTAGTCACACATGCAGAAGGCCAGAGGTAGAGGCACAGCCCTTCCCTTTAGCCCTTGCCTTCAGACCCAGGTTGTTGGGTTTCTGCTGAGGATTGTGTTACAGCAGAAACATGGGCATGAACAGCTGCCTTGGGTAAGTTAGAGCAGTCAGTCTGCTGCACCCCAAACATTCCCACCCAGTGCCTCAGGTACTGACTCTGCTAACACCCCACTGCCTAAGGCAACGAGTTTCCCTGTCCTTGTCCCTTTCTGCACCTCACCAGACCCTGATGAGCTGGTGAAGGAGTCACGTTTACTTCCACCCCCCTGTTATCAAATAGGACATACAACAGAAATCAAAGAAGTCTCATTTGCCCCCTCAAATGGCTCTATTTCTATAAACCATAAAAAGGAACTGTTTCTATTTATTAAGGCATTGTTCTACTCTTAGATAAGGAATGTCACAAGCTCATTGTAATTATTAGCTTGGAATACAGCTAATTCTGAAACAGAAAGGAAAAGATTCTCAAAGTACTGATGACTAAATCATTTGTGAAACTTTTGTGATGAGATGCTTTATTGTAAAACTGGCAGGAAAACTGAGAGGGGTACTCACAGGAACTGTGGCATGTAGATGGTAAGTTTTAAGGTCAATTACAAATCACAGTCTATAGATTTGCATATTGTATGGTGGCTGAAAATGAATGTGCTATTGTGAGCATCTATTCAAGATCCCCACGCTCCAACTGGCTCTGCCTGCTCCATTTCAGTATAGTGTCTGGTAATAGAATTATCCTGTGAACAATATACATGCTGAAGAATAATAGGTTGAAATTAATTCCCCCAGTGGTGTTTTCACTGCACCTTCACCTTCTTGGCAACTGTGAATATCTGTAGCTTATCTTAGACACTACACTAGGAACAGACATTTAAATTAATTTTAAGCAGCTTGAATTTAAAAAAATAAAAAGTTCTCTATTCTTTTTAAAGTTGCCTTTATTCTACTACTCTCAGCTGTTCTACTTTTTTCAAAAGTACTCACATATACTTGAAACAATAATTTTTTACCCTAAAGCATTTTCTCAAGATTAATAGCATAACCAAACATCATACTATTTTTCTTGGCAACAATCAGGACCTCATTTCATCCCTGAAGTTTATCAGTTCAGTTCAATTCAGCAGGAATTTATTTTTTACAATAAAAAATATACAAAGATTCTCAACTTGTAAAGAGACAGACACCCTCAGGTACCTGTCATAGGTAATCAGAAATCATACTCAGAATGTGCATTTCCCTTGTACATCCATTTGTCAGGAAGTCCAGTCTTGGACGCAGATCACTGCTTTGTAAATGGATCATCTGTTGTCTAAAATGCTGAAGTGGAAATAAATCTTATGACATATCCTGAGCCTTTCTTCTGTTGATTTTTTTTCCTAGACTGGAATAAATTGAGGGATTATACCTTGTATTTCATAGCTAGAGAGCTTAAAGAAAAGGACTTAGATTTGTAATGAATAAAGATACCTCCTGGGAAAGAAACAAAGAAAATAAAGAGTCAATGAATGAAATATTTGCATAGATAAACAGAAAGATCTTCCTGAACCTACAAAGCATGACAAAGAAATGAAACAAAACTCACCAATGGAAATAGTAGCAAAAAATTACTGGATTTTGCTAAATCAAATGCACCACTGTTCAAACTGGATCTGTTCTAAAATAACTAACAGTGAGGAATAGCCATGATCCATTGATTTTTCGCTCCAAACAAACATTCTCTCAGCAGGCAACATGTTTTATCATAGCAGAGGTAAGCTTCAGTAGCCACTCTTATTATCTTCAGGAGTCTTCCATAGCTGATACACCTCAAATGCACATTTGAGTGCAGGTTTATGTCCTGACTTTAGCAACGCTTTCAGTTTTAAGTGTCTTCTTGGTTTGTTTTTTCTGAGGGAGAAGAAATACTTTGTGTGGTCATACTGGTCACACTATACAGAAAAAAAAAAAAAAAGTGACATCAAGAGGAAACACTAGAAAAGCCTGAATTTTAAGCATCATATAAACACCAGCTTAGTTCTTATCTTTCAGGACAGAGAACATCTTTCCAGACAGGTACATTTGACATTACTCACTAGCCTTCCCATCCCCACTACCAGGAGGTTCAGTTAATGGTCCTGATAACTGCATGGGTGCAATGCCAGCAGCTTTATCAACATGTGAGTGTCTGTGATGAGGATACAACTGACCTTAATTCCACTTTCAGACTCTTACAGTGACTTGCTGTATGACCTTCAGCAAGGAACTTCTCTGCACACTGTTATTCCCAACAGGATAAAGAGATAATGATGTCTATCCACCTGGTAATGAGATTTGAGGGCTGCTGATAAAGTGCAGACCAAATTCTTGGTATTATCAGCACTTATGTGACTTCAGCAGCATCAGTCAGTTAGCCTTTGCAGGGAGCAGGAGCTGGGTTGGGAAGCAGTAATTGGAACTAAAAGCAATTGATACAGAGGTCTGCTTAATGTGGCATTCTGGACATTGACTGGTGTCATGGTGGGGTTTATATGCACCTTGTGTACCTTGTGTCTCAGAAAAAAAGAGAAGGCTAGCAGCTTACTGCAGGAAAAAAGCCTTTTCTTCAAATTTTTGCTTTGCAAGTGAACTTCTGTCCCTGCTTTGATTGGGATGGTGGACCAGACAACTTCCAGAGCTCACTTTTCAACCCAAAATCCTCTTCCATCCCAATTGGCTGCTGTTGCCTGAATTTCCTTCACCCTGTATAGCTGTTTTTCATATGATGCACTATTTTCCTTCAAAATCTTTCATTCTCTCTCTGATCTAGTTCCTGGATATTTTTTAGTTGACCCAACTAGGAGCCAAGAGAAAGTTATAAACATATTTACTTTCAATACTAGGTCATCCTTGTCAGCAAAATGTACCCCATGCACAGCAGCTAGGCAAAGGTACTGGACGTGCCAGTTAAAGGTCAAAGTCGTTCTGACAGTGCAAATGCCAAGAAAGGAAAGTTCTCTTTCAAGTTTCATTTCTATTTATCCACTGCATATTGTCAGTGGAAACTGAAGAGTATCCCACCTGCTTCCTCATTATTGTCCATAATCACACCAACTGTTTTCTCTTCAAGCACAGATTCCTATCCAAGTTCATAAATTACTTTTTACAAGCTTTGACTTGCTCAGTATAAAAATGCAGAAACACTTTCATGCCAGAAAGGGGGAAGCTCCACCCCACTGCATCTGACCCCAGCATTCAGCTGTCTTAGTAAAGATTTTGAATGCTGGAACTAGATCTGAGGGGGAAAATATTGCTTTGCTTTAAAAGGGTGTAAACGAGTGATTGTAACAGGTGCAATCCTTACTTTTTCATAAATATTGTGATCATTCCAGCGGGAGAGGAGGCCTTTCTTTAGAAGTTGCAAAAATGTTGAAACTGGTACAATTTTTTTTACATTATCAGAGAGTTTGCTTATATGGAAAAGAATTCTAAGGAAAATTAATAGGAAATTGCTACAGCAGTCTGCATGGCAGAACTTTTACAACTCTAAGGAAGTCTGTGAAATTTTGCTTTTTTTGTCATTTTTTGACATTTGCAGGGTCTCATGAATACAGATGTTCTCCTTTTGGACAGGAAAATGCACACATTGAAATGGATAACAAAACCCAAAATGTTTTTATGTACTTTTTCTATCATTTTTATTGCATGCGACACAATTATTAAAACATGAAACAGAAGCAGAAAGGAGGATGTTTCACACTAAAGAAATTAGACATTCATTCAGAGAACATACTGAATTTTTTTCCCCCACCCCCTTTTTTCTAGCACACTTTTAATCCTGCCTAGCCAGAAAGAAGGAAAAGTTGAAAAATGCTGACAGAAGTTTATACAAAGACAAGTTTTCCTGTCAGTATCCCTCATGTCCATGGGAGTATGGAGGATTTTGTGCACTGTTTTCCAATTGTCACCATGGCAGTGTGGAGGGACAGGCTGCAGCTCATCATAACACAGGCCAAGCAGCTCCAACCAACAGGGATTCCATAAATGCACTGGCATTTGAAAAGCAAACACATCCAATAATTGGAAAGGACATTTGTCATCTTTTTAGAAGTTTAATTAGACTTGAGTCAAATAAAGTCAAATACACCTAGAGATTGGGAATCACAACCAACCATCCCTCTTGTAACTGTTTTAATTAAAAGACTCAAAACTCTTCAGTGGGAGGGCAGTGGCCCATCAGACAGTGGACAGCATACACATTTTATCAACTATAACTGGTAGCAACCAGCTCATTCCCAGGATATTTTGGCAACAGATACAAAAGTTAATGGCTTTACACTCTGTCTCAGTTTTAACATTAGGACATGACTCATTAGGCTTTTTGTTAAATATTGTCCAAATTGAATGTTAACATGGGAAAGCACCAATGTAAAGTGTTAAGCACATACTTCCTGTCAGAATCAGTGACAGCTTTGTGAGTATTTTATCTGAAGAAGGATTTGGCCAAGCTGGGAAAGAAAACTACATTGAAGTTTTGCTAAATTTTATTTTCTGTTTGAATTCTCAGATAGCCTAACATACAGAACAAGTTCTCTTTCCTGCAATACCGCCTGAGTGCATGAGGCCCCACTCAACATATAAAAAGGAAAGCCATGAAGCATAGAGGTGATCAGTGTCAGAGCAGTGATGAGGGAAGCACTAGGGGCTAGCCATGCAGTGCAGAGTGCAGGGATACATGGGGAAGAGAGGCAGACCAGTAGAAATCAGCTGGAGTTCTCATCCCTCTGTTCTGTTAGATGCACTGACAGGAGCAGACATGATGATTTATCTGGGAGAAAATAGCCTGGTAGTAGATGCAGAACTCAACTTCATTAAGATAGAGATGCATACGATATCCTTGAGGCAGACAATGCAGAATATAAAATGGATCTGGAAGAAGCGCTGTCAAGTCATGTTTAAAGGCATTAAAAAAAAAAAAAGATGCAATTGAAAATACTTTGATAGAGCAGAGATTTGATAATGTGACCCTTCAGGCTTAAGGGTATTAAAATATGGTCTAAGATGTATTAGTTCTTTGTGTTAGCAAACCCAAAAGGATTACACTTATTCATTAGATATTCCAGCAGATGTAGTGAATGCAAACTTACTGGGCCCTTTGAAGAAGGATCTGACAGGATGGGTTTTCTTGCTTCCCAAGAAAATCACTCAGAGACAGAAAAACCAAGACTGATGTCTCATCACCCATTGGATAACAGTGCCATTGACCCCAAAGTGGTATCACAAAGGCAAAGCCAGGTAGGGAAGAAAGTAAGAGGAATGAAGTTGAATAAAAATTAACCCATTCTGGAATGTATAATGAGAGTCACAAGGTATTTTAGACTATTGTCTGTGCACACCAAGGGTTAACTTCTTTCTGCAGCTACTGGTTGAAAGGAGGAGAATAAAGTTGCTTCTGAAAAGATTGTGACTGATGAGCATTGACCTTTGATGTTTGACTGATTCGATTGTTTCCTGATATTTATTATTTAGCATTTATTGACCAGAAGAGGAAAGGAAAAAATGCCTCATTGCTATCTCAAATTAGTGAACACTGCAAACTTCAGAAGATATAAAATTCTGTAGAAAATTATCAGGCTTGGGGCAATATTAGTGGATTTTCATGTCAAACTTTTTTTTTTCTTTTTTTTTTTTTGAAAAGAAGCAGATTAATATGGAGCAGGCATTATGCAGTTTAAAAATAAATTTCCTGTTATTAGAGTAGGTCACTATTACAGGATGTTTGCTATGTAGAATAAACCTTTGGGGATAGCAATCATATTGGACAGAGAGCAGATTGTGACAGCAATAATAAAGTGAACAGCACAACAGTGTGGGAAAGGCAGAAGAAAGAAAAAACTACTGCACTATTCTTAACAGAGATTCACATTGAGATATAGGCTTAAATAATTATAAGAACTGAAAATGTTTTCTCTTCTTTTGCATTTATTTCCCTAGTCTGCTAGAATACAAAAAAGAAAACACACTTTTATGGATTCATTTCCTTGTACTTTTTTTCCTGATCCATACAAGGCTCAGAATCCGTGTGCAGCAGTGACAAACACTACATGTCATGCTATTGATCAGTGCAAGCATATAAACCCACCAAGTCAACAAACTAAATGCCAAGCCCCTTCTGAGAAAGTCTGAGAGGAAAGCTGAATTGTATGCCAGACCTGAGAACATCTTGCTTGCTCTTGTTGAACAGAGAAGACAAGACCATGAGCGCTCCACACAGCCTGGCTGCCCCCAGCAGCAAAATATGAGCACTTATCTCAACTGGATTTTAATATCACTGCAAAATTTCTAGGCTGAGGCAGTCACAGCAGAGCCGGACCCCATCCATGCAGGACTTTAGAGAGCTATCTCAGCAGCTTGACTTGAGGCCAGATGCAAACAGGAAACCAGTACAGCTGTTTGTGTCTGCTGGTGTACTTATTTTCTTTATCTGGGGTTTTATTTTACGTTCATCACCCCGGTATCAGGGCACTTCTATTCACAGCATCTAAAACAATCATGTGCACCAACTCAGGTTTCCAAAGGGCTCTCAGAGGTATCTTAGGAAAAGCAGCATGCAGTAGTCAGGTCTGAGATCTTGCAGAATTGAGACAAAGATTTCCCAGTGTCACAGTTTTTATGTGATAGCTGTAAATGAAAGGGTCCAGCTGCAGTGCCAAAGCCAGCTTCAATACACAACCTTGGGACCTGCTGTGGAACATCCAACATTCCTCCATCATTCAGTGACACACTTGTGAAGTTTAATCACCTACCACCTTCTAGTACAGTTTTGATACCATAACACTTTGGGAAAGTGAATTTGGCCTTTATTCATGAAGACAGGGGTTAGTGTAGTGCAGGACACTGTCTGGATGAAAGTTTTGGGGTTCAGCAATAAAACTTAATCAGGAGGGACTGTGTTTGTCTTCTGTGGTGTGAGTTTCTGTCACCTCAGGCAATGTCTTAAGCAAACAGAGAAGGGAGGCATTGGTCATTACAGAGGTTCAATAAAAAAATTATGCAGCTCTGTATTTCCTGACTGAGAAGCACTTAATAATTTCATTATCTCCCTTGACATCTTAATTTTGGAGTAGCACTGTTTGGGCAAATGGAGCTCTATATTTGTAAGACTGGATGAAGACTGGTCTATGGACAGGTGTTTAGAGTGAATGACCTTCTAGACCAAACCTGAGCTCCTTGGCTGTGGCCAGATTCAGCTGCATGGATACTACTCATTCCAAGGAGGAGATGGAGGAGCCATGTTCTTCTGATGCTCCAGTGTTGTTATTTCAGAGACTCTGAGCTGAACAAGACAGCCTTAATGACACAACACATCTATTCCAAACCAAGAAAGAGCCTCTGCACACACTTACTCTGTCATCCCAGGGTTGTCTCCTGTTATTGCCAAACACTTCATTGTGTTTTCCTGACACAGAGTTTAGTGCTTGCACTAATGAAACATAATCCCCCCTTTTCCTGGAAACGTTCTCAGAGCAGCAGGGTGAAACCAGTGCCATTGATTTTGTACTAGGCCAGTAATACCATTTTAAGGGATGAATCCCTTGATGACTGTGACACATCAAAGTGCTGATGCAAGGGCAGGGGTCAGTGGGTTGGATTCTCCAGTCCATCCATGATACTCAGTTATTTTCTAGTACTGCATGAAAGCTGTAAATTGTTTCTTGGCTTCAGTTTCCTCTGTAGGGTCCAGATGCCAACTCCCTGGCTGTCCCTGGGGCATTACCAGGAGGGGGAGGAGTGGTCATGAGCTCCATGCCTTCCTTCTTCCCAGTTGCCTAAGCCAGCTGTGCTAGTAATTTCTCATCACTATAAAAGAGTTTGAAGCATCTTTTGCTTTATGCCAAGGACTGGCATAGGCAGTGCCCAGCACAGACAGAATAAAACACTGACCTTTGCCATTCTGTTCTCATAACTTGCAAATGAGCACAGCTTAGCTGGTCCAGGACCCTGGCCAGCATGTGACAAAAGAGAATGAGGAGTTAAGTGTTCCCTTCCTCTCCCAACTATCTGAAATTCATTTGGCCACTCCATGGCTGGAAGCCACTGCACCTGTGAGTATATCCCAGGGGGTCACTGCGGCCTGTCTGCCTTAAATGTCAAAAAATTCGGCAGATCCTACAGTGGGAAAATGAAGAATAACAAAGTCTGCACCACTGGATTTTCATTTTGGATAGTAAAACACTATTTATTTTCCTTTAATTATAGAGCAATCATGCTTCTCTGAAATAAGGCTTTCAGATTTCACTATAACTTCTTTCTTAATTGAATGTTTGTGAATGTAAAGGTTTCTACCATGACTTGTGAAATGAAACAAAAACATCATTTCTACATTAATTTAATTCTTATATTTCCAACCATTCTCTCACAATCAGGTTTCCTTGATATGCTTAATCTTTTGCAATGGTTTCCATGGCAACTCCTCTTCATTGTGGTGACACCAAGGACTCCAGTAATCATGAAGCCAAACTTTGCCAAGGGATTGGCTTTTGCTTTTTTCCCGCTGGCTCTGCCATGGCAGCCCTTGCCTGCTTCCTCCTGTGTGCCCCACCTTCCCAACAGGCACACTGACAGGCAGGGGTAGGAAACACACAATGGGATGTTACTAAGGTTTTATGATTAGTACCACAGGCAAGGCTCCCTTTTCAATTCCCGTTATACATTGCTGTTTACTGCTGCATTCCAGTAAATCCCCGACAGAAAGGTGAGGTTCTCATAGCTGTTCATCCTCAGAAATACAAAATGTTACCCTGGCTTTAGAGTCCAGCCCTACAAAGCAGCACAGCCCTTCTCCAGAGCACAGCATCACAGTGCCTGGCGTTCAGTTACACAAAGCAGCCTCCTCTGTTCAGCACAGTGCCTCAGCTGTGGGGCACAGTGTGAGTTACCCTGCACTGCACTGCCCACATCCACCCCAGCATCACACACACACACTGGCTAACAACTCCTGCCATACAGTGCACACACACTGCCTAACTCCTGCCATACAGCACACACAGAGGCTGACAACTCCTGCCATACAGCACAAACCCACGGCTGCTCTTTGCAGCTGTATGAAAATTGCTGACACCAGACTGAGGTGGTTCCAGCAGTGTTTGGTTATACACTGCAAGAGCTGTACTTTGTTGCTCCAATTTCCTTCCTACAGTTTACCTCCCCCTCCTCCAGACCAACCAGCTCTGAGGAATGGACTATGTGACTGGCAAAACAAACATTATTATTAATCGCTGTAATTACTTTTCTTGGCCCAATTGCAGAGCCTGGGAAGCTAACCACAGTCTCTAGAGTGCAACCTTAACTACAACATGTTTCTGAGCCACCATTACCTCATTGTTAGTCATGTTTAACCAGAGAGAATTATGAAACTTTTTTCCCCTGAACCCTCTCAAACCACGTATGCTGCACAGATCAGTGTGAGAATCTCTACATTTATCTCTCTGTGCTTCTATCTAATCACTGACTTTGCCAAAACCCCAAGTGTCTGCTTCAGGCTGAGGGATGGGCAAGTATTCTTTCTTCTCCCAGTCACAAGTGGTATGAATGGTTCAAAACCAGCAATGATATGATTTTCTGTCTTTGAATGCCTGCAGAAGGAAAAATGTCCTCTTCTGAAGGCATTGGTTACAGGGTAATTAATTGATGACTGCGAGGTCACCAAACAGAAAATGTATTGATAAACACTGTTCCTCTCAGCACACTCCCTGCTTCTCGTGTCCATCACCAGCTCCTCATGTTCAGTGTGAGAGGCCAGGGCATGGTCCCAGCACTTGGTACTTGTCCCAGGTATTCCTGCCTGACCTGTGCATCATTCTGCACAAGCATGTAAGTATCCCAATTTTTTTTCCTAATTTTTTTGAAGGTTTACCTGTCTCTTGGCTCAGTAAGTTGATCTCACCTTGTCACCATGCAGGTGCTACTATCAGCAAGAGGCAAGGAGCAGGAGTAAGTTCAGGTGAGAGTGAGGTGGAGCAGACCTTTTGTTTCAGACCTCATTTTATGCATTGCTCTTCTTACATATTTGCTATACAGTGTATTACTTAAAATTAAATGTACAGTAAAAAGGAAAACTTTTGTGGCTACACCTTCTACCCCTAGGACATCAGAATCTTTTCTTAGATCAGTCTCATTTCCTTTCTGAAGGGACTCACAAAACTATTTTACAGCTAGGAATGCACCTATGTTTTTCTACTGCACAATATGACCTGAGACAGTTTAAACACTCAAACCTGCCTTTGGCTTAAGCTAAAATTGTACCTGAGGTTGTCCACATTAAAACAGGAAAATTACAGACATGTGGTAACATCACAGCCCTTCTCAGCCACCCAATCAATGTGGTTGCCATATGGTTATGAAAGTGACTGGCATTTTTCAACCTCTGCTCTTCTGCTAAGAGCTACTTTGCAGCCTGAGTGAAAAGGGTGGATGATTATAGAGCCAGCTGGATGAGGGAGAGGGAGGGAACAGCTTAGACACATTTTAGCCAGAGTTTCTTAGCAATCATCATCATCAAGCAGAAGGAATTCTGGTTCTCATTGTCTTGGTACAAGCAGGGGTAGGCAGGTTAGTGCTAATTGCCAGCTACCTGTGAACACTCAAACCCAGCAGCCACTCTGGGGTTCTTCAGACTTGAGTGAAATGGCAGGAGAATGCTGCAGAGGCAGAGGACTGCTCACTGTCCATGCATAAAATCAACTGACAGGAGGGCAGAGAAACACCCTGGCCAAAGCAGCAAGGCAAGAACAGCTCAGTCCTTCCTGTGGTTCTGCCTTGCACCCATGGCCAGCCACCCTGAGGGAAAAGCCTGAGGCTTTACAATTGTTTGAATGGCAGGAGAGCTGCACCTTCAGCTTTAGGGCTAACCTGAAGGAGGAATGCAGCCACCATCACCCAAGAGTTATGAGCAGAAAAGGCACAGGGTTCTGTGCTCAGTACAGGGAACTCATTCATGCACTTGCTAAAGGTGCCTCTGTCAGGGACTCTCAACTCAGTGCAAAAGGTTGTTTCTGTTTCCCCTGTTACAGAGAGCTCTACTGAGCAATCAGATATTCAAACCAGCTCTTTCTGCCATGCTTGTGTACTCTGCCAGGCACAAGTGATGCCATGGTGGCAGGGGATGTCTGTAAAAGTGGTGGACAATCACCCCTGCATAAGAAAGATGTATCCAAACAGAGACAGTGCAGCAGTTGTTCCTGTGCTCATGGAGGACATTGAAAAGACTTGGATTAATCATTGCCAAAGAGCAGGTAAGTAACAATAGTGAGAATTTTCATGACTGCTTAAATGGGACAAGAAAATGTGCTAGTTTGACCTTTTGTAAAAAACAATGTAGACCTGAAAGTCTAGTAAAGGTCCTTCTGGCCCTGACCTTTTGTTCAGAGGTGTAAATATTACTATTTAGTTTCTAAAACTTGAATTAAAACTTATTGCTATAGGAAAAATGTGTTTGTAATTATTTGCAGGCAGGAAATTTTATATGCAAGAAGAAAACTTAATGATGAAAATCTGGCCCTAGAAAAATTAGTAATGAATGCTCCAGTCAATATTTCCCAAACATTTCTCTGCTGCAATGTTGGCCAAGCTTTTCTGTTTTAACAGTTGCATTTTGGTCAGGCACACGTAAAAGTACATTTTGCACTAAAATGGAACTTTTGCTAAAGTGCAGCAGAAGAACCCAGCTCTGACACTTTTATGAGCCCCAAACACAGACAGCCATTCAGACTACAGATACAGGAGTCATCATTCATATAGTCCTAGCTGCTGTTTTGGTTTGGTTTTCTGCCATGAGTGTAAGGGGACCTTGCTTTAAGCAAGCTCCCCATCTAACAAGATTCCCAACCATCTCCCTGGCTGGGAGATTGTTTTGTGTTCAGGCACCACTGATTTGAAGAACCCTGTTGTAAATTCATAGCATCTGATTCTTGAATATTTTTTTTCTGCTCTTCCCAAATCCTGACAGACCTCAGGATATCCTCAGTGAGAGGATATGCCCATACACCTGGTGCACACCTTGAGGAAGCTTTCTGTCAATGTCCCTTGAAATTCCTACTAAGGAAACTCAGTGGGAAGCAGAGCACACCACCAGAAAAGACTCTTCTTTGTTCTTCCCTCCAGTCATGTTGGCTGTCCTCAATGTCTCCAGTGAAGGCACAGGGGAAGCTGCAGGCACCTTATGCTGCAAGTTCTCCTTTCTCCTTTCCTCCAAGGACTGTCACTTTCAGCAGCCCTATGCAAGGAAGGAATACAGCCCATTAACTAATTTATCAACATTTACATTGCAAATATTATCTAATTAAATAACACTGCTCCTTTAGCATTTACTGTGTATCTCTAGCAAGAGTTTACTAGCTGGATAAAATATCTCAAAGGAGCTTAGGAGTTTAGCTTTCCAGTCACTCATTCCATTTGGTGTTATCTATGTTTATTTTTTCCTCCTCCACCTACAGATACACGAAGCAATGAAAACAAGCTGCAAATCCACATACTTGCCTTTGGAGTCTCTGATCCTTAAGACAAATGTACAGTTATTAAAACAGTTATCAGATGCTTACAATCTAAGTGTTGCTAATGGGTTTTTTTTCTCCTTCTCCTTTCCACTCTTCATAATTAATGCAACATTTGTTCACAGAAGTGCAGCTCTGGCTGATGCAGCAGCATAAGGAAACCAACTTACCTGAAGCAAAATAATAATGGATCTTTGGGGAAATCCCACCATGAAAGGAGCCAAGAGTAAGAAAAGCAGAAGTTTAGAAAGCTGGACTGAAATGAATCCAAGGAAAACATGCATACACCAGCTACTTCGTTTCAAAGGAGGCAGGTGGCAGGCTTACATCCTCCTGTTCTTCAGCTCCCCATTTCCTTTTGTGGTCATTTTTCATATGAGTCTCTTCCTTTTCTTGCAAGGAAAAATCTGAATATATTCTTTCTGTACTGTGCTTGCAGTTTCTAACTCAGCTTACACATAGAATAATTCAACCGCAGCTTCCTACATTCCAAGTTTATCTTGCTTCTGCAATCACTTTCCTCCCCTCTCCTCTGGATACTTCAGCACCAGGAGGATGTGGGCAAATCAAAGGGAACTGAGAGAAAACAAGCTGAAGGAATTAAGAGACTGAATGAAGGCACATTAAAACCTGGGTAATTTATGGCATAGTGAAATGCAATGTCTGTCCAACATTCATGTATTTGGCATGAAACAACAATTGAAAGATTCTATCCTAGACTCTCAGTGTCTTAGCATGCTGTTAGTAGTACAACTCAATCTCAGATGTATTGAGCAATCAGTTCAGGAGAGTTCAGTCAGTCAAACACACAGAAGAACGTTCTGCTTTTCCAGTGCTAGGAAATACATGCCTATCTACTTATTATTTTTAAAATTCTATCAAGCAGTTCTTCTATGTGGCCTGAGGTGACTAAATTCCAGCTATTTGAGACCATAGGAAAATGAAATGTACTGGCATTTAAATATTGCAAGAATTCAGGAGGGAGAACAAATACTGAAAGTCGTAAGTGAATGTAGGGCTGGGGCTGGACTAAAGGAAAAGAATGTCACATAAGGATAACAGAAACTCAAATCTTAATAATGAGATAATAATCTAGAAAATATGTAATTTGTTGTTAAAATGTTTTAAACCTGAATATTTTGAACTGGGAAAACTGGAATTATAAATACAATGCAGGATTTGCTATTACTTTGCTATTTTTTCTATTGTTTTTAACAGCACAAAGAAAGGGCAGGGTGGACAAATACTTAGAGTGATTATTCAAATGACTGCTTCATATGCAATAAAAAATAAGGTCCATAATTTGCCAAAGGATAAATTCAATGCTATAAAAGTTGCTCTTAATTCTAGGTCATTGGCTTTACTATGACTGCATAATAGCAGGGGCAGAATTGATCAGGCTCTTGCCTTCAGACAGAGCACACATATTTTGGATAGATATGTTCATCTCTGAGGACAAGGAAGCTATAATGTTATTGTAATTATGGGTTATGTAAGCCTTGTTCAGCTTCATGATACACAATATGCACTTATGTAGTTGGATAATAAAAAGTTGTATCTTATTTGTGATAAACAGCTTTTGCTTTAGCCTAGAGAGGTATTCACAAGAACATCCTCTCAGGTGCTCTTGCAAGTATTCCTGCTGCATCTCAGTGGATAGCTCCTGCTGCATTAGAGCTTAAGGCAGGGCCATTTCAGCACAGAAATCTCAAGGAAGAAATGAGTCATATCAAAAAAAGCAAACCAAACCCAAGCGTTCCATGTGTTGCACAGCTAGTGAGGCCTTGCTGTGGTTGGATTTGTATCCTATGTTCTCCTGTATCACCAGTAACTCCACATTTCTTCCTAATCTCACACCTTCGTTTCCCTAAATCTTCCCCACAAGTGCAAGCCCAAGCCACCAGTGTGTGGTATCTCCCAGTCCTTCCATGCTGTGTTCCTTCATCAGCTGCAGCTGCCTTCAATGTCCCTGCACCCACTGAGCTCTCTGGTGCTTCCAGAAGCTTTCCTCACCCTCTCTGCTCTCCATGATGCTGCTCTTTTGCCTCATAAAGTGGGAATTGCCCACTACAACAGCCTGAGACATTTGCTTTTATCACTAAGGAGCCTTTTCCAGACCTTGCACGTAGGCAGGAGATGGAGGGATTGATAGTGCAGGGCTTCAGTCTCACTCACTGTTAGCACCTCTGTGGCCAGAAGCCCAAACAAGCAGCGTGGATCTCTCACTGCTAAAGCTGACCTGTGAGCAGCTGACCTGACCTGGACTGAGCTGTCTCTTCTGAGTAGGATCTTTCTGCATTGGGCAACATCAAATTTGAATACCCTTGATATCTCTGAGGCATTTAATCCTTTGTCAAATTTGCTAAACTTTCATCACAACTTCTAAAATTCCTGGGTGAAGACATGAGTAGATAGACAGATGGACACAGACAAACAGCTCTGGTTGCACATCTCATCACATTTCATTAGACAACCAGGATAAGAAACTAAGAAGTTGAAAAAGCAGCACTGCCTCTATCTCACCAAAGCAGCTACTGAAACAATATAGGATTTGTCACCCCTCTTTCTCAGAAAAAAGGCTTACTTAAATAATTAGTTCTATGTTTGCTGGACCAAAGCATGAAATCATATTTTTCTGATCCAACTTATCTGGACATCATTGTCTCCTAATTTTCTTTTTCTAATTTTCTCTACTGAGAGAACTCAGATACACACACACATGCACACCTAAAATGTCTATGTCTCACTTGCTTGGTCAGTAATTTAGCATAGTTATTTAAAAACTAATTGGAGATTATTTTCTTTCCTCAGGAAAGCAAAACTATTTTCAACATCATAAAAATTTTAAATAATCCAGGTTGGCAATTTAAAGTTATTACTGGATTCATTAGAGCTTCAATATCCCACCTACTGCTGAGCTGCTGACAGGACGAGATTTAGCTGAAATCAGTGGATCCAATTAGAGCCAGGGGTTCACACATTGAGCACTTACAGAGTACAAATTATTGGTGACATTTCTAAACAGTGATTGACACTGAAGCCAGCACAGGTTTCCTATACTGCAATGGAATATTATGAAAAGGACTGAACTTTATAACCTTTCCATGCTACTGGCAAAAAAAAAAAAAAATCAACTTCCACTTATTTGTTCCTTCATTTTTCAGCATAGACTTTTTTTTTTTTCCAGAACAATTGGATAGTCCCAACGTAAGTCAGGATTCTAAGTTGTATTACAATTTATCAAGGCTGTGGTTGCAAAGGGCCACCTTCAGACATGGGGATCGTTAGATTTACCTCTGTGCAAGAAAAATCAGCCTACTGCACAGATACTAATAGTTGCTTAAGTCTCCATTATCAACCACTATTGTGAATAAGAATAGGTGAGATGGTCTGTGTATACTCATTTTCATCTCTCATACAATGATTTCTTTGGAATGTTTTTCTAATCTAATTAAAATTCATTTGTGTATGTCATTTATTAGCCCAACTGATTCCCAATTATATCTCCCTGCAAACCTTGTCTCTGTTAGAATATTGTTAGTGCATTCCAAATATAAATAATTAATAAGACAAGCGTGCTTTTCTTATCATGGCTTGTGTGTTATCAACAGACTCACAATTCACGTTTGGTGCTGCAATCACTTTGCTTCCAGCAGCCACTCAAGTATCAGTCCTTCTGGCTGCTATTGCAAGGGAAGAGATTTAACCATCTTGGATGTTCTACATGGCAAGATAAGGAGGCATGCATGTGTGAGGAGTCAAGGTCAATTATCTCAGTATGGTTTTCCTGTTATTGGTATAAAAAATTGTCAAAAACGAAGGCCCTGATCCTGTAATTATTTTGTGTGCAAAAATCATACGGATATCAAAGTGAATTAGTTCAGCACAGAGAGGGAGTGCAAGACTAGACATCCAGCAAAATGTTTAATATTTCAAGTGTATCATTCTTCACAATACTGCTCTGTCAAAGTAAATGAAGCAGAGTAATGTACGTTGGGAAAAAAAAATCAACCAATTCCATTTCTGCCTTCCCCATATAAATAAATACTAAAGATTCCAAGACTTGAAAGAAAGCCCTGAGGAATAAAACCTGATTGGTAAAATTTTGCCTAAGGTGTTGTAATAGACACCACAAAATACATGTTCAGTCACTGAGTTTCCACTACATTCCTCATTATAACTGCAACTGGCTGAATTATTCATTAGAGATAACACACCCTGTGAATTTATCATAATATTATTTATACAGTAGAAATTATCACCTAAAGCTGATGGCATTTGTTTCTGTTTTCCACTATATGGCCAAAACTTGATATAGCAGGGGCACATTTCTTATTTGCAAACTGGCCAACAACAGCTACAACAACAATATTAATAATAATAGCAATAATAATACTTTCTGCTCTAATCTGCAAATAAAGTCTCATTCTATCTGAGTTCATGAAAACATCACTCTTCAAGAGTATAAGCAAAGCAGAAAGTGGTTCTAAGTTGTATCAATTGCTAGTGTATTGCAACAGAAACTCAAGGTAAGGTGCCACTACCAAAGACATAATTGAAAACTGTACAGAAAGGGTGAATAAACCTGAACATGCAATGCTGCTGTCAGTTGTTTGCCCCATAGGAAGTTGTCTCCTTCATGTACAACAGAGCTGAGGAACGTCTGTCAGTCTTGCATAGGAGTCCCCTTCTTCCCTGTCACTCTGTGTACTACACTACTGTCTGCAGTACTACAAAATAAGTTTCAGAAAATTCCATTGGGCTGCTCCTAAAACACCTGTATTAGTCCTAAAGTGTTCTCAAAATATCAGCTCAGCTGTTCTGGATCAGCCAGAGCAATGATCCTGTCAGTGGTACAGCAGTATTGATCAGGGCTCTAAGATGAGGTAGTTGGGTTCGTATTTACCTAAACTCCAGGTTCACCACTTTCTTCCCCCTTTTTGTTGCTCAGAGGCTTGATCCCACTCTGGCCTAGTGGGTCTCACAAAATTGTGTGCTCTTCAATATCTCCTCCATAATTCTTTCTATCACAACCTTCAAATATACCAGAGAAAAGACCTTTGGTTTTGTCTTCAAGCTTTTTGCAAATTTCCGATTCTCTTCTTCAACATTGATGTATTTCCTTCCTTATTCCCTTAAAGGCTCTTATGTCCACACATTCCTAGCTTACAGATCCCGGCTACAAAGATCTCTCACATGATAGTTGACTGTAATCTTCTATAGACAAATATCCTGAGAGAAAACAGAGGGGGGCCCCCAGGATCCTATTGCTCAATATCCACTATTCCATCTGGGATGCATAAAATCCCTAAACACTGAGTTTTGTTGCCTAACGATGCTTCCAATCTTCCTAGCTGTAGCTGCACTACTGAACAAACAACTTCTTTCCTGCCAAAAAGCCCAGCCAAAAGTAACTGTCCCACAGACTCTTGGTTGAACTTGGACCAAACAGTGGCCTGAGAACTCTACCACAGAACTCTGCAACATCTGACCACGGCTGCAACTTTCAGAGGTTGTGTCTGTTAGATTATATGTTTCCCTTTTCAAATCCCTTTCAGATGCACACATTTAAAAGACATCTCCTTGTCATTACAAACTACCCCTATGCCAGGTTATGTTACCCTACCACCTACTGCTGCTCAACAATTACTAAGCCCAGAAGAAAGACCTGCCAAGCTGCCAATAGGAAAATAATACTTTTCTTTACAGCTCTTTTCTCATTTTTTGTCACATTAGAGTGGCTGCACGACACAGTCTCACTGCAGAGCTCTGCTGGAGGCAATTTAATTCCTGAACTGACCATCAAGATTGGCTTCAGCAAACTCCTGAAGTGTCTGCCCTTTCTTCTTCCAGGAACCACCTGCATTCAGTTGGACAGGCAGAGGTTTCTCAGGTTTGCTCAGGCTTGCATCTAGAAGACAATAAGGAAAGGGAGAAAATAGCCTTTGCTGGCTCACTTCCTTCCCCTAACACTTTCCAGACCCCACCATTTTCATTTCAACAGCTCCTCTTTTCTCCTGATCCAGGCAATGGAAATAGCTGCTGGACCTTTCACATCCCTCTGGAGCCCTCTGCACCAAGCCTTCATGCACAGAAAGAAAATTCCACTCCAAGATAGAAGTCAAGTCCACAGGGCCAAAGAGATGTTCTGCTTGTCCAGCTTCTCTACATTCTCAAAACACTTGGCCAGTCTTCATCTCCTAGATTCTCTTTCTCCTTCCAGCATGAGAGTTCATCTTCCCAGGTCACATACAGGAAAGTTCTGCTCACACCACAGAGACACTGTTAGTGCTCCCATGGCTGTGCTCTGTAGTCTTCTGAGAACAGATAGGCGCTCACAGTGTACTCCAAGACAGCAGCTGGGTTTTTTATAGCATAATGTATTTGCTGGGCTTTGGCACGGGACTAGCCACATCCTCAAAGCTTACAATCATTTTGGAGCAAAAGCAGAGTTTGTTCCCACAGACCTGCAGTAGATCTACTGGAAATATCCTTCTGATCTACTCATTCTCCCATGATGTGTTTTCCTCAGTCTGTGTTTTTTTTCTGACAGTTTCATAATTCTTTTGTGGGAAACCTCCCAAGTCCTGAGACTTTGATTCCAGCTCCAGCATTTTTCCCAGATATAGTACAAACTAATGCCACAGTTAATAGGTCTGTGAAAGTCCAAAGACTTTCCTGCACTTCCTTGTTCTAGGAAATACATAAAAAATAAAATCCATTTCTCCCTGGAGCTGCATCAATGCTTAATGTTTCAGAGGATTTCAGTGACCAGAGCTTCAGAGCTGCACTTCTCTCCCTTTAAAGGAAAGCAGACAATTGACCTGAAAAAATTGTAGTCCTAATTTAAAGTCTGTCACAACCATAGTACCTACCCATCCCAAGAATCTGATGTTACTGCACCTTTAATTGTGGTCATGGATAGCCCTCTCCTTTACAGATCTGTTTCCCTTAGCTGTTAATCCAATGGCATTGCACACTGATGTGCTCAGTCCCCTCTCATCTTCATTCCTCCAGGCCTCTTTCTGGACCTGTAAAGAACAGCATTTCCATGGCCCAGAGATTAGAAGACCCTTGCTGAGAGTCCTCTGGTTCAGGAAGAAGGAATTAATTAGGAATTAAAATTTTCCTCCTTGTAATCTCATTATGAGTACAGCCACTTTCCCCTATGAATATTATTTCTAATCATACAATCATAGAATACCTTGAATTGGAAGAGACCCATAAGGATCATCAAAGTCCAACTCCTATACTTTCCTTTTAGGAAGGTACCACTTACATGGCAAATCTTTTACTCAGTGATCCTTGCTAGGTGTGTGACGGAAGAGTCTCTCTAGTCATTGCACACACAAATAAATTCACTGTTCAGACCAGTATGTTAACAGAACTTTCATATTCAGGAGCTCTGGTGGTCAACAGACTCTTGTAAACACTGACATAACTCAATAATTAGTCAGAATATTGAGTTAGCCAAAGAAAACCAGCAGTTTTGTGGAGGCTTTGTGAGTTAAATAGTCTCAGTGAAGAGTCCAGAAGTGCCAAAGTTGGTGCAAACTGGAGAAGAAGAAGGGAAGGATGTGCAGGGCACGGGAGGCAGAAGCAGGGAGAAGAGGGGAGAAGGCAGGGAAATAACCTGTCCCTCTTGCAGCAGCAGGAGACAAGTCAGGCACCTCTGTTGTCTCTTATCTTCCCCTAGAGATGCATTTTCAGTGTGATCAGCACCAAGCCTCACTGGCTGAGGCACTGTGATGGGGTATTTGAGGGACACTACTGTTGGCTAAGACAAAAGAAGTGTCCTTATAATCTATATAATGAGGTGGACATCCAGCTGCCAAGAAATAGCATCTCAGACTTTGTGATTTCTCTGTTCATTAAAGCACTTGAAGAAAATGCCTACTTCTGAAGTTGTGAGTGAAGTTTCCTTCAAACAAGGGGTCTGACTTCACTTAGTTTGGACATGTTGAGGTAGGTGACTGGGGAAATGCATTTGCACCCCTGTAGCTAGGCAGTAATTGTGCCATGGGCTGTGGAGGTGACTGGCCCTCCACCACAAACAGCCAGCACACAGATTGCACAGCAGGATATTTCATTTTATTGGAAAAGACTCCTGGATAACAAATACATTAATGGGATCCAGAATCAGACCTTAACTTGCAAACAAGGCAAAAAAGCTACATTTGCTGGGTAGTTTATTTCCAATAAATAATTTAACCTCTTCCAATAAAAAGTTCTGCATTCTGAAACAGAGAATTGGCTTTGCAGAAATTATTCCTGGTGCAGCATTTGTTCAAAGTCATCTCTACTGGATTCTGGAGGGCAGTATATGTTTCAGGAAAATATTTTGGATGTCCTGCAAAATGTTAGTTGCAAAATCTCAGCTGCAAAATTTCCTCTGCTCTTTGAGCTCAAGCTGTACATAAAATAATGAGAGCTTCAGGCATCTCCTTCTCTCAAAGCTGTAATTTATGTCAATAGATAGGAGGGAATTAGTGCAAAGCATAAATTATCCTTTCACTACACTGCTGCTTTCCAAAATTTATATTTCAACAATCCCAGAGCAGACCTCGGCAATATGAAAGTCTTTAAAATTATATTGATCAACAAGTGATAAAAGAATCCTCTAAAAATAACAACATAAATCCAGTGAGTTTAAAATATCCACAGGAAAGTACAAGCTTTCTGAATATATGCTTACTCTTTCCAAGATTTATTTTTCCTTTGTCCTTAAAGAAATTCAAATTAATTATAAAAATGAGGACATTCCTAATGGGATTTTACTGAAATGTTACAAGGCTTAATTTGTGTGAAAGTACCAACAAGTTTATTCATTTTGTAGGAGTGTGGAATTTGCTTCATGTAATACTCAGGACTTAGCTACAGCTTTGATAGAAATGTTATTTGGTAATTATCTGCTCTTCCCTCGGGGACAAAGTAATTAATTCTGTTCTGCAGTTCACAGCATATTCTGTTCTTACACACATATGAAGGATGAATTTTGGAAGATTATGATCAATAGTTACTTTATTGACAACCAATAACTCATCATCCTGACAGCTCCATGACTTTTAAAGAAAATTCAGGAACACAGAAGTCAAACTTCACTTCTTAACCTTTTTATTTGTATATGGGGGGGAGGGGAGAGAATAAATCTAAAGGAAAATAAAAATTTAAAATTAGGTTTCATGAAAGAATTAGATGACCTTTCATAAACAAAGAAAACAGCCACCCAAAATTTATATTTTTAGTAAATCACAGCTAAGGTAAAGCCCATATGCTTTCCCTTATTTGTTGATTCTTTATTCCTTTCCTTTAGAGTAGAGAATAATTTAAAGTTCAAGTTAAATGCAAGTTTGAACAATAAATTTTAGGTATAGGTGAGGAGCTGAACCTCCCCTAAGGTACAGTTAAAGGCATGTGATTTTTTAGTCCACCACAGAGCAGCTCTGTGTGTTTGGAGTTAAGGTGCTCATCACAGCCCACCCTTAATCAGTGTGGTGGGTTCCATGCTTTGAAAGAACATGCACAGAAGAAGAACATACCAGCTGCTAAAAATCCAAATACAGAGATCCTGGAAATGCTGTCTTTGTGAAGAGGAAGACAAAAATGTTCCTTTTGGTATTTTGTACTCAAATATTACCTTGTGGAAGGCACTGCTATCAAGAAAAAAAATTCTTCCAGTAATTGCTTTTGCAGACATTTTTTGCCTGCAACAAGGGAAGTCCCAGTTCAGCAGGGCTATGGGAGAAAGGGATCCCCTCTAGGGATTCTCACATAAGACCTGACTCATTGCCTATCCCAGATACCACAGCCTGGGCAAGGCATTTTGGCTAGAGAGTTATGATTTCTTCCATGGATTTTTTATGAACAAAATCTTCTGGTACAGATGCAAACATACAGCATGGAATTCCCCTTTTTCAGTCTAGCCTATCAGCCTTGACAGATCCAATGAAAAGTTCATAATAAAAAAGACATTCCTGTATAAACAACTGTCCCCTCCAGGAAAGGTGACATCTCCTGCTTGTGATGTATTCTGTAGTATAAACATGACTATAGTTTCTTGGGGTTCTGTTTCCCCAATTGAAAATTATTTATAATGATTAGGATAATAGCATTTTCTACCCAACAGGAAAGTTGTGTTAACAAATATATTAAAATTGTCAAAAAATTGAGCTATGGGAACACAAATACTGATACCATAGCAAGGAACTAGGAACTTACTGTTCTTAAGTTTTCACTGTCCAAAACCAGTCAGCTCTGAAACAACTGAAATTCTCATTTATTCCATCGGCAACTAAGGGACTTGGCACCAACCACTTAATTAGTGCTGGCCTTAGTCAGTTTTAAAAAAGCTTGTGCATGTAATCTGCCAATAAGCCAACAATTACATGTTTTACAGGAAACTATTCCATTGACAAAAATTAAGTTTAGGAAGGAGTTGGAGGACTGGAACTGGCTGCATTTCACAACAGTGCTGGTAATAAATCTTGACAATAAAAGGGAATGAAATACTTAAGCCAGAAAAGTGAAATCACTAAAAATAAAACTAGAGACAAATTGCATTCATCTCCCAGATCTCATTCAAATATCTGAGTGGAAAAATTTCCTACCATAACAGCTGCAGCATCACAAGAGATCTGCCTCTGCCTTCACCCATGCAACTCTGCCAATCCACAAAACAAATAATGAGTGGTGTTCCTTTCCTCATTATGTGTCCTTCAGCTTGTGGCCAAGATAGAACACTCAATGTGGACAAGCAAACAGTAGTTATGTCCAGCAAAAGTGCCCCTTGAGGATGCTTTCCAAACTCAGAGTAACATTAGTGAAAGAAAACCAACAAACCAACAAACAAACCAGAAATACCAGGTCTGAAAAACCTTTCCAAGGCCAGACCACAGAACGCCTCCGTTTTTCCGCACACGGCACAGCCTGGCTCTGGCAGTGTGAACACCCACTCTTGTTTCAGACAGCCAGGGACTCAGGATGTGAGTAGTCCTTGTGCTCATGAGCATTAACACCTTTGGGTAAAACAAGCCTGGTTCTTTCATCACAACCAGGAAATAAACGTTGTGCCAATCAACAGGAGAAACAGAGCATCAGCCAGCCTCTCTTTCTTTCCCCTATCATATCAATACCTCACCAAAGGTCAAAGCACATAACTTGCATTAAGATTGCAGCATGAAAGTGGCCACAGTCTTCCTCTTCCTGCTTTATCACTCCTTCTCCTGAACATGAGGTACCATCAAGTTTCTTCAAGCACAGGCTCTCCTGCAGCATCCTGGCACATGCATTGCCTGGGATACGTACATCCTGCTGTGTGCTGGATCTCACTGTGCTGAGCTCACCCAGTTTCCACCACAGGATCTGATCCCCACAGAGCAGCCCAGCACAAAGTCTTGTCTCACTTGGTTCACACAGGAGCTTCCTCAGGATTAGTTATCCCTGCACTCAGCCTCATTAACATTCCCTTCCTTGCCACTGAGAAGCAGGCCTAATTACTGAGGATGCAACGCTGGCTGATAAAGCCAAAGTGTCTTGCTGTTCTGGTACTATTTTAGTTGATACCAGTCTGAGACATTATCCACGGCACCCTGAACTGAGTACAGTGAGTGAAATGAGGAATAATGAGGTGGGAAAAAAACTCCCTTTTGCCTTTTTTCATACTTAGCAAAGGCTTGGGTCATACTTGATTTCAATACAGGTTGAAGGTTGGGGTCAAGTTTCACTGGGGACAGCTCAACTCTTCCTATCCTAATTGCTCAAGCCTACTTTTCATGATTAATTCTCTCATCAGTGCTCCAAGGTCTTCAGGGATTTTGGCAAAGATGACAGTGTTATCAGCTGATCTAATGTGGCTTAGGTGTTCCCATTTATCATGATGCCCTTTCCCTCTCCATTCAAGGTTTTTATAAACTTTTCCAAGCATGAGGTGACTTGTTCCAGTGTGACAATATCTTTTTGTCCATTCTATTCTTTCATTTGATCTCTTCACTTTTCTTGTCAATGCTTAAATGTCACTGCAACACACTGTTCATGTGCTCTGGGATTCTGAGAAATCCTTCTTCTTATTCAGTGTTTCTCATGCTGCCTGTGTCCAGGTTTTTTGTGTGTACACCGTTTCCATTACACACCTCATTAGGGGCGTGCACCTGCTCCCATCAAAGCCAATGGCAAAATTCCCACTTACTTCAGTAGAAGCAGGTTTGGACCCAGTGGTATGCCAACTGATAAATTAACTTTCATACAAAGCCCAAAGAGGTAGGAAATTTTCCAGGATTATGTTTTGCCATTTGAACAAAGGGAGATTTTTGTAATTGAAGTTGTCAATAAATTTCTGTATATAAAAAGTAGCTCTTTAGCCATTACTGAAGACCTGAATGAAAACAGACTCTCTAACAATGTTAATGCATAAAATAAAATAGAGTCCAGTAGCTTTTTCATAAAGTGAACTGCATTAATGCAGACACCATTAACACTGTAGACTACAATTGCTTAAGATGGAAAGTGATGCCTGCTTTTTGAAATTAATTGAAGCCCTTTGCCAAACAACCAATACAGGATATTCTCCAAGTAACATCACTGCAGTAAATGGCAACTAAATACAATAAAAGAACATAAGGAGAAAGATAAAATATTATTTTGGTCTATGTGGCAATAATCAAAGAAAGCATGTATTTTTTTTTGAGAGGTTAGGGACATGGAATGAAAAATCAGGGTTGATGTGCTTTTAATATTATTCTACCATGATTACTATTTTTGACATTGTGGAGATGCTTCTTCTATGAGAGATAGAGTGAGATTGTAGCATGAAGCAGTTTAAAATAGAAGATAAGCTTCATCTTCCTTTACAGTCAACATCAGTCTCTCATTTCTGTGACCTAGGGTATCTTTCCCCAAGTATTCAAACAAATCAGGGCATGTTTAAAGTTGGTTTATTAAATAAAATACTTGATTTTCTGCATTCTTTCTAAATTGGAGCTATTGTATTAAATCAAAATTTTCAGTTAATCAGTATCTGATTAGAATTTTCTGAGAGTCAAAAAAATTTTGTACTGGTTCTTGTTTGACCCACAACTGGCTATATTGTCCGGTTTTGATCCCAAACACAAATTTCTACTTTCACTGTCTGCAGAACTGTAATATAGATTAATGTCCAGTAAGCTGTAGTTTGAGATGAAATTAATCTCTCTCATGATGTAAACCAAATTTAAGTCCTAGCCTCCAGAAATTTTTCTGTTAATGAATTTCTTCACTAGTCCTTCATCAGAAATAACAAACCCAGTCTGAAAATCTTTAATCCAATTCCCATGGAACTCATTAAAAAACTGGAAGTTTCTCTAAGTGAACTATAGAATCAAATATATTCTTTGTATCACTGCTACTGCAGTGAGTTTGATCCATCAGCTTGTAGCTCCTTTGTGTTAATGATACCTGTGTGTTGCCCAGAACATTCCATGCACACACATAAAGGCAGCAGAGGCAGAACTGAAGGTTCTGCTTGGTGTTCAGCAGTATCAGATAAAGCAGCACAATCTCACTCCCTGTCAGCACTGTACAACCCCCAGGCTGCCCTCCACCAGGGACCCTTTCCCTCCAGACTGGGAGGTCAGTTGCCATGACTGCACATCACATACCTTTTCTACTCCATATCATGCTTCATAGTGTTTATCATGGAGTGCCTCAGATATCAACTGCACCAGGTAAAAAGTCTGAATCCTTGTCTTGATGATTTGAGAGGTAATAGCCATGGAAAGTATGAAACAGACCTTCACCCCCTGCTAGTTATACCTTTCATTAATGACTTGATCAGTGCTCTGGGAGAGTAAAGGCTTTCAGAAGACTACAGTCCAGCTTCCTTAATTTGGTTTTCATAGCAAAAATCACGGAAGCCTCGTTGTCTTTTCTAACAGATACTTGTGGGACATTAAAAACATGAAAGCCCCACGGATCCCCTCTGTAATGCTCTCCACTGTAAGGTTATGTTCCATATGAGGTTATTCACTTTGGCTATCAGCTGCACTGACCTTCCTGAACAATGCAGTCAATTTTACCCTGCACTTGACACACAATACACTGATTCCTTGGCTCCTGAGAACAGGCTAATTGAGAGGGTGTGCTGTATTACAGAACATGATTTGCTTAAAAAGATTACCATCTAGCTCATTAATTTTACATTACCATACCATGCTTCTATTGACGTTATCACAATGCTTTCTACAAGTACTTACAGTGATCAGAAAAATGCACAGAGATCACATAGCCATTAAGGTGATGAAAAGATTTTTAGAGCTACTATTATTTATTTATGTAATAGCAATCCCTCCTGGTCTTAGTCCATACTGGGGTTCACTGTGCCAAGCCAGAAAATGTGTTCCCCTTCCTGAAAAACTTGGAGTTGAATTACTCCTGGAAGTAACAAAGATGACACAAACAAATAGGAACAGAGAAAAAAAGTAGTACTTATGACTTGCATTTAAACAAACCAAATGTTTTCACAACTGGAGACCTTATGTTCATTTTATAAATATATACATTATAGAACAGGAGTGAGCAACAACAGAATGGAAGTGGTTAGCAAGGGGGCAACTAAAAGAAGACTGAACTGGTGAGAATTTTCATCCTGAAAGGACAGCCTGGGATGGCATTTGAAGGAAAATAATTCAAATTGATCAGATAGAATCTGATCTCATCAGTGAAGCCAATGCTGCAGTGTTAGCATAATTAGATATAATATTTCTGACCAGTAATGGTAATATTACAATAATTTGTGAAGTGTCTTAGACAAGGAACTAGATTAAATGAGTATGAAACAGTGTATGTGAGCATCAGTATTCTCAGGGTTTTGCTGGGAGAAGCCAAGGAGATTCTATAAGCAGAGAGTTGAAGGAGCCAGAAGAGATCCAGGTCTCTTCAAATGCCAATGTTGACCTGGTCTAAATTAACTGTTTCTATTTTATATAGAATTCTGAAATTCCAAGTAACACAGCCTTTCATTTCAGAATGAAATGTTAAGTAGAAAACGCTGGTGAAAATTAATTGTAATAAGATTCTGCTTGAAAGAATTAAAACATTCCATTGAAAGAAAATTATGGGAAATGCTGCAGCACAACCATATGTGCCCAGTACCATCTGAGACACCCACAACAACATTTGGAAGAAGCACAAGCTGTGAGGTACCTGGCATGGCTCTTTTGACTGCAGGAAGTTATAGGAGTGCTGCAATTTACAGCTGAATTCGGAAAACTGCTGCCTGCTCTTCCACAGCAACGGGTATGAAGCCATGAGATGGCTGGCTCAGAGAGGAGCCTACAAGGCTGCCAAACACAGTGTTGCAGGAGTGAAAAACAGAGCTGAAGTCCTCAGGGTTTCCAGGCTGAGTGCTGCACAGGCAGGACACTACAGCACCAAGGTTTGCCTTTCCCCAGTTCATCACAGTAATCCTTCACAGCGTGCTGGAATCTCCCTGTTATTCCCAGTTTCATCTTTTCCCACTGGTTGTAACAGTATCAAAAGGTCAATGGGCAACACGATAGCTTTGAGCTTGGTTGTTGACTGTCAGGTTAGCATGGGAGAGCAGCACTGATGCAGAGGTGGTGATCCTGTGACTCCTGGGATCCCCAGCTCATGCTGGGAAGCACTGCATGCTGAAGAATCTCAGCTGAAAAGGAGGATGAGTCTAGACTGCAGATCTCACCTGCAAAGCTGATCCAAAGCCCCGTGGTTCATGTGTGCATGGGGGGGACTCTGCAGACTCACAGGAAATCCAGCCCCAGGGCACCAGCAGGACAGAGCTTGTCAAAATGGCAGATTCTGCACAACACAGTTGCTTTGAACCCTCTGGAAGCCCATAGAATGAACTGGCAAGAACTCAAGCATGTTGCTATCAGAAATCCACCTGTGTTTCTCTTGTAGTTCATCAGAAACTACATATTTCCAGAACACAATCTGGATTTCATAATACAACTCAGTTGGAAATACCCAATACGCTCAAACAGGAAGGTCAAGCAATGAAGATAGGAGATAAGAAAAAACTAGACCACTTAATCAGCTTTCCCCTGTGGCTAGATATAAGCAATAAAAATACAGTGAAATAACCTGTAAAGGACCAACAGAAAGGAAATACATATATTTAAAACTACTATTCATCCTTAAAGCTTTTTATACTTAAAAAAACCCAACAGCTTTATAGTTCTACCATAAATTCTTCCTGTAGTACAATCTGGGGCATTACACAGCACTAGCTTACCCACAGTACCTTATATTGGGTTTTATTTTCCCCTTGCTAATATGGTTTCTGCTCAGAAGTGATGCAGCTGTAGTGATGCTCCTAAAGACATTTGTCCCTCTGTCTCACAGACATAGTTTCAATTAAGTTTAATTACAGCCACTGCAGTTTCAGACCAAAGTCTACTTCACACCATGGGTAGCTTCTGTTGCAGGACAGCTCAAATCAGAAAGCTCTACAAGAACAGAAAATCTGCTGCCACTCCAATAGTGTTATTTGCAGTCACAATGGGTGAGTTTCCAAGTCTTTTTTTTTTTTTAGTACTGTTTGAGGCTTATTCGGGGCTTCACTGCTGCAACCTGTAAGCAAGGAAAAAGATGGAAAGAGTAAAAGATGAAAGCAGGTCTCCTGAGGCAGACTTTTATCATGAATCTCACCATCTCTGATGCTTTTTTGGAAACCCCAGTTCCTGCTGTCAGTTGATTATAAAGACCAGATTCCTTTTTTCTTAAAAAAAAAAAGTTATTATCACTGACAATTACAGAGAAAAGTCACAAAAAACCATGTCTGAAGTGTTCCTGCAGGGCTCCAAGGAGGAGGCAAAGGAAAAGAGTTAAGAAATTATTTCTCTGACAACCATATTCTAAGCAAAACTCAAGGTTTTGGAAGGACTTTGGACTGTAAACAGGCAGCTACAAAGAATGAAGCAAAGTGTAACTCTCATGCTTAAAAGTTTAAGAGTAGGGAGAGACAATCCTTTAGAGCTGAAAACAGAGGGTGTGACAAAGATGCTGGTACAGTCATGGTTGGTTTGTGCATCTCTTAGTGTGCTCCAAGCTTTACTGCTGCACGGTAACCAGCTTGAGGCAAGGCTTGGTACTCTGGGTACTACCAGGTTTTATTCTCACCCCAGAACTTTTTGTTCAGAACCCAGAACCTGCTGAGATGGATTATGTGGATGTTGTGCTCTAACTCTGTGCTCAAACACAGAAAATGGCATGCAAAAATCTGTGAAGGGAATGCAAATCTACCTCCTGAATAGGCCAGACACATGGCACCCTATTAGGAGCTCTATTTCTCAGGCATCAGACAAGTCATTTTTTTAATTTGTTGATGCCATGCACAGGATCCATATAAAGCCAGGCACAGAATCCAAGAACAAACTGAAAAGGAAAAGCAAGCAGCATTTGCTCCCAGCAGCGATTGCAGCCACATGGCAATCTTGGCTGCTCTGCAGAAAACATTCATTAGCCTATTTAACCAAAATTAACTATGAAAATGTACTCTGCATTTTCTTCCCTCATGTTGGTAAGGTGTCTTTTAACATAAGTGTTTTCTAACCAATTTAAAGCAATTTTTTTCCTGTAAATGGTATCATTATTATCATTATGTTGGGAAAGGTTAGGTCATGATTTTTCTCAGAGTTCTCAGAATCACATTTTACTTGCTAAAATGCCAGAAAAAAACTCATACTTTAGATTCACTGAGATGCAGTAAATTAACATCAAGAATAATAAAACAGAGAGCATCCTAATGGACAAAAAAACAGAAGCAATAAACTGTAGTTACAGATAAATACTCCCACAAATGCCTTTCTTCTCAGTGAAATCAAATCGATATCCCTGATTCAACAGCAAATATTTCCAATGGCCTGACCTGACCGTGTCTCACAGCATGGCCCTGGCTCTCCCAAAAATAGAAACAAAGGTGTTGTGAGTTGCAATCCTGAGTTTAGGTCACTGAATCAAAGTACCTCTATGCCAGTGTTTGCACACTTCCTCTCCATCTCTAAAATGTGATCAATCAATTCATCTCTCCTTGGGAGAGTTAAAATCTATATGTAAAACCACCCTGTATTTACCACCCTGTGTACATTTCAGCTGCAAATATGTATATACTTGAATGATGCTGCTCTGTAAAAAGAGTCCGTGAATGGCATTTGTTTCACAACCCTGAGGAAGAATGTTGAGGTTTTTTGTTCCAACAGAGTTGGGGCTTCATCCTTTCCACCTGGACACCCTCCTGTGTCATAATAGAATGCAAGACCACTTGTGCAGAACCAGACTGATGGTTCATCTACTCAGCATCTTTTATCTAGCAGTGTAACAACAAGGCAAGCACAAAGTGACACTTGCCCAGCAATTTGGAACACACATCTTCCTTAGCAGATGATGTCTTTGAACTTACTAGCCCTCTCACTATATATTTTTGTAGTTGCTTTTTGAACTCAATAAACTTTTATCATCTGCAATATCCTGTGGCAAGAAATTCCACAGCTTATGTCCATGCCATGGGGACCTTCTCCTCTTTTATGTTGAACTTTTCAACTACTAACTTGTAGGTATAGGTGCTCTCCTAGTGCTTGTGCTTCAAGAGATCCATGCCCACCTTTTCTATGCCTCTCATCATTTTATACACGTTTGTCAGAGTCAATCTGAAGTGGCCTTATTGCCATTCAAAGTCTTACAGGGATTGGATACTTAGTTTAAACCTAACTGGGGGAGCTGAGATTGTACTTATTATTCAAGGAGCAGATAAATGCATTTAAACAATAAAGCAATATTTTCAGGGCGTTTTTTTACCTTTTTCTTAGGATTTTTTAACACTAGATTTGGTTTTACTACTAATGAACACTGAGCTCATACCCCACAATTTAATTCTTAAATTCCTCAGAGTTTATCATGAAGTTAGATTTTTTTTTTTGTCCATCACTTTATATTAACTATATTGAATTCTTGTGCCATTTTTATTATCATTCAGTATCATGAGGTCCTTCTGTGACACTTTGTCCATGTGGGCTGTCATTTCTACTACCCTGAGTAACAGCCCCATCAACAAGCTTTATCACCCCACTCTCCTTCCTCAGTAACTGCTTATTGTTTAATCTCTACTGCTTGCAGTTTCAAGTGGTAAGTGGCATGAGTTGTGCATGATTACAACGCAGCACATCAGAAAGGAAAGATTTAGAAGAATTATTGCACAATATTTCTATTCCTTTTACCACCTTTTCCTCTTTCCCATCTGTCCTATATTCCCCCTGTTTGCAACACTCTGCAGAAAAAAAATACATGTTGTTCAAGGAAATTGCATTGGTAACTGTTCTCTGAAAAGAACATTTGGATAATTAAAAGGAAAATTCTTTTTTTTTTCTTCAGCCTTTTCTAACTGAGCTAGATCCAGGGGTATCTCTGAAAAAGAAGTTTGATTGTACATGCAGGGAGAATTATCACTTTCTTCATTTAGTGTGATGTTCTGACGGAATCAACTGCAGTTTTCTTCTTACTGTCTGGGCTGACAAGAAATCTCTCCAAGGCCAGAACAAAGAATGCTCCAGGGATCTGACAGCACACAGGATTTATGTAGCAGCAGACCATCATCCTATTCAGAAGCATTTAGCCAGAGAAGTTTGCCTTACCTCTACATCCAATTTCCATCAGTCAGAAATGTCTAGGGACCAGAAGGATTTAAGAGCAGAGGGTAACCTTTGTTTGTGGGTTGTTTTATTCATTCGCGACACACAGGAAGTATGAGTGTGTACTTAGGAAGGCAGAGGAAAACATAAAAAGTTGTTTTCAAATCTGACTTTCAAATCTGAAAACAGATGGTTGAAAGAAGCCTCTTAATTAGAATCTTAAAAATATGATCTTCAGGATTCCCGTTTTCTCTAGGACCAATGACAAAATGTTCCTCTTACATTCTGTCCTCCAAAGTCCTCTTTCTAAGTATGGGATTTTGACTAAATTTTAACCAGATAGAAAATCTGTGGATGCCACAACTAAGACAATCCATGGGACTCATTTTAGCACTCATTAGAGTTTGAAGAAAATGGTGTCTGTCCTTATATAACATGCAAAGATTTAGTTTCTTCTGGATTTTTTGGGTTTGTTTGCAAAGTCTTTGCTATCACTTTAAGCTATTTTTCTTCCAGTGACTCACATGTATTGAATGACTCCAAAGTTTTCTAACAAAGAAACAATCATCTAATTATCCTGCATGAATCAAGCCAGGATAAGGTAATTCCTTTCTTATATAAGGGTTGTGTAAGCTTCATGTAAATAAGGCTGTATATGTACATATTATCAAACCAGTTTATATTCTGAATAGTTTGATGTTTTATGTGACCAAAGTCTTTCTATAATTTATGATCTAGTGACTAAATTACTCACATTTTCTAAGAACAAGCACTTTCACCTCAGTCACACTCCACCTAACTGGATAATGAATGTTTATGTTATCAAAATTGAGAGAGACATCCCAGGAATTTCACTTGGTTGTGCAGTTTCATCAGCAGTTATTCACAGATATTGAGAACCACATGCTTTCCTTGAACATCCATATGAGTACTTACTGTAGCCTACAGATCTTCACTGGAAACAAAGGCTGTGGGTATCAGAGTTGAAAGCCTGAATTTTTTATTCATAAGAAGTTTTTGCAGTCAATGTTGAGCCTGAAAATGATGCTATTTGCCTTGAGAGCAGAAAATAGCAATTTAAGCAAAATCACTGACTGTCATGCACAAAAAAAAACAAGTTAGAAATAAATTTGCATGAATAGTCAATGAACTGAAATGAAGATTTCTCTTTTCATGCATTAGACTTCTCAAAAATTGCCTAATGAAGATTATATTGATTCCTTTTTTAAAATTAGGAATAGATGTGGTTCAAAAAATAGTTTTGTTGTATTTCTTTGTCAATAATATTTCTTGACCACAGGATTCAGCAGCTACACTTTTACCATTTCAGCAGTCATCTCATTCAAAAATTATTTTCCATCCAAAAAACGTCACTTGAGGAGTAACTGTCAAAAATATTATTAAATTCACAAAAAGACATCTTGAAGTATGTTTATGGGACTATGTAGAATAAACCCTGGAACTCACCTTTATTTTACGAAATCTCACTGGTTTTTGAAGGTGGACAGACTAGACTTTTCCTTCTCTCCTTTGAGGACAACAAGAAAAAAAATGGCATCTGTACCTAGCACAAGGCATTGCCATCTGTATGCATTAGGGTAAGCCAATTTAATTCTTAGGATAATGGGACTTTCAAGTTTCCAAAGCTACCGGCAAAAAAGAACATATTCCACTTTGTTTTCTCAGATCCTGAACATGATTTTCCCCCAAACTGAAAGGATTGCCTTAATGGTAAGTATTAATAGTTACATATTGATTTTGTGAGCACAAGTTTAGAAACATTATTTGAATAAAAAATTCTGTAAAGGAAATAATGAAAGACAAGTAAGGTCATATGTCACTTTTGAGCTCTAGAAAAAACATAGTTCTCAGAAAGTCAGCTTCTGTATTAAAAATGTGCACAAGAAAATTAATGACAGAGGGAGAGAGAAAAATCAGGGGGACAGCTACTTTGTGTTTCATTTTGATAGGGAAAAACTGTGTCAACCAAATAAGGTTTTTTGCTGTAACATAATTCAGATGAGTCATAATGTTGATTTTTAAACCAAATGCATCAGAGTCTGTGAGATAGGAAGCTCAAACCCATAATTGAAAGAATTATTTATCAGTCTGAGTTGAATAAGACATCATTCATTTAACAGAAATTAGAAGTAGCTGCCTTGGCAGAGTTTGCCTGTGGAATTTCAAGAGGATGGGCAAGAATTCTTATAAAGCTGAAGAAGTCTGTTTACTGACTTGAGCAGACTTTGAAGGGAGTCTCTTTGCATTCTGCGTGCAGTGCTCTGTGCACAGAGTTATCCTTATCTTTAAATGAACAAATGCTGAAAATCTTCTACCCTACCAGTCTGTCTCAGCAGAGCAGGATAAACGTGCTCAGCTGAATGCACAGTTAACTCTCTGCACCAGGGCTTTACATGTGGACCATTATTTTTTGTCTTTATTTTTAATGATTTGTTTCAGTTTGAAATTCTGGTTGCCTTTAGAGGGATCTGAAGTTTTTGTACTCTCCCTTTAGCTTTTTTAATCCAGATTAAAGAATACATCCTTATTAAAAAGCTAACCATGCTTTATTCTGTCCAGTGTAAAATTCCCATTTTAAATGGCTGCAATCATAAGTCACTTTTAAAAAATGTAAGACTGAATTTGCATTGTGACTGTTGCTACTTTTATTCCCCATGAAAATGTTATTCAGAAAAGAGCCATATATTCTGGGCAGATAAGCACATAGTTTCATTTTATGGTTTTCATGGCGGCAGAAATTATATTGAAAATTTCAGCCAAGCCTCTAATACAATTCATTGTTTTCCCTCATTCATATTTTTTTGGAAAAAGACCCTGAGGACTTGATAATCTTAATGCCTCCATTAAAACTTTTCCTAAGAAGCATCCTTTCTTCCATTTTGAATGATGCATTTGTTGTTTTAGCTTAAGCTACTATTAGATAAGCATAGCTTAAGCTACTATTGGATAAGCAATAAAATTATAGCCACTGTACAAAACACTTCTAAATTTGGCATATTGTCATTCATAAGTAAAGTAGTTCCTTAAGTCCAAATTGCAGAAAAATGGTTGAAAATAACATGATGAATTAACAAAAAAACCAAAGCAGATCATGAATGAAGAGTATTAGATAAGGATCAGCATGCCAGTCTTATCAATAACATTAGTTCTAGCACTTATAACACCATAACACCTATTTGTTCTACAAACATGCTTTGGACTCAGGTCAGGAGAGAAGATCTTAATGAGGATGCTCCACATCCATTAGGAATTGGAGTCCATCTGTTTCTGCTGCTATGGCTGTTAATCACTATCTTTACTAATTTCTTCTGCATTTCAAGCCATTGATGTGCCAAAAATGGCAAAACCAATCTTGTAGCCTGTAACTTCATTGTTCCTCACTTGCCTTCTTCCTCTGGTGGCTCACTGTGCAAGTGAAAGAGATGTAACCTACCCAGAGAGAGACACAAGCCCAGCTACAGGTCAAACATCCCTCCTCTTCCTCTTGGCCCCTTCATCCCCCTGGCATGAGAGCTGGCAGCGATGCCAGCAATGCCCACAGCCGTGGGACAGAGGGGGACAGCAGGGGCAGAAAATGACTATGAGGAGGAAGTCAGCAAAGAGGGGACAGGAAGGAATAGAGTAGAGAAGTGAGAAAGTGAGAAGAAAATGGGCTGTGGTAATTACTCAGGACATAGAAAAAGCTCTCCTGCTAAAATAAAAGGAGAAAAAAAGGAGATGCTGGGTTAACAGGAATGGACATGAGAGTTTCATCTTAATACATACCGAGAGCAGTAGCTTTGTCAAAGCTCTTTATACACTGCAAGGAAATAATGTATCCTCTCTTTAAGGGTGCTGAAACACAGCTCAAGACTCAGATTTTGTTTTAAAAAGTAATGTTGTTGGGGGAGAAGTACAAGAGGACTAAAAGCAAAAGGAAATACCCATATTGTGTCAACCCCAGCCATAATATTCCACTATTCTCCTTTAATAGGGCTTGAGCTTAGGCTGCAATCTGCTACCACTTATTCAAACAAGGCAGCTTTTTCATCAGTGAAGTCAGTAAATGTAAGAAAGAAGCAGCAAGCCAAAACCCAAAATGTCAGACTAAAAATCCTCTTCTCTCTCAGTCACTCAACATTCACTTCCCTGGTCCTTGCAAGGTCAATATATCCCTAGGGTAGCTCCTGGGCAGGCAAGCCAACAAAAAGATCAGATTTTAGGCATTAAATGCAGTTGTGGGGGAAAAAAACAGTGAAAGCAGAACAGGGTCCTTGGGTTTATTTTAACATCAGACATCATTTCTTTATATCTACCAGCCACCTCTTCACTTGTTAAAGAGATCTGATCTTAAGAATTTTTCCCAGTCTTATATCATGTCTCTGTAATTATTGTTCATTTATTCTGACCAAATTATGGATAACTACAAATTATGTTCTGTATGCAGTAACTTTCTCGCCTCAGTAATTTTGCTAAAATTATAGGAACTAATGGAACACATGATTCTGAAATAATAAAATTACATTCATATCCTTAAACCAGCTGAATTCTTCACTTCTAGCAAGGGGTCAGTCATCATGTGTGATTCAAACTAAATATGACATTTTTTTCTATTTAATTTTTTTTTTTTTTTGTATCCAGCACAAAAGACAAATGTTACTTGGCTATAAGCATCTTTCAGAGCAGCCTAAGAAGACAACTTAGATCTTTGCTTCTCATATTTGAATTTTGGTGCAAAATTGCATACGTTACCAAATTTTTCCAATGTCAGATTGCTGATATTCAGACTGTTCAGCATAATATGGAGAGATTTTAAACAAGTGAATGAACTTTCCTATCAAAAGCAACTTCATTTTTGCGGGCTAATCAAAAGGACATTGTCAAGGTTGTTAAGTATTAAAATTTCCATAAATTGGCAGTTGTTCCATTTGAAAGTACTTACCTTAAAGAGACACTATCAGCCTAAAAAGAGACACATTTAAACTTGATCTGAATGCAGTGTGCTTTTAATCAGCGAGTTTAAAGAGCTGAGGGATAATGTTTTATTTTCCTTTAATTTTTGGGAGGAACTGGAAGGCTTGTTTGCTTTCCTGGCTTTTGTGATAGATCATCTTGTAAAGTTTTCAAATGTCTAACTGGCAAGAGTGTAATCCTTTCTAAAGCAACTTCAGACATGTTTTCAAAGGTAATTTTTCACTTGAAGATGCAGATTTCAGTGGCAGTGGAATGGGTGCTTTTTTGAAATGGCAGGAGGTGCTTATCTAAATTTTAGATTTCTAAATACTTCTGCAAATTGGGTCATTGAGTTTATAAGAAACTGTGCCACTGACAGACAGTGGGATTCGTATTCCTGAATTCTTTCCGTGTCTGTAAAGTTTTGTTCTCCTGAAAAATTCTTTTCCCCATCACACTGTTGCAGCAGTAACTAAGACTTGTCTGCTTCTGTGAGCAGTTACATGCTATTTCTATTTCACTTACACTGGAGGTTTTATAAGATCTAGACATTAGGTATTCAATTTTAAAAAAGGGCACACACTAGGCACTGCTACAAACTGGCTCGATCATACACCAACATACATCAAAATAAAATTTTCCCAACTAAAATATGCCAAAAATATACCAAACTAAAATATGAGCCACATTCCCAAATCATTTTCCCATGAAAAGTTTAACAAACTGGATACTGGCTTAAAAGTAAAAAGTACATGCTACTCTAAGATAAATGATCTCTTCAAATTACCTGTGTCTCTATTACACCCCACTGCGTAGGTGCTCACAGAGGAATTTTAGTTTGTGTTGACATTATTTCAAAGGAAGCTGATGCACACTGATGGCCATTGATGACAGGCTTTTATGTGGCCAACAGCACCTGTGAGAATTTTTGACATCTATTAACAATCATGAGATTACAGTAGGTAATTTAGGAGCTGAACAAATGCATCAGTTATTCTTTGCTGCAAGGAGTGGCTGACAATTGTCTACATCTGCCCTTTACCAAGTGATGTTGTAGCTCTGGGAGACATTCTGTAAAAGCCTGAAATTACTTAGGAGGGAGATGAAATTCATACACTATGAACTCCAGCTATATGCTCCTTTTTGATGCCAGCTCTCCCAACAACCCTTCGCAGTTTCTCTTTTAGTCCCCTTTGGTATATTCTGTCCCTTTGTGCAGGTTTGCATTGTTATCAGAGTCATTCCATTGCCTTTAGTGCCTGTGAGCTGCTGTTGGTCAGCAATGTCACCAAGCCCATCCAGAGAAGGCTGCCAGGCAAGCAGTTCTATTTTGCAATAACACAAGTATCCTGTTTGACATGAATACTAGACTCAGGCTACCCAGTATCAATTTTCTGCATATCTCTAGCATACTTTGGAAAGAATCTGTGATTTAGAGGGCTACCAGCTCAGGACCTCCTATGCATCCTAGTGGTAATGCTGAATTTAACCAGTTGATTGGGTTGTTTATTATGCCATAGTTGGCAACCCCAAGCAAGGCTTAGCATGACAACAAACAGCACTGAGGAAACAGAACTAAAAATTGCTGACTGTCAGCTCATGGTGCTTCATAAAATTGCTGCTGTTTCTGACGTGGGTTTTGATGTTTTACTGGGCAGAGTCACACATCTGGTGTTTATCTACCCACTGCAGGAGAAATGTGGGCATATTGAAAGGCTATCTCATTTTCAGGGTAAATCTTTCTCAAAGGACTGTCTAGTAACAATACATCAGGTTTTTAAGCTAGGCAGTTTTTCTGTCTCACACTCATGCTTTAAAATATGTTTTTCACATCAAAAGTGTTACCACACTGTCCTTATTCCTGGTGATATATTATCTCCACTTCTCTCAGAATGAGGGACCTTATAAATGATCAGCATCATCTCATATCTTCTAATAATAATGTATGTTTCATTTGCTACATTGGAACAGAATTACCTCAACCCACTTCATCAAATCTCTTTGGAGAATCTGATTTTTACCTGACATGTTGGGTCCATTAGGGACTGCAATTATTTAGGGTTAATTGTACAGGTGTGGAAGTAGGAAGGATATTTTGAGTTGTGACAGACAGTATCAGGGTCAGACTTGAGGTTAAGAGAAGGAGGGTGTGCGGCATTTCTTCTCCCCTTTATTAGAACAATTAACACTTAGCCCAATCAATCTTCCATTTTTGAATGTTCTGCTGATAGGTCATGCACCATTACATCAGCATGTGAGAGATGGCCAATGCAAATAGGTCACTGGGTACCATCTCAATGGCAGCTTGCTGTAAATCTAATATGGTTTAAAAGCAACAGAAGAGAACCAAGATGAACAATAGAGGAAGACTCACAGATTCAGGAAACTTTATAGCTGAAGAGAATGTTTTCTTAAGCAGGATAAGCAGAACAGCATTGACCCTACCACTGATTCTGGGTACTGATATAGCTGGAGGTCTCTAAATCTAATAATAATGGTAGAAATATCTTTAGACACCAAATCTCATTTTGCAGTTTGCTGTCCATGGGTTAACAGAGGTTTTTCCCCTTTATTAAAGACCAAAGAGACAGCAAGCCCAGGTTTATTTTTTCAAACATTACTGGGTGGTGAATTTAAAATATGATCCTTTTGCATAGACACAGGCTCTTCACTTCTCCATTCTTTCTGATGGAACAATATGAGAAAAGTCCACCCTTGTGGTTAAGGTGTGACTGTAAAGAACACGATCTGTTCCCAGTCAGGGCACAGGTATCCTGGCACATGGCTGTACCACTGCTGTGTAAGGAAGGCTGTGGGTCTGCAGTGTACTCAGGACCCAAGAGAAACCCCCTGAGTGCACAATCTTATTTCACAGTGACCTGCTGTGAATGCAAAATGATTTCTCATGTCCCTATCCCACTGTGAGTCCCTCAAGGGTGACACTGGTTTCAGTGTTGAGCCTCAACAAGTGTGCGCCTCCAGTCCCCAGTACCTGCAAGAGTTTTTGTCATGTGGGTTTTAACATGTTCACCATATGCTTCTTCAATGATTAAATAGCAAGTTGATGCATGCAATGGTTAAATTTCACTGCAAAGTGGGGTTTCTCCACTGTTTCACTCTACCTCAGGGCACACTGTTCTACAGTGGTCCCTCCTGTCTCCATCCATACAGTGCCCACCACGGCCCCACTTCTCATGTGCCACCTCATGTGCCTGAGCAACTCAAGTGCTCTCAGCTGGAAGGCAGCAAGATCACACCTTACCCACTCTGCTCTTAGGTCCTCAATTAAGATGTATGCCCTTAAAATGGGTTTAGGAAAATAAGAAATTCCCAGAAGCTCATAAACAGCCTAACCAACTTAATTTGAAGAGTGCATTATTCGCAGCTCTAAAGTTCAGCTTCAGAACAAGAACACTCAGAACTGCATCTTCTGCTGTAAATTTAGTTTCCCTCATTGCCATCACATGGAGGGACACGTTTGTCAGCTGCATCATTCACAGGAGTATTGCGAAATCTTTTATAGCTGAAATGTTCAAAGCCTAAAATTCCCGTTCTGTATGATTTTTAATTTATTTTTTTTTTTTAGCTAAAACCAAATCCCTACATTTCATCCAGAATGAAATAACAATCTTTAAAATTTTCCAGGGAAATGAAAACCTTGTCTCCTGACTCCCACATCTCCTCACCATGTTGCAGAATTCATGCAGGAGCATCAAACACTCAGCCTGCCTGGCTCTGAGGTTGCTTGGAGGCTCCCAGCTCAGACTGTCTGTTCAGACAGGTCACTTTAATCTTGAGACTTTCACCTCTCCTCTGCTGTGGGAACATCAGGGTGTCTGGTGCAAGAGCAGGCTGCAATATAGGACCCAGCCTCTGAATTGGGTTTGGGAAGTCAGGGTTCAACCTCCCAGGGGTCTGACAGAGACTTCCATGTCATTCTGTTGTTGGGATTTTTCACAAAGTTTTTGGTATTTCAAGTTATCCCTGTTCTTAAGAATTGGGAAGTTTTTAGGGAAATATACTTTTCCCATTTGTCTCTGGAAAAAAAAAGGATGAGCTGCATGTGCAGCTTCCCTTCCTTCCATGTGTCAATCTTGAACTCCACTCAGAGGTTGAATTGGTTCCTCTCTTTTCATTTATTATCATCTTCTGAAGAACACTTTTAATAACAACAGGCTATCTGCAGTGTCTCTGATTTAAGTAGCAACTATTGATTGACTAGTTAGAACTTCCGTGCTTTATGAATTGTTCTCTAGAGGTGATGAAATGGGGAAATCAATGCATCAATTTGCTTTTATATTCCAACCCCTAGTGCAAGTTAAACCTTTTCTAAGCAAACTTCAGAAGGTGAAGGAATATTTTAAAGCACAAGCAGATTTTGTGGGTGCAGAAGGGGAAAGCATATCATCAGACATTCAGTTCATTAAACATGGTAATTGCAACAAAAAAAAAAATAATAGCTTAGGCCACTGATATAATTTTACTCCAACTAGAGTTCTTGAAGAAATAGACCATTTTATTGGATCTAAAGTAATTTTAATTTTTTAAAGGTTCAAAACTGAATAGTTTGAATGGGTGGAGAAATACTCTTATTCCTGTGACTGACCAAAAGTAGCAATGCAAAATTTTCAATCCCTGATTGCTATTATTGCCATGGCCACAGTGGTTTACTCTATCAGCCTAAATTTATGCAGGGGGACAAAAGTATGGGTTTACATAGATTTTCAGTAAAAATACAACGGGAAATCATGATGCAAAGGCATAGAAGCTGCAATTATTTGAGTCACTATAACCTTTTCTGGGAGCCAGAATAGTACCACCTGATAATTCACCTACCTTATCACAGCAGAAAAGCTCTTTACACTGAGAATCAAGTACAGGACAGGTTAATCTTAATGGTTTATATTGATAGATTAAATGCATATGTTTTGCCCATGCATCAGTACTGAATTCAAAGGAACAGCTACAGGCTATTAATTTTGTACATTTTGTTATAGAGTAGGTTCTACATATGTTCAATACATTAACAAAAATATGCCATACATTGTTTTCTATCAGAAATGAAAACAATGCACTTTGAGGTTTCTACATATTGCCAAGAATGTTTGGAATAAATGGACCTTCAACTTTATGAAATACAGCTTTAGCTAAAATAAGAGATATGTATGAATAATGGCCATACCAGGTAGAAAAAACTTATTATTCTGGTTTTAGAATAGCCATAAAGTAACAATAATTTCCATATTTTTGAAAACAAAATGTCAGAGAGACTGGTAATATGCACACAGGCATTATTTCAGCAGATGGGGCATATTATATTCATGGGTCAGATCTTACACTAATGAAAAAAGTGTCTCCATCAGCTTTAAACACCTAGTTCCGTGGCTTTTTAAGGCACTGTTTATCCTGAAAGATCAATAATTTAATCAGCTGCTCATTATTTTAATGATTAATATGAAAAACATTTCCAGGTCCTGCTTAAATGAACACACCTTCTATTTAGATCTGTGCTTATTCCAAGGAGTGTAAATGTTGAATATACTAATGAAGGAGCAGGACTCTAAAAATCTTCACCATAAATCAAAAGCTTAATAAGCTACCAAAACAAGAATTAAAATTATAAAATTTAAATGGTACAAGCAAAGAGGGCATTTTAAAAAGCAAAATGAAAAAAAATGCTCACCATGAATTACCTGAGAAGCAATATTGGACAATAAATACTGTGGGTAATAAAAAACCTCAGCATTTCCTCTGCCTATTTTAGCTCAGAACTAATAATTACAATTTCAGCTGCTATCATAAAAAAGTGTCCTTGCTGAAAAACCCAGGATGTTGTATTCATAGCCAAAATTAAATAGCAAATCTGTGGGTTGCTGGATCCATAGGCCAGGACCAAAACTCACCAGATGTAGCTTCAGTTCCTGCCATGTACTTCTGATATAACCTTGAGAGGCTTAGACCCATATGCATAACTCCCTCTCCAAGCACTCAATCCCAGGACAGGTAGGGTAGTGAGATGATCTTGTTTCACAAGGAATATAAAAATAGTGAGATAAATTTCACAAGTTACAATAAGCCTAATTTTCTCATGTGACCTCTCCCGAAATCAGATGTATATTCAAAGAACCATCTGTCCCCACAAGCAACCAGGGAGACTTGTCCTGGCTGTAGGGGGGTGTCAAGTAAGAAACTTTAGGCCAAGAAGAGTTCCCAGCCATATCCATATCCTTAAGAGATTAAAAACACTGTGCTTGTATTGTGCTTAGATTTTTTTTTAAGTTGCAGGAAGGCAAGGTGTCAGCTTCTCTTCTATGTGCCAAGAGTGTCTAGCCTATGGTTGTTCATGGCTTGATTTTATTTTGCACCTTGGACATTGTGGAAACAAACTGTCATGCTTGGGAGAGCAAACCACTCAAACTGTTCTGAGAAACCACATAATTATTCAAAAGAGTGCAATACAAACCCAGCATGACTGGTTTTTAAGGTCATTCTTATCACATTGCATGGTTGCTTAGGCACAGTGCCTCGCCTCTCCTGCCAGGGTTTCTGACCAGGTGCAGAAGCCTCTGCCTTGGTGCCTGAGGAATCTTTTCTGGCTCCAAAGTATGTAGCTTTAGTGGGCCAGGCACTTTCAGGCTTTATGTAGAATGTGAGAGAGCAGTTTGAATTTTCCCTTAGTATTTCAGCTAAACTGCTCTCACAGATCTGTCTAGCACCTTTGGTGGGTGCCCGCTCTCGGATGCTGCTCCGAAAGGTTATCAGATCTCTCACAGGTGCCACATCTCTAGCACTGTCTGATAACATACTGGATGCCTTTGCTTAGCACTGAGCCAATGAAGTGTGATTAAATCTCGATTTAATTGGAATTTAGACTTGTGAATGAGAATAATAATTCTCAAACTGTAAGGAGGATTTGAGAATAAGCTCACTAGTTCATCCTCCAAAACTAGAGTGAGACAGTCACAGAAAACAGTTCTCTATTACTTTCACACATTATCTAATGAATCTTCATAGGATCCTGGTTAAACCAGAATTATGATTAATCTATTTTTATCCTCTTATGGTTACTAAGGCAGAAGAGATTAGCCCGACATATATAAATTGGTTGTTAAAAATGTCATCCATTTATTTGTCTTTGCAAACAATATTTTTCGTGTGTCTAGTGATAACATTTTAGATATCTTTGTTAGAAATGGTCAGAGTAAGAAACCTGTTCACAACCACATGGCTGACTGAAATACTGGGTTCTCATGGAATATGCTGACAACCCATGAGGCTGGGCTAGTCAGCAACCTGTGCACTTCTACACTGGTCATCATGATGGTATATGGAGTAAATGCATAAGCAGCTCCTGAAGCTAAGACAGTAGAAAGATGAAAAGACAACACACAAATAGGGGGGCAAAAGATGCTGAAGTTACACAAACTTCTCTTCTATGATGTAGGAACATGTCCTTTCTCCAAGGAGCTTATTACCTACGTTTTGATCCCAGTGCTGTTATTACTGAGCCTGGGGAAAAAGGGGATTTGAGAGACTCAGCTATCTCCATTAGAGCTAAACATGTTTTAGGGTGCTTGTTCCTATTACAGAAACAAAAAGAGGGATTGTTTTGTCACATGGGAGGTGTTGAAAGGCAGGTCTGGTCGAACATGCCAAGTTGTATTTATGCCTACATCTGGTCTGATGCTCTGCTGAGGAAGGCACAGGGAGCTGCAGCAGAGGCAGTGGAGCTGAGCTGTCTGTACAGCTGAGGAAGGCTCCTGAGCAGGTCTCCTGTTTTATTATGATTCAAGCACACAGGTAAGTTTTTTACCTCTCATAGAAGTACTGGGTTTAAGATCATGTGGCAATCAAAGTGTGGTTGTTTCTAGTCAGTGGGGCACTTTTTTTTCCTTCCACAGGAAAAGAAAAGTATTAATGGAACAAGATTAATTTTCAGGCTCAAGTGTTGCAGAGGCATGAGGCCAGGCACCCCTTTCCTTTGGTCCTACAGGAGTGACCCCCTGTCAAGCCCAGATGTGCCACTCTCAGGGTACATCTCAGGGCTGGGGGACCCACAGGTTTCACTTGTTGAGGATGGTAGGTGCAGAATCCAACATCTCACAGTAAAATCAGCTGCAGAGGGGTTTATGGCTGACTTTTAGTGCTCCCTTCTTTTTCTATGACCTCCATTACCAGCAGTAGTTTAGTGGTTATGTTCTCTGCTGCTCTCTAACAGCAAGAGATTAATTGCCCACTAAGACACCTGAACAAGGAGCCACAGCCTTCAGTACAAGAAAAACACCTGCAGTGAAAAGCAGATCCTCCCCCATCTCTGTTCTTCCCAGTCTCTTCCCTCCTTCCCACTCTCTGCTACTGTAAGATTTTTCACAGCCAGTAATCTGCACAGCTGCCTCTGCTTTAAAGTACTGAGGGTGGTAGAGCAGAAGGAGGGCAGGCTATCTTTTAGCACATGACTATAGTCCAGCAGTGATAATCATTTCAAACTACCTAGGAAAAATAAGCAATATAATAATGTTAGTCAGGTAGCTTTTTCTACCTTATCAACACCTGCAGACACAAACCTGCACTGACAAATGCTACACCAGAGGGTAGGATAAGTGGAATTAGAAAATATTACCTTCAGGAGCTATTGGGCTCCCAAATGCGATATGCAACAGTAATGTAGATAGCATGGAAAAACAGACAATAAGTACGGCTCTGAATTCAAACATGACCTTCAAAGAGCTTTTTCTTAGAACACAGAGTAAAAGCTCTAAACCTTTGAAAGAGCATGACCAAACAATAAGCCCCCAACTTTATGAACACCTCTGAGAATTCATTCTCAATAATGGACTCTCAGAAGTCCTTTATCAGTATTTTAAAGGCTTTATTTATCAAATTTGAAAGATATCTTCTCTTTGCCCCATTTTTATCACAGTCTCAAGGTATCTTATCAATATTCACTCAGCAAGCACAAGCATATTTCTAAGTGACAGTACAGAACAGTATGTGACAAACTGGAACATTTTTGCAGCTCAGACCAATGTGCAAGATAAAAGCATATAGGCTCCTGCAAGAGCAGCAGGGCTTTGGCTGAAATGTCAGAAGCAACTATTTTGTGGGGAATGATTCATTAAGCTGGCACTTCAAAAAGTGGAGGAGCTGTTCTAGTGCTACAAGTTAGGTTTGAAAAACCTAGACTGCCTTGAACTATAGGTTCAAAACTGGCAAAAGACTACTAACCCTACTCTTATGCTTCCAAGTAAGAAAAACTGTGCTTTAGGAAGCCTAGTACATGATGTTTCAGAGGCAAGATCTTCTTCAAAATGGAATTGTGCTTGCAATTCACAGACAACAAAGGCCATTACACTTTCTATTAGGGAAACATATGTTTCCAGACTTTCTTGGTCAAAGCTGAAAAATTATTATTCTCTCTCAACACTGAATTTTGAGAGTGGATGAAGAAAATTCCTGTCTAAATGTAATTTGAGAATTTCCTTAGCATGAAGTCTGCTTAGGAGAGAAAAACAATCATTAAATACATCCTTTATTAAGCAGATAATTCAAGTAAACATATGAAGCTTTTAAAATGAAATAAACTACCCAAAAGATTTTGCAGATATAACTTCAACATAGGAATTGTATAGTTGGTTCAGAAATCATTACATTTGTAGTGAAACTTCATTGCCTTGGGCACCTACTGTGTGAATGCATATGAGCCATATAAAACATTTGTAGCCTGCATATGAGACAAATGAAAAAGCTTGGAAGATGACCAAAATAAAAAAAATAAAAAAAAAACAAAAAAACCCCAACCTGTGAATAAGCAATCAAAAAACCATGTTGAAAAGGTGAATTAAACTATGTATGGCCTTGTTAGTGACCAAATATTAAAATCAGCCTGATAATTAATCCCACAGCGAATAAAGTATAGAGGAATAATTCTCTGTTCCCTCTAACTTACTTTGCAATAATATTCCACAATGGCTAGACAAACAGCCAATCCAAGAAATGCAATACCAATTGTGAATTCTTCAAAGTGGATGAAGTTTTACTTTGTATTAAAGCAACAGACAGTTCTTTGACTTAAATATTCCTTTTGTTTATCTGTTACATAATAAAGGCAGACTATTAAAAAAATTTCTCTAAGGCACATCATAATTTAGTAAAATTATTATTGCGAATGCTTTTTTTTTTTATTACTCTTGCTAAATTACTGTGTGCTTCAAATGATAGAAATCATATGTGTATTGACCAAAGAAAACAAGAATTGTCCAAAGGCATATTATAGAACCAAAACTTGACTCTGAAATGTATTTAATCCTTTACAATCAAGTGTTAGACAGTGTGTTTAAGCATTTTGTCTATCGTTAATGTGCTGGAAATAGCAGTGGTGTAACTCCTCTTGGCCTCATCAAAGTTAAGGATTAGTCCTAGATCCAATTACATAGTGCTAAACAGCTCCAAGTCCCCTGCTGAGATGATATACAATATTTTTCCCTGGTAGTGTGTCTTTTCTAAAGATAATACAAACCATACAGCATTGATGGATCCCAGAATTTGTGGGGCTTTCTTATTCTGAGAAAAACTCCAGCTATCACCTGTGAGCAGAAAAACATGTTTACTGCAAGCCTGTTAAATGCAGGGGTTAACTCCCATTCTTGGGAAACCTGGGGGTGGGAGGAGGTAGCTCACTGGCTGTGGCAGGACTGACCAATCTCTAAAAATCAATTCATGTCATCAGCTTTAGAAAGGTAATCAAGTGTTACATCTACATTCCCCTAACCAGTCCTAATCTACTGGAGGTTTAACTACAGTTGATTTAATGAGGCTGCTCTGAGAACTGGAAGGAAGTTTGGGGATTTTACTTAAGAAACAGTAGATGCAGGGGCAGACACTGGGGATTTGATAAGTGAGGAGGAGAATCCCTTGTTAATCATGTCTTGCTAGAAGTCAATAATTAAAATCTCATTTTTTCCTAAAGGAATTCTTACTTCACTGTGTCTACAAACACAGTCCCTGGCAATTGTCATATGACTTTTGAGTTAAATGTTTTAGTCTCTAGGACAATTATTTAATAGGTCTTTTATTCTTTTGAAGTCTGCCAAATTAATTAATAGACCTACATGAAGAGGGACATTTACTGCAGAATAAACCTCCTATAAACATCTAGGACTTTTTTTGTTGGATTTAACTCTCTCAGAGTGAAAAAAAAAAAAAACAGAGCTCTGTTCTTGCACACCAACATTTTAGAAAGGGGCAGGAAGAAAATCAGAATAGTCCAGGAAGTTTTAGTTTGGGCACTACATTGGCTCATGGGTTTTGGTGACTTTGTGCAAACTCCTCTTTCAGAGAGCAAAACCCAAAGCACACAAGAAAGAGTGGCATGATGTATAACTTGAGTTTAGTGAGAACATTTCCTGTAGAAATGTTTCCCATGTGAATTTCATCATTCTTAACCTGTTAAATATGTAAACAATTTTTTCTGGTGTGAGAGAAAAGAATAAAGGTGACTGAACCATTCAAGCACTGCACATACATGACAATGGTTCACACTGCTTACCAGGACACAAGAAATAGTTTAAAGACATTTTTTCTTCTTGCTCTTATCTTAAAATATGTCACTTGTAGGAAGAAACAACAGGGAATTGTTGAATTATCAGTTTACCCAGCACTCTCTTGAAACTGTCCTGGGTTCTCACTGTAATACAGCTCACCCCTGAGATGATGTCCAGGAACCAATATAATTACAACGTGAAGATTAAAACAAATAAAATAATAAAACAAATAACAAATCAGTTCCCCATGGGGAGCAATACTCAAATGTCTTTGTGCTATTTGAGATTCACTCATCATATCAGTCTGTGATATTGAAATCTACTTTTGAAAAGTTGCTGGTAATAAAGACAAGTCAAGCCAAGTTCCTTTTCTCATAAGTCTGCTCTAAGCTTCTTTTGGTTATCTGTGCAGGAAATAAAAATGCAATTAAAAATAAAAAAAAAAAAAAAAAGGAAGGCCAGCCAAAGCAAACACACACATTTTATTTTCCATTTCTCTTCTCACTTGTCATTTATTTCCCTTTATGGAGGCCACCAAGGTTTTTAATGTATTTCAATCTCATACTTAGAGTCCTCCAAGGTCATTAGCCATTGAGGATTCATCTACTTCTTTTCTCATATTGAATATGATAATGCACATGTAGATTTCTGGTACTGTCATTTCAGGCAATTTCCCTTTCAAACACACACCTGAAAACTAATACATAAAACACCCATCACCCCCATTAGGACAAATATACTAATCCAATAAGTTTACTTCCCACCTGGAGAAAATCTGGGGCACACTGCATTAGATTCTTACACCTTTCACTTCCCAGATGCTTTCTTTTTTCCTTTATACATTTTTTAAATTATTTTTTAATAGTACCTCTGACTTGTATTTAGCTGGGATAGAGTTAACTTCCTAGTACAATGCTGCATTTTTTGTATTTAAAATGAGAATAATGTTGACAAGCACTGATGGTTTAGTTACTGTCGAGCAGTGCTTGCACTACGTCAAGGACTTTTTAGTGTTTCATGCTCTGTCAGCAGAGGTGCACAAGAAGCTGGAAATCCATAGCCAGGAAAGCTGACCCAAACTATCCAAAAGGACATTCCATACCACAGAAGGTCATACTTTGTATATAAACTATGGGAAGTTGGCAAGGAGATGCCAATTGCTGCTCAAGAACCTGGGCATCAATCAGCAGGCAGTGAAAAACTGTGCCTCGCTTGTCTTCCTTGGGTTTTATCTCCCTTCCCCTCTCTCTCTTTCTTTTCCCCCACCTCCTCTTCACTGAATCCCTTTTCATTACATTATGATTTTATCATCATTAATATAACATTTCAATTATTAAACTGTTCTTATCTCAACCCATGGCTTTTACCTTTTTTCTAATTCTCCTCCCCATCCCTTGGGGGCAAGGGAACAGGGTACTTAGTTGCTGGCTGTGATTAAACCATGACAACTTCCATCAAGAAAATAGCTTATATTGTAAGGATTAATGTCTCCCAATAATAAGAATAGTTAATTTCCCAAAAGAATATTTAATGTATTCACATCAGCACATACTAGTGGGAAGTGTGTGACCAATAAACACATGGGGATAATACACACTAGTTTTGACGATCTCAAAGCCAGGTATTCAGCTGGTGTTCATTGGAATGCATCTCCCCTTCCTACTATGAAGCAATAACAAGGTATATCAGTTGAAAAATTGGCCTTTCAGATTCTTTCTTTTACAAAGTCAGAGCAGAAATATCTAGAATCAATTCCTGGTAAACTTTTAATCTCAGTGCTATTAAATTTGATTCCTTATAACCAGATGCTTTATGAATTACAGATACTTAATCTTTGGCTAAATAGTTTTTCATCAGTAAATTCAAATGGCTTTGTGAAGCGAGTAAGAAGATGGAAAAAAAATGTTCTTGCAAGGAGAAAGATGGGCCTGAAACATCAAATAAATGAATCTCTTATAGTGATTCCTAAATTTTGAATTTTAACAATTAAAATAGGTACATGCCTTCTGCCTGGTCTGAAGGGAGAGAACTACCTTCTACTACACCTCAGAGCTATTCAAAGTGATAGGCCAAAAAGTGGTTTTTCAGTTAAGGCATACTTTGCACAGAATGACATTTTGGGCACTGTGAGTCACTCACAGCACACTTCAGCTTACTTCTAGAATATTTAGAAGTTTTTTTTCTTCTGGCTTAGGGAATTTGATGTGTGTAAGGCAGAATGAAAATTAATCTTGACTATGAGGTCCTACTTCTATGGAACCTCAAGAAGCAGCTGTTGCAGGCCCCAGTGCTTCACAGCATTGAAATACTTGCAGTCAGGAGAAATGGAAACAGTGGCATACAGAAATGCAAAAGACAAAGTAAATGTGTTATTGAGCTGTTTTTTAAAACCCTGGTGGTTTTGAAGAGGATCTCGTAGGTGCTGCTACAACTCTGAAAAAAAAAGTCATGGGAAATGATGAAAGAAATGAAAAGTGAGCAGTAACTGCTGGTCCATGTTAGATACCACCTAAGCACAGATGATGTGTCAAAAGCCATTGGAGCCAATAAGAAAGTGGAAAAATGAATTAACAGTGCCATAAAGCTCTGGAATGACAAATTGAAAATAAATCTCAGAGCAGAACCTCGTATCACCCTAAAATGTTGAGAAAAAGGTGATTATGACCTTAGTCTGAATTCCCACAAAGAAAATATTCCCCTATCAATTCTGTATTAACCTGAATTCATGGAAACAACTTAAATTCAACCAAGGTCTGACTTAGAAACCATTAGTTTGCTCCTGAGTTGTCAGTTTGAAAGTAAAATACTTGCTTTTAATGTGTTGCAGTTGGAGAGAGGCTACAAACATAATGAGGGAAAGTGAAGAGAGAAGTTCAAGATTTTCAAGAATCTTATTCAGATTAAAAGGTTTCAGGAATACAAGCAGATTCTGTGTGAATAAGCACAAAAACTACAGAGTGTTTGCAGCCACATCATAGAGGAGCTGGGTACTGTACACAAAATTGCAGTCTTCAAACCAAAATATTTCTTCACGTCTGAAGTGTTCACTGACTATTTACAAAGACTTACTCATGAACAAGGGTATGTCATTTACTCTTGCAGATAAATTGACTCATCAGCCACAAAACTGCCCTTTGGCTGTGTTTAGTCATCATTATTGAAGGCACAGACATGGCAGGTGTCACGCATTTCAAGCAAGTACATTTAAGCAACAAGAAAGTGAACTAGTGCTGAATATTGTTATTGAGTTATGCTACAAAACAAAAAACATTGATTCAAAGGATAAAAGAAATTAGAGAAGATAGTTGGGTGGGTGGATGGGTATAGTACACCAATAATCCATCCTGCTAAAGTAAAAAGATGGGTTTGTCTAAATAGAAGATCTAGATAGAAATTCAATTTCACCTTGAAGAGGACAAAGGCTTTGGAAACCTTATATTTAGCCCCTTCACAGTATAAATATGTCAAAGATAATTTTCTTTAAACACTCTGAATGTTTAACATGTTCCATAAACATGTTGAAAAGATAATGCTTCTTCCCTTTCTCTGAAGTTTTAACTCTTGAGGTCAATGTTCTTCTTCTTGATTCGGAGAGAGCGAATGAGGTACCAGATATTATTCTTCTAAAGACAAAGAGATGGAAATGAGAGAATATAAAACTATTTATTACTAATGCCTGATCAGTTTGTTCAAGTATTATTTAGCTTTTGAATATCTGTTTAATGGGGCAGTTTTTCTGATTATTTGCATGACTAATGATGTTAGCGTGACAGTCTCCAACATCCAGAGATGGCACTGACCACACAGACACACTGTTTTGAGCCAGGTTGCTTTTCAAAAGGTTATTTCCTTGGCAAAAAAATATATTTTCTTTTTTGAAGTACTCAAATGACTGCGAAATTCATTTAAAATAAAGTTACAAAGGTTCAGGAGAATTTGCAAGATTAAACGTGCCTTTTGTTAAGTACTGAAAGCAGAGCAAACCATGTAAAGATGGGAGAAGCTTATCCAGATCCGCCTTAAGGTATCTTAATAAAGCTTGAACTGCTGCAAATGATTAAGCTAAATTCATGCCAACATTCTAATGGTTCTGCATATTAGCAATGTTACCTACTCACAAGTTTGAGGAGGGATTATTACCTGACATTTTCATGTCCTTCCTGAACTCCAGAGTATGACAGTTTGACTTAAAAGAAAGTTATCTCTGTCAGGAGAGGATGAAATAGAAGTGACAAATACTTAATCAAGCCAGAAGCTGGGATGCTGAATTGGGGCTGAAGGTGATTATAGTCACTGGTGATGGAATGTTATCCACCTATGTCTTACATCAGTGAAAAATAACAAGTTATTAGTTTGAAATTTGTGAAGTGATTCTTTAAAGAATCTTGCATTATGATGACAGAGGAGAGATTTACTGTATTTCTGTTAGAAAAAGGCTGAACATCTCTGCTGGGACTTGGGAAAGCATCTTAACAAGAGATAGGAAGAGATAATGAGTTGAGAGGACATTCAAAAGCAGACCCTGGAGTTCAGGTTCAAACTGAATCAGGACCAACATACATATTGCAAAATTTTTGCAAGCTCTTTCAAACTCTCTTGGCAAAAATCCTATCAGATGAACTGATCATATGCTTTCTACATCTCTTAATTAGCAGCAATCATATGAAATCAAGGAGTTCTGTAAGGTTTCCTGCATTTAATAAAAAACATCTCAAGAGAATGGCTACTCCACTACATCTGAGCTAGAAAGTAGGTAACTCCTGTTCCTGGATCCAGTTATGAACACAAAAAAGATCTGTAGTCTTTACTGAAGTGCTGGGTATTAGAAAGAAACAAATAAATGCCTTTGTGGATGTCTTCCCCCCCCCGCCCCTCCCTATAAGAAATTATTAGTAATTTCTTATAAATCTGCAGAATCTGCAGAATAAGAAATATCTGAGGCATCTTTCCCATGTATTAAAATTCTGTATCTCTGTGTTTGGGTGATAAAGATCAAATATGTTCCTATGTCTGACTAGCTAATGGACACTGAGGCTGGCACAAACAGCATTTGTTTCATGTCTTTTTTTCCTCTCAAATGTGCCCATCAGGATTTTCTAACCTTTTTTCTGTAATCCTGCCAAAAAATGCAACTCCTGTGGCTCACAGGAAATCCTGAGTGGTATATTCTGACACAAAACTCCAGCTGTAGGAAGTGGGAGACCTCTCCCATGTAGCTGGAGTGCTGCTGACCAGATGACTCAAGGAAGAAACACAATGTTGACACAGACATGCAATGCTGTTGAAAAGATTTTGTTTAGCAATTGTTTATTTACTCAGGAACTTGGTACCACATTAGCACCTTTGTTCTGACTTGGGATTCACTGATTATTTCCAGAAACCCTGACTGCTACCAGAGTAACACCCTTAGAAATGCTTAAAAACAAATATGCATTACAGAATCCCATATACAGAATATCCATATACATCAGGGTTGGCTGCTGGATAATTCTGCCATGCTGTGTTCTTAAAGAGAAAGTGAAGCTGGGAAAAAGTCCAGGAGTTCAAAACATTTGAGCCACGAGGTTTTTATTGTCTTATCCACCAGTAAACACCTTCATCTAAACTTATCTACCGTGTCACTTTGTTGGCCGGAATTTGGCACAAGAGTGTAGGTGCAATAAAGTCCCTGTTCACCAAGGGATAATTTGTGAGTCAGTCACTGAAAGGCTGTGTGTTTTAAGCCATTCAGTTTGTCTTTCTAGTGAGGTGTAGGTGTTCCATGTGTTCTCACAGCATTTGGTAATAAGCCATGAGACACAGATGAAGGAAGCTAAAGAGGGAGCCTAGTAGGATATTGTAAATAGAGTGCCTCCCACTCGAGGATGGTTGTATGTGTCACTATGGGAAGAAATATTTCATTGGTATTCTGCAGGCATTGCAGGAGAATGCTACTATGACAAAAGCCTGGATCATAAATATGGAGGGGGAGGGAGAGAAGGGCTTAGTTCTCACTCTAAGTCTAAAGGATGTTTCTAAACAAAACTAGGCAATAAGGAAATACTGGTCTGATTAAAGCCTATTGATGTGAACTGAAAGATTTCCATTTGTGTCAAATGATGTTGCCCCTGTTCTTTTGTGATTCTGTGCTGCTGTTTGCAATTTTTTTTTTCTGGAACGCAGCAGCAAAATCATCTTTCCATTTGAAAAGCATTCCTCTCTATAATATTTTAGAAAACATGGGGTTCAAGCCACAGAGGCACAGTATTTCACCTTACCTAGAAGGTGTCCAGGGGAAAATAAAGGCAGAGTGGGCAAGACAAGTAGTAGTAGTAGCTTCTTATCATTGAGTTTTGACTGTCCAGCAAAGCATGAACATTCAATTTATTTATTAATGTGAAATATTGACAAGGAACAAAAACCAGACTGAGTCTTTCTCAGGGGTATGAAATTAACCTGTGGAATGATCACATGGCCATTTATGTGCTTGTACAACAAAAATTAATGTGGCACAACATACTTTTTTTCTCTCATGCTTGGGCGAACTTTATTTTCATAGCAAACATCAATTAAATACGAAAGATCAAGCCAATAAACTGTATCTAGCACACACTGTGACTATTTGTAGAATTCAGTATTTTCCCTATAGCAAACTGTCACTTTCTAAAAGACACAGCAGAACTCAAGGTTTCTCAAAATAAGAAAGTTGCCCACAGAAAATTCTATAGCACTATTACTTTTTGTACATGTAACTTATCTAAGGGAAAGACTTCATATTTCATGCTACATGGGCAAGACTTAAAGCAGTGATACTTATATTTTCTCAGACAGTCTAAGTAAAGAAGGTAACACTCCCTGCATTTTTTCCTCCTATCATTTTTTCCATGGCTACATTCTCTTGAGGCTGGGAATGCTATCCTCAACTGGGGCTTGCTTTTTCTACAGAGGCTGCAGGTTAGAGCAAAACTACCCTGTGCCAGGGGCATACTCCAAAGTAAATAACTTGGAAGAGTCAGGCTGATAGCTTTTAAACAGGTTATGTTAATTATACCACTGAAAAGGGATAGCATCAGGCAAAGTTAAAGAAGTTGTGTGCACTAAACTCATTGCCATCAATGAGTGCATTCAAATAATGGAATGAGTGATCAGTGAAATAGAATAAAATGTGGATGGAACAGGTAGGAAATATAGACAGACCTTCTGGTTTTCTCAAGCATTTCTGTTAGAGATAAGATTAAACACCAGTTCCCCAAGCATCTTGATGAAAACCCCTCTTCAATTTGTCTACTGAAATCTAGAGATCTAGGTTAAAAGACTGCTAAATATCATAATTACCACTTAAAACTTTAGACACTATGATAAATATCTTCAAATGAGACTTGATGTTATTATGCTGAATTGGATCTGTGTGTGCCAGAAGAAGCCACAGCATGGGCCATCTACTTATGTCAGTTTAAGATGTGCCTGTAAAGCCACAAGCTCATGATAAATTGATTTGCTGAATGTTAAATATAAGCCCATCTACAACCTGCCCCCCTCTAACTGAACTGAATTAAGACAAATTAGTCTGACTTGTGTCTAGTCACAGGCTCTGAACACAAAGGCAACTGTGTATGCAGTGGAGCAACAGCCACCAGTGACCTGGCAGCTTTCTTGGTCTGCTCTGAAGGAGCAGCCACCCTGTTGATTAACCTAGGTACCAAAGTTTTATTAGTGAGGGCTGGGGGAAGAGTCTAATGACAATCAGTGATCTACAGTTATTTATTGGAACTTTGAGCTGGATCTTCCTTGAATAATTTTAATGGTTGAATGTTGTGTGGAGACTGGGAATGTCTGCAGGACACACTGCCAGCTTCCTTAATAGCCCATTGAATACTTTTTTAAATGATACACCTAAAATTATACAGACAAGAAAAATAGATGGATTTTTGTTTGCTTGCTTTTAAAGGCAAGAATGAGCCTACACAATGCAGAATTAAAATGTTTCCCTGTCTTTAGTGATTACCATAGTCCAATCTATAATTGCAGAGAGAATCAATCCAGGCTCCCTCCAGCAGTACTCCTGAAGGAAGATATCCCTTTCCAAAGCATCTGGATCTACTATATAGCTATAAAGAATTACACAACTTGCCAATAGATATGAGATTTCTATTGGCATGCCTTGTTCTATTAGATGCAAATAGGTTTTCCATTTACAGGGCACAATGAGATGAGATAAGGAGAGATTTGCAGACATTAAATCTCCTCACTGTTGGGAGGTTAAAGCAGATGGTGGGCATTTCAATATAACTTTTTGGAATAAAAGTCTTTATTTGATCTTTCTTTTTTTAACATGGTTTCCTGCTGGAATTGTGCAATTTCTCTGACTGGGGCTTTATGGTTTGTCAGGCTGGTAGTTATTTATGTTGGTTTTCTATCTCCTCCATAATACATCAGTAGCAAATATGATTAGGAGTAAGCTTTCAATATTCACTTTTTAACCGTTTGTAATTAACAAGCAGGGAGATTTTCATATCTTCCACCTAGGAAGCATTTAACAAACATTAATTACATTTCCAAAGTACCAGAGTTGTGACTAGATAAAGATCAGGAATTTACAAAAAAAGCAAAGAGACTTGTATTTTTCTCCCACTGAGCACTAACCAGTGTAGCCCTCGCTAGTGTAACATGGGACATGAGAAAGGTATTCATCTGGATCGGGGCTCTCAGGGACTTTAGTGAGAAAGATATTCTCTTAAAGAGGCATGTAAAGAACACACCCTCCATATTCCCACTGAAATATGAAGTAATCTTGGTTTAAGTTTAGGTAGGACAGGATTTTGAGATTAAAGAGTGGAATTCATCACACCTATCTTCGATACTCTAAAGCTGTCAATCATACAGGCTTTCCTTAAGGCTAGGCCAATCTTAGCATCATTTTGAACCCTTTTTTAGGGAAGGCAGAAGTTCTTTGTGTAGGTGGTTCTCCCTCAGCTGACTCAGAAATACATTTATATGAGTAACTTACCTTACACACTTTTGACTAACTCAAGCTGGAAAATGTAAATCCCAGCCTGAGTGGAGTGCCCATGACAGACACACCTCCTAGCAAGCAGCAGGGCTGGGATAGGAATTTATTACTTCCTTTTTCTCAGTCCTACATTCCGTAAAATGTGTTAGGAGGCACTAAATTCTTACACTAAAGATAATAAACTGAATTATTTTATTCCTTTCCACTCTCTATGAAAAAAAAAAAAAATCATACTGAACCACCAGAAATGTAAAAGAAAAAAAAGTCAATGTAATACAAGACCACAGTTTCAATGTTATTTCAGTCAGTGGTTCTTGGTAGCAGCCACAGCTCCGGAGACCCCCAGGCCTCTCTGCTTTGTTTACCCCGCTGAGGCCGGCGGAGCTCCCGGCAGAGCCAGCGCTGAGGGGCGGCGGCCTTGGGGAGGGGAGGCAGCTTTGGGAAGGGGTGGCAGCTTTGGGAAGGGGCAGCGGCTTTGGGAAAGGGGCAGCAGCTTTGGGAAGGGGCAGCAGCCTTGGAAAGGGGCGGCAGCTTTGGGAAGGGGCAGCAGCCTTGGGGAGGGGAGGCAGCTTTGGAAAGGGGCAGCAGCTTTGGAAAGGGCCAGCAGCTTTGGAAAGGGGCAGCAGCTTTGGGGAAGGGGCGGCAGCCTTGGAAAGGGGCGGCAGCTTTGGGAAGGGGCAGCAGCTTTGGGGAAGGGGCGGCAGCTTTGGGAAGGGGCAGCAGCTTTGGAAAGGGCCAGCAGCTTTGGAAAGGGGCAGCAGCTTTGGGGAAGGGGCGGCAGCCTTGGGAAAGGGGCAGCAGCTTTGGGGAGGGGAGGCACCCTTGGGAAGGGGCAGCAGCTTTGGGAAAGGGGCAGCAGCTTTGGGAAGGGGCGGCAGCTTTGGGAAAGGGGCAGCAGCTTTGGGAAGGGGCAGCAGCCTTGGGAAAGGGGCAGCAGCTTTGGAAAGGGGCAGCAGCCTTGGGAAAGGGGCAGCAGCTTTGGGAAAGGGGCAGCAGCCTTGGGAAGGGGCAGCAGCTTTGGGAAGGGGCAGCAGCTTTGGAAAGGGGCGGCAGCTTTGGGAAGGGGCAGCAGCCTTGGGAAAGGGGCAGCAGCTTTGGGAAGGGGCAGCAGCTTTGGAAAGGGGCGGCAGCTTTGGGAAGGGGCAGCAGCCTTGGGAAAGGGGCAGCAGCTTTGGGAAGGGGCAGCAGCCTTGGGAAAGGGGCAGCAGCTTTGGGAAGGGGCAGCAGCCTTGGGAAGGGGCGGCAGGGAGGGAGGGAGGGGGGCAGGAAGGAGCGGACTCCACCGGCTCGTTGCTGCAAAGCTCCTGTGTCGTGAAGCCACATCCAAGTGCCGCTGGTATTTCCTCAGCCACCAGCTGCTTTTACCTCATAAAGGGCCTTGATTGCTTTGTTCCCGTAGCCCAGCCGATTGCTTGGCACGCCCATTATTTTTAACGAGGATCGTTATTTTCTTTGGAGCCTGAACATCCTTGTTGGCAGCCACTAACACCTTTCAGCCTAACTGTATCGTGCTAACACGTAGCTTTAAGCACACTGGAGGTGTAAGAGGCGAGCACAATCCTTTCCTCGAAATGTCTGCACCCTCACCGATAAAGGGTACGAAAATCTGCGTGCGGCTCACACCCCGGCTCAGGACGGCGGGAATGAGCACAGAAAGTGCGAGCACATACCCAGCTCCTCCAGTCTCAGGGGTGCCACGGAAAGGCAGGAATTCATGTGTGCTCTGGGCCTCTCGGAAAATGAACATTCAAAGAGACTTGCAGAGGTCAAGCTTCAGGGCAGGCGAGTTCACAGAGATCGCAGAGCGTACATGTGCTGTGTTAGAGAGTGCTTTTTTTAACATTTCAAACCTCTCTCACCCCCGTGCCAGGGCCAAACCAAAACCAGCCGGAGAGGCTGAGGGACTGAATGTGCAGCCCAGGAGCTGGGTGTTTGTTGCAATACAGTTTAAATGGGGGCCAGAGGACACAGTGCCCAGCCCAGTCTTGGCCAGACAGCGGCTCCAAGGTTCGGGCACTGCTCCAGCTGAGAGCGGGGACTTGCACTACCACGCTCTTGGAAGCGCTGTATGTCCTGGGCTATTGATTATTCTGCAGGCTTTATCCTCACTGTAAAGTTTTCCTTTTGACAGATGGTTTTCTTTATGATGAAAACCTCTCTGTCAAAAAACTCCCCATCAGTTCTTTCAAAGACAATCAGCGACTCAAGTCAAAAGAACTGCGATAACCCCAAACCTTAGGACTGAATTGCCTTAATTATATATTACACTTGATAGAGCAATCAGAGTTGCTTTGATTTCGGTTATGAATAGATAAGATCTGTGTGAAAGATTTAAAAAGTCACTCTATGCCTCTTTTTTCCCCCTTTCTCTCTTTTTTTTTAATTGACATTACCTTGACATCCTCATGTAAAGTATCATATTCTCTCCCTGGCGTGACTGAACTCTGCTGCTCACAGTTTTATCACTGCAATGGCAAATATTCTTCTTAGTTTAGAGAAAAAACTTGGCAGCAAAGAAAAGGAAAAAATTGATTTGGAGTACTGGCTCTGGTTTAGGCATTTATCTTGACTTTAATCTTCAAGCTGAAGTTCCTGTTTTCCTTTTTGTCCTCGGTACAAAAAAAAAATTATTAGAATACAAAATATTTATATTTGTTTTCAAATCAAATTTAGGTTTTCAGTTACCAGATACATTGCTTTCTTTGAAAACAGCTTTAGGTAGATCCTCTGATTTGACTACAAAAGGATGAGAATGCCTCTGTTCAACAGGGAAAATAAGATTAAAGCCCTTTATGAGAGGATGGGAGGTTCAAGGTGACAATGCATCATGATTTTATACCAAATAGAAAAAGCATTATCTCTAGGTCGCAGTACTGACTAGCAGCCTGCAAACCATCTCTTTGATACACAAGCCTGGTTTTAGTTACAGAAACATCAAAAAAGCCAAAAAAACCCACTAAAAAGAGAAGATATTGAAGCATCAAGAGAATGTTCACCTGACAGCAGCAAGTATCTTGAAAGTGTATTTCTTAGTTGTGATATTTACAGGCCAGATTTTCAAAATTGGTCTCTATTTTTGACTGTGTCCAGTTGGCAGCTGGAAATTCAGCAGTCAACATCATTCTGGGGTTTGCCTTTCCTCTTTCTCTCCCTCACCTGGGTGCTCATTCCTCCATGATCAGAATTTCTGAGACTCAAGGCTGATGTTTCTCATTTGGAACCCAGGTCTTATTGAGTCATGTTCAGTGTGTAAAATTATGTCTATGCAATTTTGCCTTTAACTGAGCAAACAAAAATCCAAAGCAAGATCATTAAAGATGAAGTTAGCAGACTTCAGACTAACAATAACATAAATTTTTATCAGTACAAGCAATTAAAAACTAAGGATATTGCCAAAGGATGTGGTAAATTCTCTGCCCCTTATCATCTTAAATATAAACTGGATGTCTTTCTGAAAGATTTTCTTGATTTCAGCCACAAACTGGGTGTGATGCAGGAAGTATTGAACGACATTCTACAGTTGGTGTTAAAAAGGAAGTTAGGTAATAAACTAGATTATTATAGCAGTCTCTTCTGACCTCAGAATCTCTCCAGAATCTATCTCTACCTTCAGGACTAATTTATTAAAAGCCTGCCTGGCTGTTGCAGGCAATGAAGTATTGCAATACTTCAGGGGTTCTGTGAAAAAGGACTGTTGCCAACATTGCTGACTGCAGTCAGCATTTTCTGAAGATCATAGGAAGTGAAAATACAAAATAAGCATCCTTCTGATTCATGTATATTTTCCCCCAAATGCTTGCTTCCAAGTATTTTTCATTATCCAGCAACTGCACACCTTAAAATTTGAAATAAAATATTAAAAATTAATAACTTTCACTAGCTTATGATGCTTTTTCTCTGTCACATAAACTAGATGTCTAAGAAATATTACTTCTGCACACTAAGTAGGGATGCAACTCTGGCTGTGAAGAACTTGTCTATAAAAGTCTGCTTGCGAAGAAACACAGCCTAATCTGAAAATACGAAAAGAATCAGCCAATTAGAAAGCTATCAGTACTAAATTTGAATTTTCATTCAGTTCAAAAATGAAAAAGAGTAACTGAAGTCTCCAGGGCCTGATGCCAAGACACAGTTGGTTAAGTTATTAGACAGCTCTAGGTCTAGTGCCAACACCATACATGGGACAGCCTGCTACTCGCTGCTGGGTTTGGTACCTTGCTCATAAGCCGACTTCTGAAATTTTCACATTTTGCTAATAAATGGGACAAATAACATTTCTCATTTTTGGAGCCTCGGAATGTCTGCTGCAAAAGGTATCACTTTTTATCCTCCTCAGGTAAAATGGGTGGGTAGGTAACCAACTTCACACCTCTGTGAAAGAAAAGGACAAAAATATAAAAGGAATCCCACATATTTTTTTCTTGAGATGTCCTCTCTAAAAGAGCAGAAAATCTATTGTTAAAATAAGTCAGCTCAGTACTTAATCCTTATTAAAACACCTAGAAATCTGGTACAACTATGGAGAAGTTCTTTACTGTAACCTTCTGAAAAAACCTTGAGAGGACTCCTCATAGAAATTTTCCTGCTTTCTAAGCCCAGAGACAAATCAACCATACAGATATGTGGGGCCTGCCAGGGCACCTGCTCTGGGACCCCTTTTGGTAGCACAGTTATCCTGGAGGTGTGAAATCAGCCCTTCTGTTTTCCCTTACCAACCCACAAAGAGCATATTATGTCTGTGTTGAGCTGTGCTGCTTTTTTGACTCAGTTAAGAGGGAAAAAGGGAAACATACTGTATGGAAAAGCATTTAAAAATAATCTCTCCCTCATTCTTTACAAAATCCAGAGTTGGCTCTAAGAAACAGAGTTTAGGTTTAGACTTTGCAACAGGAGAATGTGCCCTTTTGGCAACTCATATGACTTTTCTGAACTTTGCTGAGCGTTAATCCACTAAGCGCATAGTAATGTATTTGGAGGGGGAAAATAAAAAAAAAATAAAGTATTTTTCAACGGTGACTGCGTGGGACTATATTTAAAGAAAAGTCAGTGGTTCTTTCCATATGTTGAATGACATTCAAGATCCAAATGAGCAGTCATTTTTACCTTAGACATTCATCAGGAATGTGCTGGCAAATATCACAGGCAGAAAAATTGCTGGAAAAACTGGGCAGAGATTTCTATTATTCAATATGCTTTCACTCTGCTGTGCTCTTTAAATTAAATGCTATTTCTTTGGCATCAGGGTGCTCCAATTTTACTAGAAATCATGACACTAAATATGCCATATATACTATAAGGGCACAATCTAAAACGTATTAGCTCAGCGGTTGTATCCTTAAATGTCTACAAGTTACAATGTGTCAGGAAATCTGGGTTAAAAGGGTGCCAGAACTGAAGCCTAGTCAAAGGGAAACAGCAAGAGAGTGCCTGCTCTGACAGGTCACTGGATTTTGATTACGCAGTCAGATATGGTATTCATCCCCTTGATAATGAAAGTTGGGTGGCTGGCTGGAAAGAAAAGGCACGGAAGATGGCTTTTGGTCATTGTCTGAGCTATTTCTGGTAATCCTCCTTACTGTCTAACTCGTGTGTTCAGGGAGGATTTGGGCCCGTGGGGTAAATGGAATTGAAATCTCTCAAGAGGAAAGAACGATAAGGAAACAATGTGTACTTGCCAGCATTTTGAGGAGGAGATGTTTAACAAAAGAAGAAGCCTGTGTTCTGCATTAGGTTACTGCATTGCCAGCTCTGCTGCTTTCATTGCTGCCTCAAAATGCCAGCTCAAGACAATAGAAGGGCTCTTGCTGTTCTCTCAGCTCTTTGCTGAAACTGGATCAGCTGGATCTGAATATCACCTATCAAATGTCATAATATTGCAAATTACTCACCGTTTAATAAATATACATAGTATTTAGAGGGAGATTAATCCTTAATCACATTTCAATTATAATTTAGCCTGGACTGGGACAACACTCACACTCGTGGTGACACTAGGAGATAAATCAGCTGCTCTGTAACTTTTTTTTTTTAAATATCCTCAGAGCTACAAGTCAGGTTTCCAGATGCTCCTTCCCAGCCTGAGTCCTGCATCTAAAACTTTGTGCAGCAGAAGACACTACTGTGAAATTCACAACACACCAGTTAATTAGAGAGAAATGCAACAGTTAAGTAAACATTACTGCAAAGGTTTCTTCTGTGGTAATGTCTCCCTAACACACAGAGAGGGCAAGGTAGTTCCCTGCCCTGTTTTCCTCCATCCTGTTTGAAAGAAATGTTGTCAGCTTTTGAGTCAAAGCTTCTAAGAAGGAATTGTGATGGTGCTGTTGGCACAGAGTGGTGGGGCAGAATTTTGTATCCACTCTCAGCAAATTAGGAAAAAAACACAACCCAATTGCCCACCCATGGACAAACACAGCTGAGTTGGGAAATAAGATGGGCCAGCCAAGGTACAAATGGCTCCCTTGTACTCAGAAGGGGCAAATGTGCTTCAGGCTCGTGCTCACCTTGGTTCTGCACCCTCCTCTTTCTCTCACCTCCTTTCCAAAGGGGTGGCACCAGGTTCACAAGGTTGCACTTGTTCTGTGCAGCCAGAGGCATAACTCCAGAATGTACTTCCACCATGGCAGAGTGTGGAGCGCTGTTTGCCATTTGTATTTATCTGCACAAACCTTCCCAACCAGTTTTACAGTTTAGCTCCAATCACTGTAGACTGTGACATTTAATATCAAATACTCTTCCAACGTTCCCACATTAATAAACACAAACAGTGAATCCTCTCTCTGTTGTAATCATGATTTCTGGCAGCATTTAGAAGTGCATATTATTATGACAGTATTAAGAATTGGTACAGCTTCATGCAATGCTGGAATATATATCCAAAAACTAATTTACTTGAGTTGTAATGTTAGGATTATCCTTCTGTCTTTCATGACTGATGCTTCATCTGGAGAATGCTTAATGTTTTCTTGTCAATGAGTGTTAACTCAAATGAATTATTCCAATCTGTTTACTTTGTCCCTTTCTAACAAATGCAAATTATAATTAAAAAGGAAAAAGAAAAGGAAAATGCAAACAGCAATGAAAACGTGGCATGAGAACACTGTGTAGATTTTTCTACTCTTAAGTCCACATCAATAAGCAATTTAACAATAGAACTCTTAATGGGAGACCAGCAGATGAAATTGTTGTAGAGCAGATCCTTGGATGGAATTTTTTCTTTGCCCACATAATTGCATGCAGGCATCCTTGTGTGAAATCCCCCATCAGATTACAGAGTTTGTTGTATGTAAATTGAAGACTAAATGCTTGGTAGCACCTTTCAGCTCTGCAATGCTGGAAATGAGTTTTTTAATAGGAAATTAGATTAGTAATATTTTAGTCAACAAAAACGCGGAAAATTTCTGCATGAAGATGAGAAAATTATTCATGTAAACTGACTTAAAAAAAAGAATGAACAATTGTTAAATTCTGTATGCTACTATTCATAAAAAATGCTGTGCCTTATTTTGTAAAAAAAGAATGCAATATGCAAAGACAAATTATTTCTGCTTTACTGGCTATAGTATTGACTGAGCTTTTGACTAGCAACAGGTTGCATAATTTAGTGGTTTCAATTTTTAATATTATTTTATTCAGTTCTCAAAGTGAGGAACAATATGTGGAAAATTGCAATTAACTCAGTCCAGATTATAAACCAGACTTTTGCAAATCATCAACCAGGCACTAAAGCAAGACATTGCCATTTCCAGTCCCTGTTGTGCTGCAGTGGATAGTAGCCTTCAATGAGTTTCAGAAGCCAAAGTGAGAAAAGACTTCTCAGCCTTAAACTTCCTTTGCAAATGCAAAAGTGGTTCCTCACGTGTAAATCTCTCTTCTTTTGTAGCTGATAGCACAGAAAACAACTGATCATGTAGTAATAAATTATCATTAATATTATTTATAAACACTTACTAAAATGGTTCTTGCAGGTTAGGCTGGACCACAGAGCAGAGCCTGAATGTACCACACACTGAGAAAGCTGAGGGAGATGTGTGTCACCAGCAGGAAACAACAGATGTTTGGTAGAATGAGCAAAACACACATCACCACCATTAGATGCAAAGCTTTAGGCAAAGACATTCCTGTTCCTAAGAACCTACTGGCTTTTAATAGCCTGGCTACATTTGAACTATCACAAGGCTTTGCCTTTGCTCCTAAGGAAGATATAAAATATGATGGGTACCCAGAAGGGGGTCTCAGACTTCAGCATATTCTAAGTGGGAATAAGAATTACGTCGGTGGAACAGTGAAAATTAATGTCTTCTCCAGCTTTCTGAAAACAGGTGATAATGGTTCTGGGCTACTGGCAGAAGGCTGCACCTCCTGAAAATCTCTTAAAATACCTCTTGATAGTTTGCAGTCTTCAAACAGTGACTTCAGGAATGTGTCTCCTGTTTCCACAAGAAATTTCTTTCAATCTCTAAAAACTTTAAAGAAGTGGTGCCTTAGATCAAAAAAGAGACCTGAGAAACTAATTTTAACTGTAGCAAAGAGCCCTGCAATATGTACTTATAAATGAGAATATAATTACAGCTAGGAATACATCATGCACTTGCTGCAGAATTCCATGTATATCAACTTTAAAAAACTCTTTTCACATCAACTCCCCCTCTGCCACCAAATAGTCACCAGCTTTTATTGCCAACAATACTATTCTGTCCTACAGATAAAAAATAAACACAGCTCCTTGTCCAAAGGACTGACAATCTAAACACACTCCAGGGAAACCCACAGAGGAAATAACAGAGGGACAGAAACGTTGTTCTCCTTGTCGCCTTGTTAATTCACACCTTATGCACTACACAATAGAGTGACTTTCTAGGACAGTGGTGAGTTTTGTGCTGAGGTCACTGCTGTCGAGTTTATTCCTTTTTATGCCTTTGGGGCAAAAAGGAGAAGAAAAGGCAACCAAATCCCAGTGGCTGCAACAGTGACAAGGGTGTAAGGGAAGTGGAGAACCTTTTTACTCACATTTACAACTCCTCCTCCCTTTTAATTTTTTTCCTTAATTTTCTAAGACAAGGATTACCCCTACAAACAAGCAGATTAAAATCTAATACCTGAAGCTATTATCACCTGTGGCTGTCATCTCTCCCTCCCTGACAGATGTCACTGCACTGAGAGCTCAATTTGTGAATGTAAGCTCATTCCAGACTTCCAGGATGCTGTAAGATGTGCATCTGAAAACAGAATATTGGGAGCCTATTTGCAAGGGAAGCAGGTCCTGGCATCCTCTGGAATGGTGCAAGTGGCTTCCTCTTCCATCTGCCTTTAAACCACAGTCATGTCAGTTTGAGCTCTGAAACTATCAGTCAGGCAGAGTGACACATACAAGGAATTTTGCTTTTTTTCACAGTAGACAGAACACAGTGGGCATAAATATCTTCCAAACTTCCCCTAATTTTTTTTTCTTCCAAAGATCCCAGGCTCAATGTTTTTCTTCATCTCATTCAGAGAGTATTCTGTCCAGTCCCTGTAAGTGCCTAGGAAGTGTGCACTGCATGCAGAATAGAAATCAAAGCCATATTATTTAGTCTGCTTTTGTGTAATCCCAACTCAAGCTTCCAGTCTCAATTTTTAAAATTGATTAAAGTGTAAATTACAAAAGATAATACTACTCCTAAGGAGAGAAAAATATTACAATAGGTTTACAAATCTAAGAGAGAAAAATCAATCACTGGCAAGAAGTAGCCTAGGATATGAATGAATTGCATGTCATTTAGAGAAACAAATAAATGCAAGAGAATTAATCAGCAGATGTAAAAGAGTGTGATGCTGATACAAATTAGAAGAGATTACAAGGAGGCATGAAACAATGACCATGTGCATCAAATCATAGCTGTTTTCTGCACAGATAGGAAAAACAGTGAAGAAATGCTACAAGTTATTTTTTGAAGAGGGACATGAATTAAAGGCAAATTAACCCAGTCTGTGCCTTTCCCATGTACACACATGCACACACACAAACCCTACTTTCACAAAATCAGCCTCCATTGTGGATTTCTGACCCTCACCCTTCCTCTGCCATGCTAAAGTCAAATTTTAAATTGAGTCTGGAAGGCTAGGATCGAATGGCACAACAGCAGCATAAGAAATAGATGAGGTCTTTTTCTGCATTTGCATTCCTGACAGATTCCTTACAATGCTTATTTTTAACTAGACTGAGGACTTGGGAGAGAAAGATGTAGAAACAGTCAGGCACAGCAAATAGAATTAGGAAATATTTTGAAAACAGTCTTGCAAGCCAGGACATGCAATAGCCAAATTCACTTTAAATCTCAATAACCCAAGTTCAAAGGTTTGAATTACTCAAGAATATCCTATGTTTAGCCAACACTGCTAATCTGGCACATCTCTTCCTTGTCTGGCCAAACCCTCCCCTTCTCAAAATACCCAGAACAGATAAATGCAGTGTTACAGATACTCATTAACAGAGAGAACATGACCGAAACATCAGCACAGCTTTGAAAGGCAGGCCTTATATCTACAGCCATGGTCACATATCTACAGTCATGATGGGCTTAAATTTTGTTTTGTTGTTCTTCCAGCTGTTTGCCAGCAGTAAATGGCAATTGTACTTTCCAGCCATGTTCAGCTGGGCTCTACGCCATTTTTCACTGTTTTTGATGGCAGAGTTCTCAAAGCATGCATTAAACTATCTGGCCTATGCAATAACTCACTAGGGTTGCACTCATGCTTCCAAGGAGGCCCATAAGAAGAGGGGAAATAGGTTTTTTGAGAAAGGCAGCAGTATTCTGCATTAGTAATATTAAACTTTCCCAAGGAATTTCAATAGCATTAACAAATTATTTTGATAAAATGCAGGAGGCTTTGCAGATGGTTTTCTCAGGGTTTCAACAGAGCAAAATGTGCAAGCTGCACACCCACTCCTCGATGTTGTGAGCTCCCTTACAGTCTGTCCTGTGACCATTCTCAAATATACTAATGTTACAGACTTAATCTCATAATGGTAATGCATCCACAAACAGATTACTGCAGTAATGTGGTTAGCTCAATTAACTTTTGAATCTATTCACTAGGCAGAACTAAAGGTCATTTTCTATTAAAATATCTCCCTCCCACTTCCTTATCACCCTTTGCAACTTACGGGAGTTAATATTAGAAATCCTGTCTACACTATGTCAGGAAGAAGACAGGGTGACAAAGCCAGAAAAAGACCTTATTCTTTACTAACATAACACAGACACAGCCCAAAGAGAACATCTGCCTTCTTTCATGAACACATCTAATTATGGTAAATTGTTAACACCTTGAAGAGGAGTTTCATAGAAGAGTAAACTTTAACATATGCCATCCTCACACATAAAACATCCTGTACTTCATACTTTTCCAAACACATGCCCTTTTTCCTACAACAGTTTATCAAAGGTCTTGTTTTGAAAAGGACTTCAACCTGTTTTCTATTCCTGTTGATGCATTTTTTTAGCACTTGCAATTATTTGCCAGTGCAAATAAATCTGCAGAAATGACAAACTATGTAATCTGGGAGTGCAGTCAGGAGATGAGACAGCAAGGCCTGCAAAACTGCAAATGCAATTATTTCCCCACGCCCAAATGCATGAGACTACAGTTCAAGTCTTTTGGAAAATCCTGCCTTTACTTTATTTGGGCACTGAAAGCTGCCTGTCCACCCTACAGATCCTGTTGTTCTTCCCCTTGAGATCCCACTCTAAAGTCACAGTGAATAATTTGACACTGTTATTGCCATGGCAACACCTTGATGTCATGCATACACAGAATCATGATTGACATTCCTGCAGTAACCAACAAAATGAGAAATGAGGGGAAGAAGGAGAAAACCAGACTCAGCTCCAATACTAATGGGGGAAACAGAGGATTATTGGCAGTGTAAATATTGCTTTATTCATAAATCTGCCTTCTGCCATTTTCCACCATGCCAACATTCCTGTGAAGGGCTCCCATCAGACCCCAAAACACAGAAAAAATGCAGAGGGGGTTCCAAACACATGCCTGGATTGGGCCAGATTGCAGTGGGTGTCCTTCTGACAGTGCTGTCCTTGGGAAAAGGACTCCATGCTACAGAAAAGAAGATTTTTACCACAGAGGTCAGTCTTAAAAAAGTGCCTCTTAAATGTCATAGGTATGGCCTAAAATAACACAACACATTAAACAATGTGGGTTTTGCCTCTGAGGACAGCCTTCAGGTGCTCAGATGGGTTGTAAACTCCTTTTCTTTTCTTTTCTTTTCTTTTCTTTTCTTTTCTTTTCTTTTCTTTTCTTTTCTTTTCTTTTCTTTTCTTTTCTTTTCTTTTCTTTTCTTTTCTTTTCTTTTCTTTTCTTTTCTTTTCTTTTCTTTTCTTTTCTTCTCTTTTCTTCTCTTTTCTTCTCTTTTCTTCTCTTTTTTCTTTTCTTCTCCTTTTCTTTTCTTTTCTTTTCTTCTCTTTTCTTCTCTTCTCTTCATGTTGAGAGGATGACACACACACACAAACCATTAGGAATAGTATAAAACAACATCTGTTGGGAATTTTTTGAACTCAATATCTGCAGCAGCTTTCATAGGGGTCTACAGGCAATACCAAGACAAGGATGGAAACAGCCTTTTATTCTAAATTTCATATGTACAAGGAAAGCCATTTTACACAGTTTTGTAAATTCTGTGTAAAAAAGCTACTGTCATCCAACGTCACTGTGCTTACACTAAGAACTTTTAAACATGGAGTACATTATTAACAACAAAAACTGTTAACAAACAGGCATAAAAGACAGATATGTGTGCTGATATTTCACATACATTCTAGAAATGAGTTGGCGCAAAAATAAAATGTGCCAGTAAAAAAAAATAGGCTTTTTTTTTTTTTTAAATCACGCAATACATGATTTTTTTTCTTGCTTTCTCTCCTTTTTTTACACAATATGCTGAGATCCATTCTCAAGCCTTTTCACATCAGGATTTGCAGGCACTTCAGCAACCCAGCTATATTTTTTTACAATACATGAAGTTCAGACCAACAAACAGAAAAACAGCTGCTGCAAAAGAAATTCTCATATCCCATATGCACATTCGAATATTACTCTCTGCTAGAGCAATCATTTTCTTAGTAATTTTTGGATACTGACATGTTTTCAGGATGATGTGTAACAGCTTGTCTCCATTTATCTCTCATTCATGTACTTAAAGGTTTCTTTTTAATGTAGCATCACGATGTAACAATATGGTATATGGAAGCACAAAGGAAATTGTCCACAAAGATTCACAATGCCTAAAAAGAGGGAATCGTTCTCTTTACAGGTATTTGATCCAAAGAAAAACTTTGATTTCCTCTGCTCTTACTTGGAGCTATCTCCAAAATTTGTCCAAAGACTACTGTGTACTAGATGAGCTGACATGACACCCTCCCTAGTTCTCTTCCTAGATACAAATGTCATATGACCAAATTAATTTAGAAGCAAAGCAAAGCAGAACTCAATTGCATGTGTGTTCATAATTTCCCATCTTTAATAAAATAGTGAAATATACTTATCAAAGGCTTCCCTGTGTCTGTATAAATAATCTCTCTCCAGTTATTTCATTTGTAATGGACTGTGCATTAAGATTATAAGGCAATTGGAACAGGATTCTCAGGATAACTGAAAGCTTAATATTGTTTTCCTTATGAGTCAGGATAAAGGCTTTTTTAATAAGCTCAGAGTGGGGAGAGAGAGAGAAAAAAAAGAGTGCGTATGTGCATAATAGAAGAAGGATAGTTTTTCAGCATATAGACACTTAAATATTGATCAACAAAGACTGGTAATGACTCCATCATAAAACATATCAGAACTCCAACTGCAATTCAGAGTAGAGCTCAGCCTTATCCACTCAAGAGCAATATGTACACCTCCTTCTGACCCAAGAGAAATAATACAGGACATGTCAATGCTTCCTTCAACCTCAAATTCATTAATTTTATGCCACAAAGCTGCATGTTGGTATAATAAGTCACTGCAAAGTAAAACACATTACAACAAATCCTAGCAAAAAGCCATTGACAGCTACAGGACTGGGCTAGAGAACTGGGAAGGCAGGGACAGTGCTGCTCACTTCCACTATGATTGTCAAATGGTGGAATGCCCTTCCATGGATTCAACACTTGGGACAGAACGACAAAGACGTAAGGCCCACCACTGCTTTGCCCAGATTTCCAAAGGCACTGAAATAGAAAACGGATATATTCCTTAGTACCATCAGCGTAAAAAGTTTTCAAAATAGAAGTCTTTATATGAAAATGTTCCTTATTGCATGGAAAGCTGATCCTCCTTTTCTTCACCTCAAGAATAGAACGGTCTTCCCTTTTCTGGTGTTTGCAATCTGTTCAGCCTCGCTACCTGAGATGGTGAAGGCGGTACATCTTGTCTGAAAGGACCTTTAGGAGGGGCATAATTAGGGTCCTGAATTTTCTTATATGAGTCATAGTTGCTAGGCCCTTCAGAAGAAGTTTTTTTTTTCAGTTGTTGTTCTTTCCGCCTCTGCTCTTGACGGAGCAGTTCTTGTGTTTCTAGCATCACCCTGGCATTAAAGCCATGTCCCCCCATATAGCCATTCCTTGATCCCTGGTAGCTGGAATATCTGGGATTTTCCTTCGCAGTCTGGAACCCTTCTCCAGGGGAATAACTCTGCTCCCAGGAGTCTTGAGATACAGAACTGGCATTTTTCCTGCTTTGCCTGAAAGAAAAATGAAAAGGTTTTTAAGACAAATGTTCTGGTTCACCTTTGACTGTTATTGACAACAATGACTGGAAAGAAAGCAGCTTCTGTCATGCCCAGAGATGGCATTCTCCAGAAGTCACTTTCTAGAGTCACAGTTCTCTTCTGCCCCAAAATGATTTCTTGTCTCTCTTGTTGGGAGAACAATTCCTAGAGAGCTGAACTATATTTCTAGGCCTCTGCAGGAGGAATACACCATGAAAACCCATCCAGCTATAATTCCCCTCATGTTCTCAAGAAAAGTGTTATAATTCAGTTGCAGGCTAGGAAAGACCATAGGTGTTTCTGTGCTTCCTAAGAATGCAGGTGACAGCCAACAGTTGTAAAGTCACTCATGAAAGATTTGAATCTAGACTGACACTTGATTATTTAATCAAGTGCAACAGGCAGGTCCTTAAAACACCTGTGCCCTAACACTGCACAAGTCAGAAGGTAAAGCCCATTACTGAGAGGTAGTTCCAGTTTCTTTCTCTCATGTCCAGAACTAAGGAATTTAGTGCTATAAGGAGTGTTTCCCAGTCTGCTATAGCTTTTGTAAAAGAAGAGGGAGAGAGAACATTTTTTACTCATTTTTTGGCTCCAGGGAGTAGATAAATAGGCCAAATACACACAGGAATTACAAATTCTTATCTCTTTTCACAATAAATCACCACATTATTTTGAAGACAGATTATGGTTTTGAAATAACTTTAATTTACTATCAAACTGCTAGATGCTTGTATGAATTTAAAATAAGATTGGTGGTGATAAAGTAAAACAATTTTCTGCTGCAGCAAAAGAGATACCCACTTTGAGATTAAAATTAGAGTATGAGAATCAAGCAATAAAATAAAATATATTGCGACATAAATCAATAAGAAAATAATTTAGTTGTTTATATATGGCTTGGTTTTTCATGTCATCACATATGACAGTGTGCCTCATCCAATGAATATGCAGCAGAGGGACAGGAGAACTGGAAAATTTTTCTACCATTACTAAAAGTAAAAAGTCACCCAATGCTTTTGCAATCTTCCTTCTACATGTATAATTTAAAAATTACCATATCTACCTTATTTCATAACTGATTCTGAGGCCTCTGGATGAAAAATATTATGCAAGATGAATGTGAATTATTGCAGAAAAAGTTACAACATAATGTAAATTCTTACAAAATTTTTATAGCTGTTATTTGTAATCTCATATCCAACTTTGCCAAAGCAACAATGCTTCTGAGTCATGTTTTATCACTCCCTGGAACAAGAGCAAATTGAACGAACCTCTGTAGGCTACGAAACTGTCAGGTTCCTGATCTAGAGCAAGATAAATTTTAAGTAATACAAAATTAACATGGAGTCAAACCTTGCTCTTACAGTTTCACATGGGACAAGAGGATGACTAGTTGAACCAATTTAATTTACTGACTGTTTTCTGGTACTTGTTCAAAATTAGTTGGCACGCTTTCCCTGTCTTTCTGGAAAGTTCCTTTAAAATTGACTCAAGAGTTTATTTGCCTTCAGTACTAAAGATCTGAATGTGCAAAGGGGAAAAAATAGGAGGCTCTTAGAGAATTCACAGGATGAAAGGCAACAAAGCTCAAGAATGAAGCCAGCGTACAAACTTCAATCCTTACAAAGTCATGCTTGCAACATTAAGCTTGGGACCTAGATTTTTCAGAGTAACAGTAGGATTTCTTTAAAGATCAGTCACAGTGTAGGAACAGTTTGTAAAGCTGGAGAACTCAATGTTGTTACAGGAGTATTGTGGTATTTACAGTGCTGAACGTTAGCCCTGCAGTTCTGTCTGCTCTCAGCACAGCTGAAACACCCAGAGAGCTCAAACTAATCCATTAAATTATCATTAATTACACAGTAACGTGCATTGCTAGATTGCTAGCCATTTCTCATGTTGAAAACCACCTTGAGTAAAGTTCTCAGTAACTCTTTTCAAAACAAGCATTTCTATGAGCTGTTCTATGATCTATTTTTCATATTTCTTGTTGATTAATTTTCTTGTAGATTAAATTTCACCTTAGAGTTTTTAATTTCTGCCACTGAACAGCACTGCAACTGATTCCAACTTTTAAATGCTACCAGCCATTGTGAACAGGGGAAGCAAGTTTTAAGCATCATAGTTTTAAAGCTATTAATGAACATGGTTGAGTGGGGCTAGCATAACTGAAAGAGAATTACTTAGGAGAAACAATATGGCATTAATAGGTGTGGTCAGTTCCAAAGGAAGGCAGAGATAAAACAAAGAGGGGATATAAAGATTTTCAAGATGAGAAACTAATGATCTCAGAAAATACAAGAACTTTACATTTCCCTTTCCCACCTTCCAAACTTAACAGAAAAAATTTTACACTGCAAGGTGTTAAAGCATTTGAAAATCTGAAACTGTTTTATTTTCAAAGATACTGCTAAGATAAGAGTTCATGGCTAGATAACTTTGCTATAAGGCTTATATTTGTTTCCAAAAAAAGAGTTATACCTCGTAAAACATATCTTGTCACAACAAATTTTTTTTTCCACACCATTTCCACACAAGTCATGAAAAAAAATACAGCCTTATTGGAAAGCAATTTGACACCAAGCTCTGGTGTAAATTATTCTCCATTCAACCATTGCTGATATTTCAAAATGCAAAGACTATTTGCATAATGCTTAACTATGAGAGTTAATTTGTAATACAAGCTGGCTAAACTTCTATTAATTCTTAAAATAAATATCAAGTAAAAGCCATTTTGCCCAAACAACTAGTCCTTTAAAGCACCTACTATTTTTAAAAAATATAGTTTTGTTTACACAAAAAATCAATTAATTTTCAGCATTCTATATCTGTTAAAAAATGTATATATGCAAACTTGAAGACCTTTGGTTTCCTGGATAATTTTCTCAGTTCCATGTTTTTTTGTTGGAGGTCTTGAAATTTTTTTCCCCTTTTAATTTTTTTTCCATAGTAACATCTCAAAGATAGAATTTCTACCCAGTAAGGAATTAGGCAAGAGAAAAAAAAATCATCTGACATATCAAAATGGGACACCTCATGTCATGCTCAGGAGACTTTTGTAATTGCAGAAAATTAAACTGGATGGTGTCCCACAAAGAATAGGTTTGTTTTAATATTTCAATTCTATTGGGTGCTGAATGTCATCAAATTCCCCTGAAATCAGCTCTGAAGAAATTCTCTGAAGCAATTCTCAGCTACCACGTGCTCTCACTTAAGAAATTCTATGCCTCTTCCGCAGTGAATACATTCCACCTGATATCAATGCTGAACAAAAGTGTCTGCACAAAGTCTGACATTTTCCACCACAAATGAAATTAGCTGCAGGCTCCTAGGCACAAAGAGCTTTGGAAGTTCCCATACCTGGGCAAGGAGCTGTACTGGCGCTGGGCTTGCTGGAAACTCTCCCGTTCCTCCTGCCGCTGCCGCTGCATTTGGACCTCCACCGACACGGAGTGCCTGCCACTCTGCGAGTATGTCTTGGTGTTTGGCTACAAAACAAAATGAAAGTGTCTTAAACAAAGCAGAAAAACACCCACAAAAGAGCTGTCTTTTAAGTGGCTATTGTACAAATACAGCCATACTTGTTTTAACACGCAGTTCGAGCAGCTCTTGCACAATAATTAGGGTAAATTCTGACCCGTAACAGTGGCCTGTGCTACAAATTCTGTTTCTGAAATGTATGAGCAAGGAATCATCTAGAATGGGTTATGCTTTTACAACACTGTAATTTAAATTAAGTCAGTGGAACAGATTTTCAGACTGTAAGTTAGCTAGCCCTGCTAATGCTAAGTTCTACACCCCCCTAAGGATTTGAGGGGGGGAGGAATACAGCAGCTCCTTTGACTCAAGTGATGCTCTGCCTTAGTGGAACCATCCTATTTTTCAGTTGGCCCAAAGACTGGGAAAACACTTTCTGGTTCAATATGATCAAAGAGATAAATTCAGCAAGTCTCTTGTGGACAATGAGGACTCCTGTATCTCTGAGTAGGGTCTTGATGAGGTGACAATTTGAAACGTTGAAGCCAATACTAAAAGCAAGTGAAAATGGATGGTCTTTCTGGGAATAGAGAGTATTACAGGTCAAGATCCGACAGAATGGCTGGATTCAAACTTTGGACCATGGAAAAGGTTACTTTTGTAGAGATACCTATCACTTTCTTCAGATTTTGTGATTCCATTTTGCAAAATAAAAATCAAAGAATGCTATGGGCTTTTCTTGTTGTTTTACTAATAAAGTTTTGCTTACAAAGAAACAGACCATTAGTTTTTTTCTCCTTAAAATTACCAGTACTATTCAAAATATGTAAGTTTAAATATGGGGAGGTTAGGGAGCATAAGCACTTGTCTGAGCCTGGGACTGATACAGCTTGTCTCAGACTTACTTTTAAAAGCATGTTTTGCCTTTTTATCTCTGCTTTTCCTCAAAACAAACATCTCTTGTTTTTTTCCCCATTATAATTTCTGCAGCAGAAAGAGATGGCTCACAAATATATGCAAGAGAAAAAAGATTTCCAAAAGCTTTGCACATAGAAGACAAGTTTTAGAAACTAGAGTTGTCATTTGAGACGTGTCTCACTATAGTCACGCACCTGCAGGTAGCCAGAAACAACAAGTTTTAAACAGGTGTACAACTTTTAGAAATTTGTTGTCAATGAGAATGCACTTCAGACAGAGCATCAGTCTCAGCTCAGAATTTAACAGATACAATTTTCCCATTATAAGAAGATTCCTGGGTGAAATAATCAGAATGTGAAAGCACAGACTAGGAATAACAGTGAACTCATTTAAGAGAATCCTGAATGTAACAGAAATGTCTATTTCAGAACAGGTTACTTTTTACTCTGTAAAAACCTCTGTAAAACAGCATTTCTAATGAAAAAATGCTTTAGGAATGGTGAGATGAAGCAACAAATTGAGAAAACAGAATCATGTGTCAGCCTTGTGGGAAATTTTCTTAGAGATGAATAAGCTGTACATATGTATGTCCAAACCAACAACCCCCACAGAGATTTCCTACTATATTAAATAAGGGCTACACATACAGAGCAGCGTTTCAGTTATTGCATATGTCAACATTTCTAACTTTCTTGACTTTATTGAGAGTCTTCTGACATTTGGTATTTTATTGAAGGGCTCAGCTTATGGAAGGGAGTGATTACCTGAAAATCATAGGGTTTATTTGTGAATTCTCTCCTCTGTGGTTATAAGCAGCTTACAGCAAACCAGAGGGAAACTCAGAAGTTCCCATATCAAGTTCCCCATAAAGAATAAAAACATTTAAACTAAGATTTTACAGCCAATCTCCTAATTTCATGGGTTTCACTTCAACAACATTGGAAAGCTTGCAGCTACATTATGTCATATGTGAGAAAGTAGTTATCATAGATAAGACATGAAATCAAAATTGCTTCTCTTTATTTGAAAACAGTTTCAATTTTTTCAGTTGGCTGTAAATATAATGGATTAAAGAACTTGACAGTACAGAGTATGGTTAAATCACCAAAAAGGTGGAGATAAGATTGAGCTGCTGCTCAGTTTAGGTTTATACAGGACCATAAAATGCATCACCTAGAAAGCAAACACACATGTGTGGACAGATGAAGTTACCACAAAAGCCTGCAGTAAAGTGACAGAGGCTCTGAAAGTCCTAATGCAGTATGAATGGACTAAGATCAAAATGTAACTTCAGAGATATTTCTTTTTAATGCACAGCGGAACCAATGGCTCAATAGAGGCAGGAGCTGTCACTCCTGTCTGCCTGCTGTAGTGCATGGCCAGAATGACAGGATCTGAGGAGTCAGGTCTGGAGTCTCTGCAGTTCAGAAAGAATTTCATCTAATGGACGACATTTATAATTTGATGGGTCTAAAGGCAAACATCTCAAATCCATTATCTGATTTACTGAAGGTATGCCCTGTTAAACTAAGAGGATTTGCAATACTTAGCTAATCTGGAAAGGACATATATTTAGTCTGAATGTTGTTCACATCTAGAATAAGCTGTTCATATAATTGAATCTATTATCTCATTTCCAAAAATATGTCAATGAGACACAAAAATCTTCCCTTTGTATGCGATCATAAATTCCATATCATAAAACCATTTTATTAATGAAAAGGCAATTCTTTCAAAACTTTTCATTCAAAACCTCATTGTGAATGCCCTCAATATGTGGTTATGATGATATAAAGACTTAATATATTCCATTTTGGACCTTTAACTTGCTCAGTAAAACACAAATCTCCATACAGTGATAAAACTTTTCAATGTGCTGTTGATTAAAGTAACTAAACAAAAAATATTTATATAATAAATAACTGCTCTTCAAAAACGAATTGGTAATTTTGTCTCAGTTCTCATAGTATGCTTTTATACACATATATTTTAATAAAATCCATTCCTAAACACACATCTATATAAATACCCAGTCCATTTATGATAGCATAAAATGGAGAAAATTAAGAATGTTGCACTATTTTCAGATCTTTCAACAGAGCAAAAAAATGTTTACAGGAACACACATAACAAAGTAATTATAACACTGATATCAACACAAGGCTAAGTACAATTATAACAACCTGAAACCATCCAACAAAGCTGGCAACAGCTCGGTCCTCACAGAATAGATTGATAAGAACTCTGGCTTTGCTTGCAATGAGATGTATGACAAGCACTGACCTTTTAAATTAGGATGTGGTCAAGGCCACAATAACAATCAAGGCTGAGTTATACAAATAAATGTATGCTCATGTCTTCCACAATACATTTAAGTGGCAATGATAGTGCATTCAGCATTGTTAAACAATATTCAGCATATAAAACTGTGCTTTAAGATAGATGAAATTACACAGCTCTCTTCCCAAAGATGCATTAATTTAAAACCAGGGCTGCAAAGTTTAAAGTTTCTACCTTCTCACTCTATGCAAACAACATTTTTTGTTACAGAGTAGCTCTGTAACAGAACATGCAACCCTCATGCCTCAAGTTGCAGTGACCATTATCAGCAGGCTAGAGCAAGATATTTTAGGGACAAATGTCCCTCCTCTCTTTTCCTGCCTATCCCAGGGGCTGCCGACACAGCTCCTGTCCCTGTAGTGAAATGCACAGTGGCATTTCTACCCACACAGGGGAGTCCTGTGTGGAGGCAGCAGGGATCCCTCAGGAATGGCACAGGTCAAAGCTGCCACTGAATTACAGAGAGGAGATCATGGGGCCATCCAGGGCTTTCCAGGGAGACCCAGCCAGTTCAGGGGACAGGAGATCTACCAGTGGCAATGGCATTCCTATCTGACAGCCAGGAGCCAGGGGGACAAGCTGGGAGAAGTGCTTACTCAGACTCACAGAACGCTTTGGGTTGATAAAGAAATAGTTAACAAGGAGATTACTAAAGGAGCAAGTCCCTTAGTACTTTCCCAGCTATTAAAAAACCCCACTATTTTATTAAAATAAATGCGCTTTTTTTTTTTTTTTCCTAGATTAAGCTCTGTGTTTAACCAAGAAGTTTCAAGTTCACCTGGGAACTTGGCACGCACAAGGCCCCCCAAAAATCTGTGGTTCTCATAGTGCAGCATTAATTAGAAATAGATAAGATTAAATGACCTTGCCTGCTTTATGTGTAAATGTACTTGGCACAGATGACAGACAATCCAGTAACTGTGTATATCAAAATTCAGAATGATAAAAGACATTCAGTGTCTCAGGGAGATGTCCTTGAAAACTATTTTTACTTCCATCTTTGTGTTTATGTTGCTATGGTGAAGAGAACATATAGCAGCATGTCTTTTAGAAATTGCCAACAGGTGCATGTATTAACTCAAGCAACATGTAATAAGAAAATCCCTTTCTGTACCTTTCTGTGGTGTATATGTAGGAAGCTGAGCAGAATGGAACAATGATTTCTGTTCTCTATTAGGAGCAGCAGAAGGAAAATCTTCAGTATGACAAAAACAAACCACTAAGCCCTGAAATTCTGCTTGAGGAATTTATGCTCACTGTGAGCTATAAATATGTTTCTTTACTAACTAAAATGACTTAATTTTATTTTAAAATCTTATATCTTCATTTTTAAATTTCAAATATAACAGTAGATTAAAGCTAGTGGATAAAAAAGTTAAAAATAAAAAAAATGTTAAAGTTAGAGCCTAAACCTTAGCAAAAATTGCTGGTATTTTATTAAATCCTTTGCAGATTTGATATATAAAATGGATATTAACTACACAGGTAAAGAGAAATTACCTGTGGATACACTTTCCTAAAAGTTATTATAATAATAATTTTGGGTTCCTCTCTGAAAGAGATTGTGAGATAGGAAAAACTGCAATTTAGCTTCTAAGGTTTTTGTCTGCTGCAATACTCCATTAGATATTGCCTAATATCTTGCATAAAATGTCCTAAAATAGATGCTTGAAATGGATTAATAATAGAAAGAATTATTACAATACTTCTCTTTCTCACTAATATGTTGAGTAATTCTACATAATTTACACTGACTGATATAAACTTTACAATGTTTGTTTTGAATAAAGTCTGTTATTCATTTTTTCATGTAATATTAATATGCTATGGTCAAAGTTATAGCAATAAAAATGTTTCCTAAAGAATCTTAGACTATTTAAAATTTAGTATGGCTTTGAAAAGGTCAAGGACTTGACTACAGGGATAAGAAATAAGTACATTAAAGAGAAAAAAAAAGATTTTTTTTTTCTATAGAGACAAGACCTACACACCAACAAACAGCAGAAAACAGCCAAGCAGAAAAAAACCCCAGCTCTTCTGAGCCTTTAGTTATCAAGCCATGTATAAATATATTATTAGGACTCCTGGAGTCTTTCCTCTATGAAAATCATGTAATTATTTACTTTTCACAAATTTGTGCATGTAATTAAAGCTATACTCAGCCAAGTCAGGTAGTGTATATATTATGACCTAGTTAGCTGTTATCTTTAGAAAATCAAGCACATTTTTATTTGACTCCTAAATATTTTAAGTACATTTTGCTGAGCTGCTCTCTCAAAACCAGATTTTTCCTGTCATTCAAATAGATCCAGCATGACTGGAGATGAATGTATTTGTGAATGGAATTTGCCACCTCCCATTTTCAGCACCAATTATTGTATTGAATATGATGAAATAAAGCACCAACTTTTGTCCCTAAGCATCTTTGTGGGCTTTTTTGGATCACTGGTGTGCTTCCACAAGCAGGACTGGCAAGCAGCTGTAGTGTTTTCCATGGATTTAAAATGCTTTTTTTTAAATTGGATTGTTCACTCCCATGGCATTTAGGGCTACAGAGCTGTGGTTTTGTTATTGAAGGGGTGGGTGTGTCTGTTAATCAAGATGTGACTAGGCAAAAATACAAGATGTGGAACAAATTACAACCAAGTCCCCCGAAGTCTGGAACTGGTACAAAGTAAGCCTCAGCAGACCTATCCAGAAAAGCACAGAAAACACAGGCTCAGCTTTGGTACAAAACAGAAAAATCAGCCCCAAAAGAATCCTCATTGGTATAAAAGTGTCATAGCAACATCAAGGGCTTAAATATTAGCAGACACACTGTAATTCCATGCAATTCTGCATGTCCAGATACACATTTCTGCACTTTGACTGGAATTAACACCAGCAGGATTAAAATGGATTAATTAAATTTTATGTTATTTTTATCTTTTTTTTCCCATGCAACATCAGGCCTATAGTATTGCCCTTAAAAGCCTCTTGTACCTCACGTTTTGAAATACAAACACATAAAAAGCACCACATAAAAGAAAAAAAAGAAAAGCTATGATGCCTGAGAAAGCCATCCTAAAATAAACAAATACAAAAATCCCTTCCATAAAGCTTTGGCTCAGGTTACAGAACCAGTGAATTTTAGACACAGCTTGATATTGCAACATTTAGGCAGTTATTTAAACCCTAACAGTGTGTCATTCAAATGGCCTTGAGCAGAAATGTTATGCTGCTTAATAGACAGTGTCCTCTCATTCCAGCACTATCACTTTTTGTGTCTGTTCAGCTGCCTGATGCTGTTGAACACTCACAGGCAGTCAAGTACTTTGTTTACTGGCAGGACAAACCCAGTGGGGCAAAAAGTCCAGTGCTGTTGCACTGCTCAAGTACAGAGAAATGACCTTCACCTGATGGGCCTCAGCAGGAAGGGATGGGCCAGGCACCCACAGGTACCATCAGAGCCACTTGTGCTCCATGGAATGACATCTGCCTCCCACCCAGGGAGGAGACTGAAGGTATCTGCCACAGGTAACTGGACTCCTGTGTCACAGGTCATTAATAGTCTGGGAGAAACTGGAGTTGGTGAGGTTTACAGGACTATTTTTATAATATATTAGTGGGTTTCTGAGGCATTGAGCTCCTCTGAATATCCTCAGAGCTGCCAGATTTCCATCAGCATCCATTACTTCCACTGCAAACTCCATGTTCCTTTATACTTCCTTAAAGTAACCAACAGTCCCCCATCACATCAGCACTTCATTCCCTGTCCTCAACCATGCCATCAGCTTGGTAATGAGAAATGCAAACTACTTATCACCTCATAGCACACACTTCTCCAAGGATGGGCTTTTCCTCTCTTTCTGTCCTAACCAGGTCAGAGTTGACTGCTGCCTTGTGGCTCAGAGGCTTCTCTGTATGCAAAGCCTTTTGTTTATGTAGGCTGCACAACCCATCTCCCTCAGGTGAAAACTCTCTTTTCAACAATGGCCCACGTACAGTTGCACTTTGCACTGCTGTGGTTTGGAACCAACAGCTCCCAGATGGAGAAGACTGAAAACACACTGATGAATGTATCTAAGTATTTTCCTACACATGTATTTTAAACCAATTCTGCATTTTTTTGGTGTCATCGGTATTTAATAACACATCTGGATCTGTTTTGAGAAGTTGTCTCAAGAAAGTCTATAATTTTAGACTAACATGTTAAAGTAGTACAACACACTCCTTAAAAAAGAGGGTAATGGCTCTTTAAAACACTGTAGTGCTGAAATGGATGAGATCATTGCTTTATCCTTTCCAAGCATTGTGATCTTGAAAGGCTGGAGTACACGATGGAAAAATAAAATTATAAGTCAAATAGACTCTGGGCAACTTTTTTTTAAAGTACTTATCTAAAATAAAACATTTGGTCACCTTTGTATTTAACAGCAGAGCAGCTCCTACAAAAGCAACAATAAGCTTCAGAACTAATATTAATACATTAAGCTGAATTAGTCACTTTGAGCTCATTTGCATGATCTGTAGAAGGGGAGTAAACAGAGAGATAACATTTGTTTGAATAAGAGAAAATAGAAAGGTCAATGTTCTGACCCAGAATTTAGGAAATTATTCCATTCCTAAGGTAATCAGTCTGTCATCCAAATAATTCCCTTCTCATTCATTACAAGAAAGTATGATAAAAGCCAAGTTGACTGTCTAAAGTTGCTATGGCATTTAGATATACAACAATTTGGCCCATGACCTCCAGTAGTTAAGTTCTCAAGTCTTCAAGAGTGCAAGCTTTTCTCATACACAGTTTTCCCAAGAGTGTTGCTGAAATCTCTCATTTGGAAAGCAAACAGTAGCTGATATGGGTAACAGAAGGTATCAACTACACCCACCCCCAACCTACCCCAAATGGCTGAACTCCCTGTGATGAGCTAGCACATTGTCTTCCCCACCTCAAACTGAAAGCATCTGCTCATAAAAATTATTCCATTTCAGAGGAAGTTAGATGTTTTCTAATACAAGAAAAGAGAAGCCTATATGCTGATACTGTTGTTCCCAGTGACTTCTTACACAGACATGGTGGCTCTTTGGCTATTCTCACCTCAGTCCCGTGTGCATGGCTATGCTGAGCATAGCTCGCCACCCTCACTTGCTTCAGAGGAAGCTGTGAGAGTTTCTACTGCTGTCATCACACAGTTCCCACTTTTTTGGGAACACAAACAAGTTGTTCACTGTCTTTATCATGGAATTTTCAACAAAATTACAGGTTTTGCCTCATATTTAAAGGATCCTAATTTAGGATATGCAATTGATTAAAAAGCAGCACTAATTCATTCAATTATGTTAATCAAGATAAGCACGAGTATTTAAATAATTGTATCACATTACTGGATCAGTTTGAACAGGATTTAAAAGATCAATTAGGACATATATCTCAGTATAGAACTGTCTCAGCTAATGTAAGTGTCAGAGTGGTACTACTGTAAAGGAGGCTCATCTCTCTTTTACTGCGAAAAGACATAGTTCTGCCTTTATGAAAATAACTCAAAACAGTGATATTGCTTCAGAGAAAATAGCATTTACAAGGTTACATCTTCCATTATTTATTGCTAGTATGTATATTATTCTGCTTTTCCTTGAAAATTTCAGATCAATAGGTACTGCCTTTGATACTAATCCAAGCAGTAACTCCCAGAGTCAAGGGTCTAACCACGGAGCAAATAATGCTGTCTGCACCCATGACAGATGGCTGAAGAAGTTTAGAACTGTAGTAAACACCAATGAACCTAAAATGAGGATCACAGCAAGGGCAGAAGCGTGGAGGCAGAGCACCCTGCCTCCCTTTTGGTCTGCTCCCAACCCACCCAGGAAGAGCAGGAGTCAGGCAGGTGTCCCAGCTTTGGCAGGCCCTGCACACTCACCCACGGCTGCTCGAAGCTGTACGTGCGTCTCCTGTCCTCCACGTCCTCGTCCTGCTTCGCCTGCTGGAACTCCTGGCGCAGGCGCTGTATCCGGTCGTGGTTGTTGGGGGTGGATCTGTTGCTAAAAGAGAAGGATGGAAATGATCAATATACCTGGGAACTGCCACCTGTGACTGGGACTGCTGCTGCAGTGCAGGACTGCAGACATGAAAATAATTTACAAGCATTTCGTCCAAAGATCTTTAGGTTTTTAAAGATTACTAATGCTGTTTGTCTAATAAAGAAGTTTCAGATGTTGCAAGGACAAGACAAATAAGAATATTCCTAAAAATTATCATAAGCTGTTGGCACCTTTTCAGTATATGTCACTCCTAGAGAATGAAGAAGAATAGATATAGTAGTGTCAGACTTAACATAAAGGGAAATTAAAAGTCCTAATGATCTCTGCTACTGAATAAACAAGAAAGATACTTTTCCCCGATCAATAAACTGTAGTACTATCCGATCTTTATTCACATCAAATTAATTACAATGTCTGGAGGCTCTACCTATATAAAATTTGGTTATTTTCCCCAATCAATAAGAGCCTGTCATCCCTTAGTTCTGTTTTTAACAAGTCTTTTAAATTGATCAGTCTGAAAGCATTAAGAGGCTTGGGGGCCAGTAAAAAGCCATCCATTTGACAGGGCCATAGGCAGGAATGGATCTGGGCAGCAGGTGAGAGCTGGCTTCACTTGGCCCCACAGACACTGGTGGCTGGGGAGGGCTCAGTCCCAGAGGCACTGATACAAACCAGCACACCCAGGACCTTCAATCCTTCAAAACCATCAATTTTTCCACAATACACAGTAATCCATGCTCCACGGTGCAGGTGTACATGAAACCATGTGCATGTAATGAAATATGCACAGGAATGGCTTATTTCATGGAGAAGGGGGAAAGTGGGTATTTATTAATCTTGTTGACATTTTTCCAGCTGTGCAGCTCCCACCTGACCCTACAACCTCCCTCTTTCAAACATGTTAATGTGGGAGCCACAGAAAGCCTGACAAACAAATATGCTATATCAAGACTAACCAGAAGCATTTTCATCTATTCTTGTGGGCTTCTTGTGCCCTGCATTTCATTGTTTATTTCAAAAGAGCTGATGAGGAATGGACTTCTATTACTTTGTTTCAAAAGAGAAATATGCAGAGAGACAATGGAAAGCAATTCCATAGATTTCCTTTCTTAGACACAGGGTACAATAAAACACAGTGAATTTATATCCTGTATCTCATTTTGTATGAAAAGAGACAATTCTAGAGACCATTTGTGACTGTTTTCCATGTCTTTTGGGACTGGTAGGTGTAGGGGATTGGAGGTTGTAGATGTTTGAGACATTACCTCCCACTCTTTTCAGTGCCAATAAATAGAGTTTATCAGTGCTTGGTTGGCCAGACAGAAAAATTAGTATGGTTCTGGCAAAGGCTAATTTTTGAAGTGGTTTGGGTTGATTTATTTTTAAAATTTATTTGAAACCAAAGGAAAAGAAAAGGAAGGAATTTAGAGACGTGTTTTCTTTTGTGCTTTTTTAAAACCCAAATGGGAGCTTTAGGAAATGCTTTATTTGTAGGGTAAGTCAATTTCTATGTGCAAATTACCATTTTGAAAAGTACATTTAAAAGAAAGCTTAATTTAGAACAGGTGGAAATGAAATACTGGTATTTTCAAGATTTCCACTTCATTGTAGGTGTGTTGCTAATTTTATTTCCTTAATTCAACTTCATTTTGTGAAACAGCTTATCTCCATTTACAGTTTCATTTTATGTAAATTTATTCCTTATTGTCAAATTCTGCCCAGCTTTACTATACAACCACTTGTTTTTTTCCCATGCATTGCTATACACTTCACATTTTAAAGGGATTCATCACAATCCAATACAAGGCAAGACACTTTTAAATGGTCTGTTGATTTTTAAAACTGTTATTGTTAATCCAACAAACAAGTAGTCCACTGCTTTTGACACAGACAGGTGTTTCCTATATGATAAATTGCACTTAGAAAAGCAAAAAAATAATTTTTGCTTTTTTATATAATATAATAATCATTTATATATTATAATAATATAATTAGCAAAAAAAAAGAGTGAAGTAAATATTGGAATTTTAGGTATAAGAATATGTTTAAAAGAGAAAAGTCATTGAATTTCTGTGCAAAAATTACTAGAAAAAAGGGCATTCATAGACACCTTGTAGTACTCAAGATGGTGGGTAAACCATCAGGGTTCCGTAATCAAGGTTGTTTCAGATTTTAGGGATTACAGTGCAGAAGTGACACTGAAGCAGTTTATCCAATGGCAAACAGAAGGTCAGCTCCAAAGTACTGCACTAAACCTTGTGCACTATCCAGGATACACTGCACCAGCCCCAAAATGGGCTACTGGAAGGGTTATTACAGACCTGAGGGCTTCTGCACATTTTGTGATAGTTATTCATTAAAACAACTACCTTATCAGAGGAATAGCAAGAAAATAAATGCTTAGTGTCCATGCCATGAAGCCAAAATGTGTCCTTTCCCAAACAGCAAATGCATGAACTTGACACCCTGCAGACAGTGCAGAGAGGAGTAACAAAGGACAAGGAGGATCCTGGGATTTATGATCAACTTGTCTCCAGACCTAAGGACTTATTTTAATGCCAAAGAAACCCTTAGAAAAAATGAAAAGAAAAAAGAAGTCATGCTGATTTAAGAAAAGTTATTCAAACTTATTAAAGGTTTGATAATGGCAGAGAAGATAAATCTTTTAACAATATTTCTATTTTATCTGAAAAGCAAGGGACGTGACTCAGATTTAGAAAACTGCAAAAGAAGTGAATTATAAAAAGAACTATTTCACAGAAGAAAAAAGAGAAAATTAGAAAAAAGGCATTTCTGTATCTCCTCAAATTTCTTCGAGCTCAAAAAGTCTCTAAGAAACAGAAAGTGAGATCAAGTCAGTGGGTTAATAATAATCAAAAAATTAAATATTTTTATTTAGAAGAGGAAAAGGCAGACAGCTAAGGAGGCACTAAGATATATTTCTTAAAAGATTATTTGAGGGCTTAGATTATATCTTCGATTCACCTCCTTTGGTTTCCATTTTCATTTCAACCTTGTTCTAATTCTCTAGGTTAAATTACAGCTGCCTTAATCTTCTCACCACTGAGGGCTTGCATATCTCTGTCCTAACCTGCCATGCTGTCACCTCTGTTTTTTTGTGATTTTCTTCATCCAGTTACTCTTATCATCAGTGCTTTTTTTGCTGGTTTTTATGTCTCCTACTGCACTCCCTCTGCACTCAGGGAACACTTGGTACACCCACTTGGTATCTCATTTAACTCCCAATTAATACTTCTAGAAGAAGGAAAATGTAAAAATCATAATCATTAGGGAAAACTGTCACCAATAAAATTTGGGAGTCAACAGTGTGAACCTAACTTTATTCCTTTTCAGATCCCAAGATGTTCTGCTTTATTTAAAAATCTTTATGTAAGTCACATCATTATCCCTTGGGGCAGAGCTAAACAAATTATATCCCATGTGAAGTGTCCTTAGCCAGTCTAAAGCAAAATAATTTTTGACTTATTGGATGAATTGACCCAAGAAAGATAGGGTCATATCAATAGACTACTAGGATGCAGGCTGCAGGTGTTCTTGCTGCCTAAATTCCCATTGTGGGTGTATGGGGAAAGTCCTCAAAGGTTCAATTAAATGTACCATGTTTTGTTTGAATCCTTCATTCAAATGCACTGAAAAATCTGAAGGCAGATCCACCTCAAAGAATTCAGGACTACTAGCAGGAAGGAAGGAGTTTACCTTGAAATACATCCAATGTTTATTGAAGATTTAACCTATAAAAGCTTTAAAATTTTTAGCAAAACTGAAATTACAACTCTCTACAGAAACCACAGCTTGCCCAGACAGCCTTCCCTTATGCCTACTTAATAACAGGATGGCTGTGAATTTACAGAAGTCAATTAGCACCTCCTAGCATCAGATACCAGTGATGTTCTTCTATCAAAGTGCTCTCAATGTTAAATGTTCTTAAAATAAATAAAATTCAAGGAAATGCTTTTAGGACCAAAGTTTACTCGGGTTGCAAAGCATCTGTGCTTTCTTGTATCACAGCTCTACTTGGCACTCCATTGCCTTCCATTTGCAGATGGCACATTTCACAATCAGTTGTTTTTTGAGTGCTGCTTCAAAACACACCACCAGCAGCACAGACTAAAAATGCAATGGTAAGCAAGACTCAGATAGGCCAGGGCTGTCATATATTTCCAGGAACAAGCAGTTGCAGCAATGGCCATCAGAGTCTCAGATCATTAAGCAATGTCTCAGTGTGATGTCATGCACTGATGTGCAGAGCTGTATTCCTTTCAAAACAGACAGATTTTCAGTGTGATAAAGTAGATAGAAACATGCCACTGAACAGGGACAACTGAAGCTTTGGAAAAAAATTTATTGGCCTGAAAAAGCATGGAAAAGGGTCTTAACAACACCACCAGGCAGTTGCAACTTGACTAGAATAACCAAAAGGTTAGTAAACAAACAGTGTTCTTTACACCTTGAAATCTTCTATTGAGCTGCCGGGGCCTCGCCAGCCTGAGCGGCTGCTTAGATCTCTGGATAGCAGTAATAAAACACAGATGGGTTCTTATTTGCTTCAAGCTGGCAAATAACTATCCTCCATTTGTATGATATAAATTTCTTTTCATTTGAACAGATTACCTGTGTCATATTAAAAAGTAAGGTCTGAATTTGTATCTACTTTTGTTTACACACAGAGAGGAGCAGGGAACAAATTTATTTCCATCACATTGAGGATTGGCAACGTGGCCACACCATGGCTGGTGGCAGACATCCCCACCAAAGTACAGGACTAACTGAATGCCTACAAAATTGGCCCCTTTCTTCATCACTTGAGCAGGATGAAACAGCCCAACAGAAAGTAGAGTGGTGATAATCTAATATAAAAACTTCTACTACATTTACTGGAACTCGAGCACCCTCTCTCCACAGTGCTTAACCCCAAGCAGATGGATTTGTCTGTTTCAGATGGCCCTTGAGGGTGAATAAGCAGAAACTGTCAGGTTATTTCAAAAAGTCATGGACATAAAATAAAATGAAAGTGTGCCCTTTACCAGCCTTGAAGTTACCACCACGTCCCAATGCACAGCCTGCTGGTTTGCTCACTTTAAGCAGATTTGTTAATCATCAGTGACACAGATGACTGTGCCCACAGAGCACAGGCAATGAGAGCTGAGCAGCAGCACAGTTTGTACTCTCTCCTTCCTGCCACCAACTTGCCAGAGCAGGTTGGTATTTTCCTGTTTTGTTCTGTGGTTTATTTTTTGACATCTAAATGCCACTCCTCAGGCTTAAGTTAGTGTAAACAATTTGGCTGGTCCTCTCCTTCCATTGTGTCCTACAAATGGTCCTTTCCTGAGACATCAGATTTTCATGAACACATGGATATTAACACACCCAGACATGGTACACAAACAGGAGCAACCATGGACAGTGCCATATAAAAGAGCTGTTACATGATTACAGAATTGCTACAGTCATCCGAGAAAAAAAAAATTAGCTGAGTAAGAGATCAAATTTGTTAGACTACAAATGTGCCGTGCTTGTAACCTGGAAAGAGGCATAAAAAGCCCTATTCCACACTACTTTTGTTTTTCTTAACTGTCAAAGAATTTACTGGGAATAAGGCATAAAAAGGTAGAGGTGTTAAAAACCAAAAAAATGTAAGAATTACTAAACTGCAAATAAAAATAGTTTCTCTGCACAAGCTTCATTAAGTTTTATCAGCTAGTATCTTGGGTTTTTACACTCAAACCACAGGTCATAAATTCACAGTAAATCCCCCATATGTTCACCAAACACCTGAATTAAATTTCTCCTCTAGTTGTAAGAAACGAAATGTGCAGCTCAAATTAATTATGCATGCAAAGTTAGTTTCTAACAAGGGCAGCTTCTTGCATGCTGAAGGGTATATATTCTACCAGAATTTTTTTCCCCCAGATCTCTTTCAATTTTGGCTTATTTCTACTGTTCACCCAGTTATAAAACTCATCCTCTTTTGCCATTTTGTATTTGCTAAATGAACACTGAGCATTATATATCCTTTAAAGTCAGGAGGTTTTAAAGGCAGCTAAATTCAGGGATTGGCTTAATATGACAGGCAAGATATAGCATGTTACCTTTACACATACCTACACACTTCAGCATAGTAATTCCATCAAAACAGGATTTAAACTTCAGGATTTATGTCAATATGTATGCATGTGAAACCTGTTCATTGGGAATTTTAGTGTCATTCCAGTTTACCTTCACAGTGGAAGTTCATCAACTACAATACCATGAAGTACATAAGTCTCCAATGCACTCACTTTCTTCTTCAGTGAATAAAATTAATTTCCAAATTTTGACATTGTGTTTAGGTGAGCATTTTACACAATTTCAACAGAGAAAATAATTAAAAATTAAAAAGATACACCTCTCTTCTCTAGGTTGAAATGGTAACCTCAAATGCTCGAAATTCAGCACTTGCTTCTGATGTGATGGCCATAAACAACGTGGACAGGTGGGCCTGATGGGGAGGTCACTTCACCATGACAGTCTCTTCAAACTTTCCAGACTAGATTTCACTTTGAGTTCCTCTGTGGCCCTTCTGTAGCAGGGCCATCATTTTACAACCAGTGAAATACGAAGAATGCACCCAAGACCCTTTTTATTGCCACCATCACTCTTCCTTATTAGCCTGTCAGAGCCTGCACACCGGAGACTGAAATCCAGTCATACTTTTCAGTGGAATTCTTCTACTAAAAGGAAAAGCAGAGATTTTAGGAGCTTGCTATAAACATCTGAAAACAGACACCCAGCTACTGGGTTATCACACAGTCTAAGCCTTTCTTTAGAGCTGTTAGATTTTGCAGATATAAGCCAAGCCAATTTTCAGCCACACACAACTTGTTACAGCTGTTCTCATAGGGTATTGCACTTTCCGAGTTAGGAAAAAAAAAAAAAAAGGAAAAGAAAAAAGAGAATGCCAGAAAACCTAAAAGAAAATACAAGACATCTCATTGTGAATTTCTTATGAGAATGATAAAGAAATAGCAGAAATACACAGGGAAAATTTAATAAATCATGAAAAAAGAAAACTAAAAAAATACTAGTGATCAAGCAAGGGAGAAATTTGCAGTTTTGATTCCAAATGAAATACAAAATTACTTCAAAGTCAGGTGGCCAGAAATGGGCTCTGACCTAAGAATCTTCCTGTCCTAATTGGAACAGACAGTGATGGCTCCAGTGCTGCTAGGTCTGACGAACACCCACAATTAGACAGTACAGGCTATTCTGTGCCAGTGTGAGAGCTGCCTGGCACAGCGATACAAAGACATTTAACAAAGACCACAGAGAAGAAATCCCCTCCTGGACCTAGCTGCCATTCCTGTGCCAGCAGAAGGGATCATCCAGAAGATCCCTAGCAGGCTCCAGGCCATGGCAGCCTTTGTTCCCATTTAAGCTAATCCAGCTGCTTTGCTAGGAGCTGTTTAGGGAGAGCTCCCTGTGATCTCTCAGGATGAGGCAGGGGCAGAAGCCTTCAGCAGAGGGGCAGCAGAAGCAGCTAGGGAGCAGTCACCAGTTAAAGCAGGGCAGGATTTGCAAAAAGGAACATCTGTCCATGGCCAGCACCACCTGTGAGGTGTGAATGCAGTGACGCAGGGAGAGCCCGGCCCCCTCCACTCATCTCACCCCACTCAGCTCCTGCTCTGTGCTGACACCGGGCTCTGAAATCTGCTTCAGAGCCCAGCTCTAGCCCACAATGCTGGGTCTAGCAACACTGAAAAATAGAAAAAAAAAATCCTGATTGCACCATATGAAGGACAAACCAAGAGTGATATTCAAATTATTCAAAATTTTCAAATTTGAAAACAGATTTGGAATAAAAGGTTTATTTAAATAATGCACCATTAAAAATATCATGTAAATGGTGAAATTTAGCTCTGTTTCAATGCAAAACCTCACTTTAAAAGTATTTAGATCTTGCTTAATGCATTGACATAAGTTATACTGGAAACCCAAAAAATATATTATGTTGTTTATTTCTCTTTAATTAGAGAAAACACTTGTAAATAGGTACCATGGTGTTGTAACTAACAAAACAAAATAGAATGTTTTTGACTCTTGTGAACACTTACCCTTAATAAAAATGACATCTTGTTTTAAAGTATTCCTTAAACTACAGTATTAAGCCATACATTGCTAGACAAACACTGACCTATGGACTAAGACATCTCTTTAAAAAGCCTGAACATTAAAAAAGATAATGCATTACACCAAGTTCACATGTCTTGCCCTGTCCTTACCAGCCTTTTACATAATTATAGTATAATTTTTTCTGTACTTTGATAGAGGGGCTATTGCATTATAAATCTTCAAATAATATTTTGATTGATTTTACATTATATCTTACTTTAACTATAGGCTAATTTCAAACTGCAGAATGAGAAATTTTCCATTAAAAACAAACAAACACAAATGACTTGGCCTAAGGATACCAAATGTATGTGAAAGTTGAGGAGACTCCCTTTGATAGGAGTAGTTCAGAAACTATACAAAACAGAAAATTGTGGGATCATTGTTTTATTTTTCAAACTATATAAGTTGCAATCTGTAAATTAAACTTTAAATCAGAAGTTACAGTTAAGCATTTCATCATTCAGTGCCTGTGCACACAATATGAATCAACCAAGAAAAAATAAAATCAAAGCTAAGATTGATTACTTGAATTGATGCCTAAATTCACCCGCCTGTTGCCTTCTTATGAAGTTTATCACTAAGATTTACACTGATTACCATAAAAACTAATTAAGATTTTTAAATTAATTATATGCATATGGAGAGTAGAAACAAATCTCAGAATTATACCTTGCAAAACAAATGATTTCTGGATAAATCCTTTCAGCATTTTACTTTAAAAATGAAGATTTTAGTAAATAGATGTTTTAATCATGGTTTATCACCACACTGTCTTGATTGACTTTAAAACTATAAATTGCTGTGAAATTACAGTTGTATTAAAAAAAATAATCAACTCCAGATAAGGACAGAAAAAACAGCAATTACCTTTTATTCAAAAACTCACTGGGTTATTTAGTGAGTTAGGTGGAACTCAACTTTTACTACTTGAGATATTTTCAAGTTATTTCACTTATTTTTCCTCTTGGAAATGCTAAATATGCCTTTTCCTCGGGAATTCATTTTCATATGTATTTTGCAGGATGCCCAGTAATTGATGAGGGTCTTGCTATGCTTTGAAACACTGGATTAGAAATCCTGAATTCTAATATTTCCTGCCATTGGGCTGTTTAGTCTTAACCCAAGTACAGATTTCAGAAACCCAAAAGCGTGTATCTCTCATACTGCAGACAAAATACAACATTGACTTGTAACCTCAATATTTTGCCAAGACAATTAGCCTGATAAAGGTTATGGTAAAGCAAATTTATTTACCAGGAGAAGGCAAGATGCAATTTTTTGCAACCAACTGCAATCATTTAAAAGGCAAGAATGTAATTCAAACTAGTCACCTTGACCCTTTCTCTGGGAAATACAGAGAAATAAGTTATTCCAGAGGGCAATCACAGCACTTGTCTTTGGATGCAATTATTACTCTCAAGAGCTCATTACTTTTTTCATTGACAAAGAAGAGTAGAGGGACAAGCTCAGGATAGTTTTAGACAATTATATTGGGGCAGATGAATCCACTCTAGATGGCTTAATTGTGTCTAAGGTGGGTGGAAAATGAATCATCCTAAGAAATCTGGTACTAGGAGTGCCTGGTAGGAGGTGACGGTCAACTGGCACAGCAGTGTAACACTTTAATATTTTGGCAGAAAAACTCATTAGAACAAAATCAAGTTGCTCAGCCTCTCTGTGTTTGCATTCACATAACCACACATGGGCAAAACCCTTTTTTAAAGCCCTGTATAAAGTTCATACAATAAATAGATCTCATTTACTTCAGTACAATTTTAAGGATTCTTTACAGAGTACACTATGCTACCGTTTGTAATTCTCTTTTATGAAAAAAAAAAAAAGCCTTACATTTCTTAGTTTCTGCAGCATATAGAAGTGTATAGGCATGCCTGAGATAAGCCAAGGACTGCAACACAACAGTTTGTGGTCAAGGTCTCATCAGTATGACTAATTTTGTATCTCAACTTTTACATTACTTCAGTAAATGCTATGCAAATGTTATAAGATTTCCTTGGGTAACATAATTGCCACATGCTTTTTAGTAAACAGGAAGAAATGAAACATACATACTAAGTAATTCCACTTAGCACATCAAATTTATTTTGCATGATATTGGCAGTACATTACAAAGTTACAATAGTATTATTTCTCGTTGTTATTCTTGTAGTCTTAGGTTGATAACGTTTCATTTTGACACCATAATGGTGTCTCTGGGGATTTTGATGACAATGTGTTTTGACATCCTGTTAAAAATATATCCAAACTGATATCACTTTATTTTGTCATCATTACCTAGCTGGATTTCTAAGATACTGCTTTTTTCTGACATCTTTAATCAGAAAGATTTCAGTCCAAGTGGCAAGTGCCAAAAAAAAAGTTTCGTAGATATCAAACATGACTGTGTAGCACACACTAATGCTGCTCAAACTTGCCCTGGCCAGACATCCCAAAATGTAACAGACCAGTCACACAGCGCAGGGCCTCAGATCATAAAACATGAAAATGCCTTTTCTTCTACAGCAGGATAATAAATATAATAAATTGTACTGTAATTCTATTTCAGACACTGGAGGCAGGAGGCCCAGCAGCACAAACGCTGCTGTAAACCAGAACCTTCTGCTGCCGTTGGAGTGTCTGACGTGCACTCGCTTCATGGCCCCACTATAGAAACCAGAAATATTTCCTGAACGCTATTAAAAAAGTGAGATTTCTAATTCGCGAGCTTTGCTGAAATGGAAATTGCTACATATGTGATTCTAACTAAAGAACAGCAAAGCCAGTTCCTGTACAGAGCTCTAAAATGCATCTCTGGGCTTGAGCTTTAGCTAGTGCAAAACCCATCTAGACCCACTGAATCCAACAGAGCTTTCAGAATTTATGGACAGGTGAAGATCTGACCAAGGTTTTGGGGGGAGAAATAAAGAATAATTTTCAGCTCTAAGCTTCTTGTTACCAGTATGAAATTCAGGGATTAATTCTGAAACAATTTGCTATAGAAATTACCTGGTAAGCTATCCCTTGCTGCCAGAAAGATGCACATCATACCAATTGGAACATGTCCACTGACAGCTATATCACTCAGTTTCTTCTTTTTATTATTTACTATTTTTTCATTCTTTCTCTACAATGAATTACAGAGCAACTCCAGGGAAATCAACACATTACATGTACTGAGAAGTATATTTATTCAGCACAGCAGCTCAAGTTCTACTTACTAAAATGATTGCTGATAAAATCTCGAATTTTAAGCATTAATGCATAAGATTTTACTGCCATTCAAATCTGATCAAAGAGATTAAAGAACTTTTTCTTTTCCCTGCACTCTCCTAAACCATAATACTTAACAGAAATTGCTTGTATTATCTTATTTCAGAGAGCAGGCTAGAGCTGAGACAATCCCTTGATCCCAGTTCATGAATAAAGCATTTAATGGACTGCACTTGTCAAAGGACACACTAAGCATTTGATCTATACAGTAAACAAATATCTATGAAAAGCAACCCCCCAAAACAAAACAAAAAAAAATTGCCATTGCAACTCATTATTTAAGATATTTTCCTTCCTTCCTCTCTTATTTCAGGATTAAGACTCTGAAGGCAGTGATGGGATGACACACTTGCAGTGAGATAAAAACAGAGTATTTCAAACAACTGTTGGCAACAATTTATATTCCATGGAAATAGCTAATCAGGCCACCTATAGTTCATATACAACCACTCTCCAATAGAAAGAATTAATTGTTACAACACCAGAAAATGTATAATTAAAGAAGCGACAGAAGGCTAAGTTGTACCCTGACATTCCAACACTCTCCACATCTTTTTTAGAGTTTCCTTTGGGTATTTCCAGCAAAGGAGAACTTCTGCCAGCAGAAGAAAATTAGACTACAGAACTGTGAGCCTACATGACTATGAACTCAACTGACCTGAAGAATTTGACACATACCTACAAAATGCTGTTTTGTGCTCTCAGAAGACAAGATAAAATATTATAAGCAAGTAACTGTAGCTATTACTATAAGGAATACTGCACAGCCAGTTCCATTTAATGCAAATTATAGACTTGTTTCCACTGGCTTTGACCATTCTTCACTAGTCAAAATCCTAGTAGGCTGAAATGTCTGAGAGGCACATATACAAGACTATGTCAATTTTAACAAATACATTTATTTTAAAAAGGTATTAAAACTATTTTTTCTACCACATTTTTTTCTACCTCAATTTAAAAACTCAGTGCAGCTTCTTCAATTATCTTAAATAATAAGAATTGCAATTAATTTCTTAAAAATCTTTTTTAATACAATGAGGGTTATTAATGAGCTGTTAAATGACAGACTAATGAAACATCAGCACAAAAATGCACTGGTATTTAAGATTAATCCTGGAAATAGGCTCATAATGTAGTACTGACTTTGTAATTCAAGGGTTATATTGTAACAGGTCACACTTTTTTTTTTACACGTGTGACTGCCATGATCCTGTAAAGAGAGAAGCAGTACCAGACATTGTACATCACTTGTGTAAGCTCCAGCCTTCTTTCCAAATTACTTCTCCCATAAAAATGGTAAAAGAAGCTCCATGAGTATCTATTGGAATTTTCAAAAAGAATTAATGCAAGACATAGCTTCCAGAGAGCAGGTTTTTTTTGCTATGCTGCTAGCTCAGATTAAGTTCAGTTCCCATGAATTTTCCTATTTGAGCCACACAGTAATTTGCTTTCCAGGGAAACCAAAACCAGGAATTAGAGTCTATGTAAGGAAAAAATGATAAATATCCTTAGTAAGCAGCACCCACAAAGATCTGACTTTGCTGCACTTTTGCTATTTACTTTTTTTTTTTTTCCAGATTTCTGCATCATTAAGCATTACTCAAATAGCAGGCCCCCTATCTGCAGCAGACACTGCACAGACTGCCTACAACCAGACCTTAGCCAAAGATTTCACAGTTTAAGAACGGTTTTGCTCTTGCACAATGGAGGCACACACACATTTATGAAATGTTCCTTTTCCCCAGAACAAATGCATGCAGTGAGGGCTCAGCTCAGTGACTGACTGACTGCAAAAGGAGCCAAACTATACAGGACTACCCTGGAGACACCTAAAACCAGATGAATTAGATATTAGAGCAGGCTGCTGAAGTCAGAGTATCTGAATGAGAACTTAGTAATGAGACTTGAAGAAATTCTGTGGGATTTAGGTGTCATCCAAACTAATGGAGAGGGTCACGTCAAAGTTGCTCACTAGGTCAGGAGCTGACTAGCACACAAGATGGTGATGGCATCTACCCTGACTGTGAAAAGAGCTGGCAGAAAAAACTGTGAGTGAGCTAACTACAAACTCATTTTTCCTATGTTGAAGTTGTATAGATACTTTTTATTATCCATCATGATTGATAAAAAGGAGCATCCTTCACGAGACAGTTCAATCCCTCCCTGTCTTCACAGTAGGCAATACTTACTTCAATAGCAAGGCAATACCTACACCCCTGCACAATGGGAAGGGAGGCCAAGGAAGTCACAGCACCTGGGGAATTGACTTCATTTGCATCATTTTTAATGCCACTCTGATTAAGAGACAATGTAGAAGTATAAGCAACTCCCAGAAACATTTTTTGAATCAATTGATACTTCCCTTTGTTGTGTACAGCTAAATGCTTCTTTTCCAGCTGTAAAAGCGGGCACTGAGAGAACAATACAACTCTGTAGCTCATGGTACTTAAAACAAACCAAATGGCATGTCATATTGTAGCTATGGCTCTATTACTAGTGACCAATTCCTGTTGCACTTTTCCAGTTACATCACTCCTAGTAAATTACTTGCACTTGATATAGACCAGGCATAAAATGAGCAGAAAACAAAACTTTGGCCATTTTAATTTAAATTCTCATAATGGCAGGTCAAATTTATGTGAACTCCTTGGTGAATTGGTTCCTTTATTAGTACCCAGTTTAATTCAAATCAGAGTCTTCTACAGAAGATTAATTAAATATTAATCAAAAGTCCAGGGCAGTCTAAGCTTCTGTTCCATTAACCTAAATGTGACTCGACACAGAACCACAATGCCTTTTCTTCCCCATGCTCTATTTTAAAGAAGGCTTTTAGTTTTTCCCCTGCTATGGTGCAATTCCTTGTAAATGCAGACATGCTATTTGCAATGCATATTTAAAGGTCGTGATTCTTTTTCCCTTTTCCAATTAAAGCTGCTCTTAATCACAATTATGCTTTCAAGAAACAATTAACAGAAGTCAAAACTTTTTTCCATCAATATGTTTAAGAGATGTACGGTGTATACCCTCTACTACCACTGGTGTCACTGAGCTAATTATGTGAGGTTAAGGTTCATCTTCTTGGGTGTAAATTTTGGGTTGAGTTGACACTAAAAAGAAACATCAATTTATTAAGAGATAAAACTTGTTCCACAGTAATGGAACAGCTGTGTATATAAATTTATTGCAGCTTAATGTTCTCACACATAAAGCAATTAGAGCTTTCTGACAGACAGACTTGCTAAGTATAGTGTGGAGCATATAGTAATATGCAGTTACAGGCACAACATACTTAAGAGTGATCATGTATATTCTGTAGAGTAATATCAATTTCTCAAGCCTTCCAACCTTAGATGTGTCCTTAATTAACATAAACGTATGCTTATAACCATGTGAAATTTTCCTTTTCTGAGGAGGAACCTTTTCATGTCATATAATTTTACTCATAGACACCTCTTGTGCTTAATTTGGCTTTTCCTTCTGCAGGAATAGATACAGCCTAGGCCTGGTTCCTTTAGGTGGGCTTAATTGTTTCAAGGCAATAATGCTGTCATGAGATTGCTTAAAAAAAGATTCAAAAGTAAAACCATATACATGGTGTTTGGGATAAGTACTTTTATTTCTGGAACCATAAAGGATGAACTCATGGAACAAGCTGTGTTCATCTAGCATCATTTCCTCTCATCATCTGCTCCCAGCTAGCTGTAGTTGCCTTCAAATAGATCCCAAGATATTTTTCCTTCCTATCTTTCCTATAGGACAATTATATTTAACTTAAGCTAAGGATTGTGGTTTTAAGGATATTGATCAGCAAGGGTAGCAATGGAAACTGAGCATTATGGAGCAGTTGTGTTCCCAATGAATGGTATTTGATACATTTTTGTAGCATACTGGAAGCTTGAGAAATATTAGATCTTGGACAAGGATACATAGGTAATTGAGATGATAATCTTCCAGCTGATGGCCTAAGTGGTGAGACTAAATGGAGCTTTTCAAAAGACACTCCTAAAAAAATCAGAATTTCACTATGTGTAGGAGTACAGACATGGTGGTTTCTACAGGATCAAATTAACTGACAGGGAGATTATTACTATAAAATAATCACATGATTTTTTTAGGCTAAGATTCTCAAAACTGCCTAGGACAACAGCAGTGTGTTTCACTCTTTCTTTGAACTGATGTTGAAGTTCTGTTCTCTGAGCAGAATGTTCCTGTCCCAACCTTTGAGCCACAAAGCACTCATGAAATTACAGTTATCCAAATCAAAGAGCTGAATGAAAAATCATGTGGGTTTTTTTTTTTTTTTTTTTCTATTCTCTCTTCAAATGGGCTTGCTTTCAGGAAGATCAGTGCCCTGATCCCTCTGTGAGCTCTATCACAGTCAGGGACACATGACATGGGGCAGAGGACAAGGCAGGAGTATGGCTTTTTCAATGGAAATTTGTCCCTAGGGTGTCCTGCACTCACTATGTAGCAACACAAGAGGTATTTAGATCCTCAGACAGCCTTAAGGAAACCAGGGTAAGGTAGAAGAGGAACCTAAGAAAGTATGTCTGCAATGAGAGTCTGGAAATCCATTTGGTCACATGAGGAAGACAAATCAGTGGTGAGATGCTCAGAGTCCTTCTCCAATTGAGACATTAAGAGCTAAAGCAAAAATTTATGAACAAAGAAGATAGGCAGGCATGTACTTTGCACCCATTTTATAGCTCAAAGGGATGTGGTTATCCTCTGCCAAAACAGCAGCATGAAACCCCCTCTAAAAAGAGGGAAACTGCACAACAATACAGGTGACAACTTGAGCTTTGATGGTGCTGCTATCATTAGGCCATCAGAAATGCGTAAGTGGTGCCAAGACACCCAGCATTTTCATCTCACTGTCTTTTCTGCTTTTGTCTTTGAGACATGACATGGGTCAGTGAATCTGAGCACAGTGCATAAGCCAAGAATTCTTAACTCTCACCACTTCGGAAAAGCTATTCTTAACCTGTCTCTGTTGCAGGTGCAGGAAACACTATCTGAAAAATTCAACAATATTTAACTTCAGTGGAGGACTGATCTAAAGACTAGTGCTACTGGAAGAATCCTGAAGATAAAAAATGCCAACAACCTAACAAACTATTCTCCATTTTGGTATCTTTGCAGCATACTAATTGAAGGTAACCGGCAAGTAAAAAAATGTTATTTTTAGTATTGTTGTTACAAACAAAATTTGAGCTACTACTGAAATTTAAAGAGTCTTATAAAAAGACTCTTCCCAGTAATTAAACATTTCTGCAATTCCAGACTATTTTGTTCAGTGAATAATTTATTCTTAACAAACTTTAAAAGAACACCCTATCTCCTATTTCTTTCATGATACACTAAAAAACCTAAATTATGGAGTGGTGGTGGGGTTTTTTGCTGTTTCTGGTTTTTTTGGAAAACCATCACCTATCCACCACACTAAATAGATTCCTTTCCACTGTGCTGACAGCTGTTTCCCAGGTAACCAACCTAGCTAGAAGTTGACTTCAAGCCGTGCAGAGGAAGCAGTACTCACATCCCTTCATTTACATGTTTCGAGAAGCCCTTTTTAACAGCTGCACTGTCCCCAGTGCCCCAGCAGTCAACAGGAGCCGGGAGTATCCAGGAAGTAATTGAATAAAGCTCATCAGCAGTCAAAAAATACCAGCTAAGGGCAATTTTATATACAGAACAGTAAATGCCATTGGCAGTTGGAAATTAAAACTATCCTCAGTGGTAAACCAGCAGGATTAGACTTCACATGAGCTGTCACTTTGCACGGGTTCTGCCTGATTCTTGCCTTCCCCATAAGGGAACGGGGAGAAAAGCGGCAGGCGTTCTGCTGCTTCTTTCTATAATCAGGAGTCATTGTCCCCCCAAACTTCTGAAAGCAACTGTTTAATACACCTTATTTCAGAAATCAGATTTCATCTGCGGTCAGCCAGCATTCTTCTGGATTTCATGGTGATTGAAGTGCATGCAATTCCGGTAATTTTTTGTTCAACTGGACTTTGCTGCTGTGTATTAATTGAAAACTGAATTACTCTGCAAAGCACTGGCTGTATTTGAAAGTATCTGTTACACTTCTCTGTTCTGATTCAGGCACTTACTTTTTAGATCCATAGCATCCAATGCTGCAGTGTAGAGAGCTGACAGGAAATATTATATATTGAACAATTGAACAGTGCAGTAAAGGAGCAGGATTTACCCTATAAGCATACAGCTTTGTTGTTTTGGTTTTTTTTTCCCCCTAAGATAATGAAAAAGCTGTATCTTTGAGAAATTCAGTGCCAGATGTAGGTGGGTAGTATTGCTGATCAGCCAGTTCCTAATAATGCTTGTTAAGGAAGCCCTACTGAGCTTAGGTAGGTTTATTTTTATGAAGAGAGGAATACACTTCTTTCAGTTCCCCCACCCCCCCAGAGACTCCCCTTTTATCATGCTGGAATATGGAGTTACAGATCCTACAAATGGCATGATCTCAACAATTATGTAGGAAATGCACAGCGCCATACATGAATGAGCATATGCACACCTGGCCTGTCACATGAAGACAGCTGAAAGTCTTGAACAATTACTGCTCTCTGTTTTAAAATAAAATCAGGCTTTGGTGCGTGGAACACAAAGTTATTTGCTCACATTGTGCTCAACTGTTCAGATATTCAGTCATCCAAGAATTTCCTATTCACAATTTCATTTCAGACACTGCTTTTTTTTTCAATATTAACACAATGGTCCCTTACAGTTAGCTGCAATTTTATTTTCTTGTTCTCCTAGTAGTTTGGATTTGACTGCTGTCCAAACAGACCTGCTTTGAAAATTGACATTGTCTTCTCCCTTTAATATTCCATGAAAGACTGACCACTTTGCACAGTAAAACAAATGTCATCACAGCTATTCTCGTTTCATCTAGAAAGACTCAATGGTGCCTCTTATCTAAATAAGCATATCTAGCAAACAATCTGCCATGCTCTCAAATTCCTGCTTTGCCACAAGCTCTGAGGTCAGACCTCCTCAGCCTGGGTGCAAGAAGGAAACAGTGATGAATGGAACCAGCCTGCTTTGTGGTTTCTTAGTGCCTGTGGTGGAAGACACACGAGGACACCCTGAATCTGGTCCATTTCCCTGTGGAACACAGTGAGGCTCTGTGAGAGAGCCACTGCCACCCTGGAGCAGTACAAATAGGAGCAACAAGTGGAAGAGAGTCAGAGAAATTCTTTCTTCTTTATGTCCTCACATGTGCATGGAAGAGGGCAGAATACTATGTATTTCAGTACTGTCCCACAGTTTCTTCATCCAACATCTATTATGTTGGTTTAATAATTTCAGGGAACTTCTTTTGCATAATCTAATCAAGTTTCTTAAAATGACATTGTGTTAACAACAGATCATATTGGGGGTTGCACATACCAATTTCCTAAAGACACTGCTTTTAATGTATTTCCTGCCTCAGAAATATGCACTGGAGGTTACTGATTTCTATGACCAGTTAAGAATTGGAATTTCTATGAAGTACAAAATTCAGATGCAGGTGAAAAGCCAAATACTAAATTCTTCCATGAAAGAAGCAGCTTTGGAAAAAGCTAGGATGCAGAAATGGTGGAAAACCTGCTAAAATCATCTACCAAAATGAAATACTTCATTATTCCTTAAATCATAACATTCATTTTAATTCACCTGAACTGTACATGTTCCATTTGGGATCACATGAAGAAACTCCTGTGCTGCTCCCAAATTGCTACAAGCTCTCATGGACTGCAATTGAAGCAGTTTATCCAGTTATTCTCCAATACTGGATTTTTCAGCAAAATTAGGTATTTCATGATGTACACCATGAAAGTTCAAGCAGAAATAAGAATATACTGCCTTATGAGAGATAACATTCAGTAATAAGTTGCCACAGAAGACCATATCCATGTTTCATGGTGGTATCAACATGAAAAAAAATTGTGAAACACATTTAAATATTTTATCATGGATTGAATTGCCTGATCTGTAATTATAATATGTTACAATTACACCTTCATAATGAAATATGTTTAATACAGAAAAATTAAAACCTATATTTTAGGAGATTCTAAGCATTTACTAAACTTTGCTCGTTAACAAATTTTATTATAAAATAATTAAGTTTTAAATTAAAGAAAAAAATGTGAGAAATAAAAAGAAATCATGTATTTCTTGTTTGTATAACTCTGTGGAAGCCATATAAAAATCCATGGGAAAAGAATCCATTTTCAGTACCACTGGTGAAAAAACCCCAATCCTCTTCAGAAAAAATGGGCAATTTGTGCTTTCTGAAATTAGCTACAACAGCATAATTGCTGGGTGAGGCATACAGCATTTTACAGGCTGAGTTTTTCCTCAGAACAAGATCCTGAGGTTGGTTATAAAGGTGTCATCTTCTGTAATCACTCCTGGTGCTCAAAGCAATTACTTTTCAATGGAAAAGCAAGTAAGAGAACAATGGAATACAAGAACAGAGTTCAGTGGTTTGTAAACCTTGACACCTCATATCATTCATTTATTGACCAAATTGATAAAAGAAGTGTGTTATGATTAAAGGACTACAACCCTCATCTCAGATGGCACATAGAGCACCCTGAAGCTGGTGGCTGCTAAGAGGAATTTAGAGAAGAAGCTTGTTTAAGATCTGATCCCTTCACAAGGACCTTTCCCTCTGTTCAAACAATGAGGGTTTTGTACAAGCATAATGCATGTAAGGGAGATGAGAAACAAGAAAGAAGCACTTCACCTCCTGCTTCATTCTCCACTAGCAAGCAAGGGTTGTCTGAGATGGAGGGGGAATGAGGCAGAGATGATTTGGAGTATTCATGGGAAGTCTGGGACAGGCAGGTGCTGCTGCTGCAACCACAGCGTTTAAAGCCAGGAAAAGAAGCTGCTGAGTAAAAACATATGGCAGTAGACCAAACTTGCTGAATGGAAAGTAAATTTTTCCCCTACCTACTCTGTCCCAAAGACTTTGGTTTTATGTGTCAGAGACTTTAAACAACAATAGGCCACTGCAGGAAGCAAATGTTAATGACCATAGTGTGAAAGAGCTGTTTCTGAGTAAAGGGAAAGGATTTCTAGAGGTTTTAGGCTATTACTGCAGGTCACTACACACATCTGCTCTTCAAGAGTTTAGCTCCATGTTTTTCCTTTCAGGGCATCCAACCACCTGCCTTCTGCAGGAAGAAAGTCAACAGAACTGGGTTGTGAGGATGCTGGGGAGGGGGAAAAGTGAGGAGAGCACAGCAGTGAAAACCGTCTGAGTACTCCTTATTCCAGTTTTAGCTGGCACAAAAGCCAGAAAGAAGACATTATCCCAGATACCTCTGCCTCTCAGCTCTTATTTTCTTCTGCAGATCACCTATTACAGAAATAAAGTGAAAAAGGTTGTGGAGAACTCATATGGGAGAAACCAATTTTTTGAGAAGCAAATTTAAAATAGAGGAGACTTAAGGGAACTTCAGGGAGGGAAGAAGGGGAAAAAACATATGTTTATGGAGATACCAGGAGATTTAAAGGTTGATGAAGTACTTATGCATAAATCTGAAGGGGAGATAGAGAATAGCATAATAAAATGTGACAATATTACTGGAGAAGGTATTGGGAAAATATGGAAAAAAGAACTGGGTTCAGGGATTCTATAAAGAAGCTATAAAAAATAATGTGAGAATCATCTCACTTAAATTTCAGACATCTAAAGATAAATTTCTGAGTGAAAGCTTGTCAGTTTTTACTCTAGGGAGAAAAATCAGTACACAGAGTCTATGAATGATGGGTGCAAATTTTACCTTAGATACCTAAGGGTTCCAGAGGACATGATCCCTAGAGAGGTTTCTTTCTACTTGATATAAGAGACTTTGGTAGAAGCCAAACTTCAGAAAAGATTCACAAGTCTGTGAGAATGAGACTAAGAAGGTGAAGACAAATGTTTTAACTGAGTGAGAACCAGACCAAGGTAAGGGAAGGCAGAAGTAGAGAGGGGACAAACCACTGGACAAATCACATAAGTGTGCAGAGGTGGAAAGTTAATGGAGGAAAGAAACACTTGAGGAGAAGAGATCTAATAGAAAGTTGGTTTCATTCAATTTTTGAATGCACAGTGAAATAAAGTTTGACCTCCAAGATCATAGCCTTTATACTTGGAAATAAAATGTTCCTTTGGTTTTAGTGTGAAAACTGTATGTGCAAAAAAGCAGGTTTTCCTTTTCAGAAGATGAACATCTAACAGCATAGGACTGGAAGCTCAGGAAAATCAACCAACCCCTGCACCCTGTAGCCTCAGGCTTAGCAAGACTGTACTCCAGAAAAATCCTCCTTTTCCACTTCCTAGCCAGGAACAGTGTAAAGCCACAAAATACTCTCAGAAAAAAATTAAAACTCTCCATACAAAAGACAGTAAAAGTATATGAAACTCATTGTGCCACAGACAGAGACTACAGGCATCAGCAAGACAGCTACATAAAATGTCTATATGGGTGCTTTGAGAACCACACTTTGCATTACAATGAAAACAAACCTTTCCCTTTCACATAGAGGTCTCCAACAAGAAGACATTAGGAAAATGTGTCTTGAGTTCAAAAGGGGTGTCCAGGCCATCCTTGATTTTAGTGGGAAGTACCCAAGCAGTGCTTGTCAGTGCAATCATGAGCATCAGCATTTCCCAAGATGTGATTAAACTCTGAAACTTCAGACAAAAGCCCTGTCCCCAAACCACCTGCCTTGAAAAGTCAAAGTAATTCTGGCCTTTTCAGGTGACTAATGGATGACATGAAGCATGGGATTAATTAAATACACCATAAATTCAGAACAACAGATACAAACAACAAACTGTGATCTTGTCTGCTTTCAACTTCCTCTTGGCAATACCAACAAATCAAATACCCAAAGGTTAATATCACATACTTTATTTTCAAGACAACAGCACGGAAAATGGGCAGTCACAGAAAAAGTAAACTAGATATGATTAAAGAAATGTTACGACCTTTGTGAGACTTTGAGGACTGCTGAGCAGCCTGCGAGTTAATGTGACAGATGAGAGAGATTGGTGTTTGTTTACAGCATGTCTAAATGCAATAAAAGAACCTACAGAGGAAGAAAGTAACAAAGAACAATTCTCCCCAGCTGAGTGCCTCTTCCCTGACTCTGCTTCCCTGTTTTCCAGAGAGAAAACGCAATGCATCCATGCTCTGAGCCCCTGAGTCACGTATTTATAATTTATTAAGAGGTCAAAAATGGCATTTGCTGGGTCTCAGTGTTCAAAACTCCTTGATTTGCTCTAAGAACTGAGACTCTGTTTAAATTCAATAACTAGAGCTTATTGAACACATCCATTATGACAGGAAGTTCACCTGCAGCAAAACTACAAATTCCTACCCAGTCTGTGCTGCACATTGTTCAAGACCCAGGATAAGGTTCTCCACAAGAAGCTTCAGCATTAGGTATTTCAGTTCAGTCATACCAGGAGACATGGGCTCAGAGAATGCACTTAAATGCTCTTTGATCCAGTTTTCTCTTTTTCTCTCTTTCCTTTTATCCATGTACAGTATTCTAAACAGGCTTTGCCAAAATATGAAGTACTTTGCATATCTTTTGTGTTTGACTGGTCGTCTTAGATTAAAATAAAAGCTTAATGGAAGTTGACAAAGAACAGCCTGTAACATTTTAAAAGATATGTTCAAACATTAAGTGATTCATCCTCACTGGCTCATTAAGAAGAGGAAATTGCGGCAGAATTCAGTGTTAAAACCACTCAAAGAGTAGATGACAGATCCAGGATCAGTTCTTATAAATCACTGTCTCTCACCCTCACTCTCAGCCCCAGCCCTGCAATAAACCTCTCTGGGAAAGTTTCCTGGGCCGGCTCGGAGCCATCACGTCCTCAGAATCGGCTGTCACAAGCTGAGAAATGTGCTCGTCCTTCCTTCTTAGCATTTCACCACAGTCTCAGCCCTTTCAAACACCAGGCTTATGATTTCAATAATCCACCACAGTAAAAGTCATTTGTGGAATTAGATATATTGCTAGCTATTGAAGTATTTTCTATTACCTATTAGTGCACTGTGGAGCACATCAATACAGAGCCCAGATATTACAGCAAGGGACACCCTGGAAATGCCTAAGCAGACTGATCAATTTAATCTCTGTTGCAATACAGTGCATTAGTGGGATGGATAATTTATTTTTTTTTCTTTTTCTTGGCACAGCTTAGGGAGCTCAGAATTAGGACAAATATTCTCTTTTCTCCTCAACAAATGCTTAAAAAATGACAAAAGTGACAGCTTTGAAAGATTGATTTTTTAAAAATGAGGTTCTGTATGGTAGCTTATGAAAGCACTTCAATTTAGAATGATTATTAATCAACCATCCGTTCAGATAATTTTCTAATTTAGGGAAAAAAATCTATATTCTGTCTCTTACATCCCCATCAGGTACTAAAGTATGAATGTCTGCACTTATTAACAAATACAAATAAGAGAGCATTATTTGATGCAGAGAGACAGAGTTAATGCTGAGATGTGATACTTCTACCTGACAGAAGATGTTCTGAATTTTAGTACAGAAGAGTCATAATCTGGACTTTAAATATTTTATTATATTGCAGTCATAAATACCATACATGTATGAAATGGCAAACCCATTCTGACAAACTGGAAAATAACTGCATGCTCTGGATGCTCTCTCTGGTTAATTCTACATAGAACAGAGACTTAATTTCCTATTAAAAAAACATGAGATAATAAAATAGCAAGTGCAACTAAGGACAAAAAGATAAGAGTACAATACAAACAGCAGAACCGGAAAATAAAATTTTAAACCTGAAGAATTAAAAGATATTTTGACTGACACATTTATAAGCCTGGCCTTACACTGTTTTATTGTTGTGTGGTCTATCTACTTTGTTTGCCCAGCATGAATACTGTGAAAATTGGAAACATAATGTGAATATTTATCACCACAACATTATTCTGAAACAACCCAAAGCACTCAAGTAGTATGCAAATACCATAAATTAGTTTTCTAAACAAAGTGAATTTAAAACTCAATCCAGAGGAGTTATGTGGCTAAATCGGATGAGGACAGAAAAGTATCAACAAAGTAGGTTCTCAGTTTCCTGGCCAATTTTTCCAACTGACTGACTGCCAAGGCAAAGGGGAATGCTACCCTTGCTGCAGCCATGCTTAACAGACTAAAACCTGACTTAAAAACAATAGTTGCATTTCTGGGGGACCGTTCTCCCTTGAATTGCATAAGAAGTTCCAGAAGGAAAACCAAAATAAATGTAAATCTCCAACAAAATATTCTTGGAGGCAGACACTTTTAACTTGGAGGCTACATAATTTTTAGGAGTGACTCCTAATCCTTTGTAAATGGACCTTGGAATCATGTCTGGTTCAAAAATCCAAGTTTATTGTGACATACATATGCATGGGCATAATTTATGAAGGAAGACACGCAAACACAATTGTAACACAAAATACGTGGCAAGGGAGTCATTTACTAGTCTTTCATGCAAAATACAAATTTATTACTAAATGTCTAAGCCTAAAACTCAGTATGTAGTACATCATATTTTAAATTATTAACATCTCTGCTGGAGAAGCTTCCTTCATAAAATATTTACACAGCACGTCTCAGGACTTTGTATTTTGCCAGCAGTTACTCAAAGTGTAAGATAAATATAGTTAGCAGGTCATTCTTTCCCTTGATAAGCTTTCCTTTTCAATAAAAAACCCACCCAAATGTTTAAGCTATGCCACTGCTATGGCCTTTGTTATGAAATACTGCACTCCAATACAATGATATATTTTGACCTCTGAGAGCCATCAGGGTCAGAGGGCATCACTTTTGCTAATGACAGGGCATGGCTGTAAAACACAAGAGGCAGGCATGTTCCAATTACTTTCCCAATTAGCAGCAACAATCAATGCAGCTGCAAAAAGCCTTTAGGAAGCTGGCAAAATGTTGCAAAGTATGGATATGATCCTCCTTTCAGGAACAAGCTCAAGAACAATAAAAGTATTAGCAGTCCCTTGATTATTTTTTCAATACTACAAGAGCACTATTACCCTTTATTTCAAACCAGGCCATCTGGAAGTGTTGCCTTTTCAAAATCCAGACAGCTCTCCAAAGCAAACAAGAATCACATAACATTCTTTTTTAACCTAGGCAGAAGAAAGCTTCATGGTCATTTTGCTAGAGAAAGGAAAGCGAATTTATGATGCAAAATTCAAAAATGCTGGATTTTTATTTAAAACTAAAAAATGATTATGCTCTAATATTTCAGAGTGTGAAAATGTCCTGGTCAATGGAAAAATAAAATTCCAGCATTTCAAACTCTTGGCAAACAGTTGCCTGGGCTACTAAAAATCTTCTGAAGTGTGAGAATTTTCTTGGCATTTGTACGTTCAGTTTGTCAATGTCAAAACAAAATTTTAAAGAAGATGTAAGAAAGCAGAAAAACAGAACTTTAGACTCAAATGGATTTTAAAACAAAATAGACCCAATCATACCCAAGACACATGCACTTTGAAACACATAAGATGCTATTGTTACCAAATGTTGGGCAACATAATTTCAAAATGCATTTCAACCACTTCTTTCATGTTCATAGTTTTCTTTAGGATTTGAATTTACAACTATTTGGACCAGTTTTGTATTAAGGTTAATTGAAATACAGGAAAATCATGATGAAGTAGGATTAATTTTAAACTTCACAATATACAAACATCACTTTTTACTGTGGGCTAAGTATTCCACAATAATATCCTTCACATTCCAAGCTCATGGAAGCACAGAAAAGAGAATTCTGTCATCACTCCATTTCATTTTTGTATTTAATTATGTAAAAGGGACATTTATTTTTTAATGAAAGAAAATTACAGACCATAGAAGAAATGAGAATTATCTTCATGTCCCTTACTACACAGAAATTATTAGCAATAATGCAAAGGAAATATTTTTTTTTATATTCAGGGAGAAAGAATGCTGTCAATTGAATAGCAAATAAGGAGATTATTGAAGAGCAAACGTCTACATGATTTTTTTTCAAATTTGCAGGAGATTACTTGTGGTTTACAATTTCTAAGGGATGGTCTGAGGGTTTTCTCTGGATAAGTACTTTGAAGTGTAATATCTACTGTAATACAGCAGAAAGTCTAAAATCTATAAAAAACACAATGTGTCAACATTTCAAGGAAATAAATGGGATCATCTCAACATGACTTCATTGTAAGGAAAAATTGTGAAAATAGTGTTAAAAGAGGCAATCAGTCGGATTGAGTGGTAGCATGATTAATACCAATCAACACTGTTTAATAGAAAACAGGTCTTCTTGGGAAATTTCATACCATTTTGTGATGATATTACAAATTCAGTAGATAAAGATAACTTTTGAAAATACTTGCTCTAATTTCTGTATAAATATCTCTCCCTATTATCTCTCTGATGAAAAAGTAGCACGGCACAAAATCAACATGGCTCATCTATTAAACATGTTAAAGAACACTGAGAATCTGAAAAACAATTTGTAGGTAGGGAATCAACAGCTAATGGGAACACCTTTGGTGACATTGTAAAGACATGCATAATGAAGAACCAACAGGACTGAACAGCAAACTCAAGATATGTATGGAAACCTTCAGAACAAAATTCTGGGCAAAAGTGTAACTAAAAAGATCTTAGCAGTCCTAATAAACAACCAATAGAAAATGGATTCTCACACAGCAACTCTGAGCTTGTGTATTCGGTGGATTCTTGCACCTGGATGTGCAATGTAGGAGCAGAAAAGTCACATATATCTGCATGTGACATTGATAACATTAAAAGAAAGTAATCTGCAATTTCTGTCACCACACTTTGAACTATTAGAAGAACAGAATATACCATAAGAGTGACAAACCTTTGAAATAATTTACAGTATATGCAGTTGTTTTTTCTCTCATCTGAAACCCTAAATTAGATGGATTAGAAGTACCACACTGAACAAGGAAAAGAGGAACAGATTAAGAAAATTCAGACCAGCAAACCTTTTTTGGCACAGGGAGTATATTTGCACAGAGAAAAATATCCTTTCAGTGTTGCTAATGCCTTTGTAGTTCATGGGAGATGTGGGGCTGAAATAAATTTTAATGTTCTTGGTAAAATTATTTCAATGCAAAATGTAAGAGAATAAACACATGTTCCTCCTTGTTTACTGATTCTATCTCCTGCATTTCAATATTATTCATTAGCTCTCTTGTGTTCTAAATGAGACTATTTCAAACTATGGTTCAAACCACCACTGACATTACCAGGGACCAAAGCAGCCTGCAGGCTCAATGAGAGACTGAAACCCAAATTGTAAACAAGATTGTAACAACAGGTACAAGCCTGGATCAGCTCTGTGTAACAGTGAGCAAATCAATATGTACCTTACACTTTCACCTTCAAAAAATCACCTGGTGCAGACCAGTACCAGAGTTCCCAGCTACCACAGATAAACCCTAATACAGGATTTCTGGAGCCAAAGAGACACTTGACTATGCAAGTACTCACTTTATTTACTTCACAACCACGAGCAGTAGTAAGGTAAGAGTTAATTCTTCTTGCTGAAAGATTTGCTAATAGTTATGGAATTTGCATGATAATATCCCCTCATTGCAAAAAGTAATATATGTATTATTTTAGAAGAACAAATGAACTCCAGAAAGGAAGACTTAAAAAAAAAAAAGAAATTTTTTGCTTGCTATGCCTTGTAGTTGCTTTCCTCAGCGTGTTTGGCTGTGTATTTGAACACACACAATTAGGTCTGTGCAACTGCAGCAGCACTGCAGAGTTCCCTTTAGAATCAGAACTCTCTAGCTGACATGAGGCAGATCTCTAGCTCTATTCCCTTTTCTACTGGACAGCAGTAAACTGAAATTATGTCTAGTGTGGCAGATTCCTCAGCAAGCCAAACTGCTTAGGCTGTCACTCCCCTTGAACTTCCCTCTTCAGGTGAGAATGCTGGGGAGAGGAGAGGAGAGGAGGGAGGAAAGCATCCCTAGGTCTTGGCTGTCTCAGGGACACAGGATTACAGCTGGTCCCAAAAAAGTCTTATCTGTTTTCTACCAACTGCTATCTTAGAAAAATAAAAAGATGACCCACAGATAGATAGGGACAACTTCTTCAACTTAATCACAGAACCTTCTCAATGACTTTGCTAAAAATCGCATCTTGCACGTGAAGGTGGCATCGTAATTGAGGAACACAAAGAATTAGAGAAGGGTAAAGAATTAGAGAAAGGTCCCTCAGATGCTAAGCAAAAGCTACTTCAGCAAATAAAGCAGAGAGCAGAGTATCCTTCCTTAAAATGATGCACTGTACATTTCCATCTCTTGTGATATCAGTGATATGGTAAGTATATTATCTCCCCCTTTCCACCCACCTCTTTCTGCTCTCATTTCTCATACACAGACCATGCCAGCACAAGCAGAAAGGATGAAAGGTAGATTGAAATATGCTTCCATATGGCAATGCACTGACCTCTGAGACACTGCTTCGGATTCACACTTGCAAATAGGTCTAAAGAATTTCCCCTTTGAAGAGCAGACTGAGCAGCCCCTCTCTGCAAATTACTGAGCTGGGGAAGTGCAGCATTCAAGCACTGCAGTATTTCATGCTTCATGATAGAGGAATTGCTCAAATTTTAAGACCATACTAACAACTATCAGTTTCAAAATAGCAGAAAATTAAAGTTGAAATATTGCAAAAAAAAACCCCCAAAATCCTAAACATTTTTAAAAAATCGCTTTTATGTGATGACTGAGAATCTTAAAGAGAAATTATGTTCGTCACACATGCCCTAGGTCTGCATTGTGCTTGTGCTTTCCAAAGCTCTTAAATTACCAAACAGAAAACAGGTGTTTAAGTTCTTATGGTACATCTGTCAAATTCATGCCACATTGTTTTTTCCCATTGAATTTAAGCATTAATGTAAATATGATCTCTGTTAGTTCAGTGATAAAGAACACCATAAGATAGTGGTACAGGTGCTTGCAATGGGCTAAGTAATCAATGTTTCTGGCCAACACTCAGTATATAATAAATAATTTTTTACTGTAACAGTTCACTCTTTTTGTACCTTCTTTTAATAACTTCTCCTTACCAAAAATTAAACCTTCCATGATGTAAACTAAACATTATGATAAATAAGGAGACCTACCCTGTCATTTCACCTACTGCAGGAACAGCAAGTAATGAATGATTCTGTCTCATGGCTCTTGGATTGAGTGAGAAAAGCTGCAGTAGAGTCTGCTTTTAAAGTTTTTCATGGTTTTATACACTGATCTAACTTTATTTTATTTTTAAGGTCAAGGGGTGCTATTAAATCACTTGACAAATGGCATAACATATGTTCAGAGGACAGAAGCAGAAAACCTAGGAAGACATTACAAAGTTGCACATTACTGTAGAAAATACACCAAAGAGTAGAAATACCGCAAAGTTACCACACAATAGACTTCAGAAAACCTATTAATTAGAACACTGTGGACATGATGATGAAGGGATAAAAAGATAAATTATGCTCTTGTTAGAAAAGCCCCCATGTTTATCCACTACCATGTACAATTAGCATTTAAAATTGCTGATGCAGAAAGTGGTACAATTTTTCATTGCTGCCACTTCTGGGAAAGGTGCAGTTACGTATTTTCAGGCAAAATAACAGGCACAAAGGTGATGTGCTTTCTCAGAGGGGCAAAGCTTGCCACCTGCACAGCTGTTTAGCACCCTAGGCTTGCCAATCAGCACCAACAGTGAGCTCAGAGGAGACTTTCACTTTGAACTCATCAAGAGGATAAAGGTGCTGGCATGGCCAAGTGGGAAGGAACTAAATTTTCTTTAAACCACCTGTAAAGGCTAACTTGGAGCAAAGATTTATTTCCTGACTGACTGGTGCCCCTGAGCATGAATTTTAGATGTTGGTAAAAAAAAAATAAAAGCTAACTTCCAGCAATTAAATTCACAGAGCTTTCTGTGGTTATAAAATCACCAATATGAAGTGAATAGCAATGCTGGGAGAGAGCAGAGGCTGCTACTCTCCTAATGAAAGTCCCCTGTCTGGGGTTTCCACCTCAGCTTCCATTTAGATGCTGCAGCTTTATCATGCCTATGTAATAGGCAGTTTTGCTTCTTCCTGCCAATAGTCTGCCATGGTAAATAGGAAAAATGTTCTCAAAACTGCACAGCCCGATCACACATTTTATATCTGAGAAATTAGATCAGTTTATGAGCAGAACAGTTCTGTTATCCAAGTCTCACAATTTAATCCTTACTCTTATGACATTTATGTATTTTCCCAAAGTGCCAAGTGATGGAAGTTACACATCCCTTGCATTTTTAATCTAGTTGCCTAAGAAAAGGAAGTGTTTATGATCATGCTGGTCTGTATTTCAAACTATGAATATCTTTCCAACTACAGCCTGATTTAAGATACAATTAGAGATAAAAGTATCAAAAATAATTAAGTTCCTTAAAGTTTTATACAAATCACTGTCTGGGTCAAGGACAGAAACTGAAATTGCTGGCCCCTCTGCTGGGACTGTGGTCATAACTCAGCCCTCAGACAGTGCTGTGGAGCTGCCAGCTGGTTGACCAACATTCTTATCCTGGCTACTCAGCACATGTGTAGCTTTAGACTTGCTGAACTTTGTACAGCTGGTGCCTATTTTTCAGGTGGGAGTGTAATAGGAAGGGAGCTGGTATCTTTCTAGAAAAAAAGAGTTTAGAAAATCTGTAGGACATAAGACTTTCAGTTCTGCTACTGAAAAAAAAATATTTTCTCCTTTAAAGTAAGACTTACTCACATGACTGGTGCAGAAAAGCCTGCAAACACAAGCCACTAAATCTCTAAAGGCTCAAAAATCAATAACATGCATCTAAAGAACAGAAAAATTTTAATCTCAAGACTTCTTTAAGCACCCTCATGATCTTGGAATGGCAAGCATCGATAACATGATGTAAGAAGTAACCTCAAAAACATGACAGTGCCAAATCCTTGTTTAAAAGTGGAACACAACTGAGATGCAATGCTCAGAGAAATACAGAAGGGGAATTTCCCCATAGAGAATATAAAGAAGGAATTGAGAATGGGGTCTGAGTTGCCCCCATTTACTATGCCTTGATTCACTGTGAAACACATTGGAAATCAGAAAGATACCTGCTTTACTGCTCAGAACAGATGGGACACCGTAAGCATTGCTTACACACAACATTTTGACAGAATTATTTTGTAATTTTCATGAATCTGTGGCTAAGAAGCTTATAGGGCATCTACAGGAAGAATGAACCTCCATAGACTGTTCTTTAGAAAAATTCACATCTGCACAGAAGAGCTGAAGCTATTGATAGGTTAACAGAAAGAGGTTAACAGAAAGAAGAGATTAAAACATTACTTCAAAATATTTCATTCCACCTCATTTTAAAGTTTGCATGCTGATATAAAACTGCCATTACCATATTAAATCTGAGCCCTCCACAGCTACTGATACATCATTATAAATAATTGAATATTGGTTGCTGAAGCAGAAAAATAAATCCATGATAGAAACCGACTCTTTTTTTGTCTTATGTATTCTAAAAAAATTAAAAATACCAGATGGTTTTTAATTAAGGCAAAATTATTAAAAGCTCCCAAAGTCACTTCTTCTTCTCCACTAATTCTGATCTTTCCTCTTCTGTTCATCTATTTTCTGTAAGCTTTAATCCAATGGAAAAATAACCTGCCCCCTACATTAACCTGCAATTTAGCTATTACCTACTTAGTAGCATGTCATGAACAACAAGATCCCTCTAAAATGGCAAGAAGTCACTCTGCTCAATGTGCTGAAGTACCAGAGGTACTTTGGCAGCCCCTCTCTGCCCTCACAGTGACACATTCAGATTATTTACACTCCTGTCCTGAGCCACACAAACCCTTTTTTACTGCCTCGGGATAAGGAGGCCATGATGCAGAAGCACAAACACATTCCTGGTCCTTAGCAGGCTGGTCTCAATGCAGGAGGAAATAGGCTTTTAGGGAAGCAAAATTCTTTCTCTACTGAGTAAACAGCTGAGGAAGACTAACCTCTGTGTAGTATTCAACACTGCAAGTTAAGGATGAAGAATTGCACCACGTGCTACAGTGAAGCTCTGGTTACCTTTCTAATCAGCATGGGAAGCACACACTTCTATGCACAGCTCACATTTCTGCTGCATAAAAGCTCTCATTTCCAGAATGTAAAATGTCCTTTTTGTAGCCTGGTTTGACTCTGTCAGAAATACAAGGTGTAAAAATATAAATATGAGGGGCTGCAACCTTTAAGCTTGAATAAAGAAACATGCAAAGCTCTAGTGAAGAGATTCGGGTTTGGTTACTTCCTCTAAAAACCGAGATATAACTGAGGGACATCCCTGCACTAAAATTAGCAACTCTGCTCTTTTCAAAATATCACTTGAACAGTCACAGGAAAACATTACTCAGTAATTTCAGCTATGGACCAGGAAGATCTTCATACAGACAAATCAAGTGAACAAAAGACAGGTATGGGAGGAGAACAAATATAAATAACTCAAAATGCAAATATCTGGGGCTCTAAGGTAGCTGATGAATAAACTTCAAAACAATAACATGCACTGAGTTTTCTTGGAAATCCATTATTAAGAGCTTACAATTAAGAACATGGCTGGGAAATGGTGATGCTCTTTTCTGATACTGATGGTTATGATAAAACATCCTAAAACAACCTTTGCTCAACAGAGACAGTTCCTAAACAGAACTTTGGTTTTAGCATGGCTTGAATGTGGACAAACTCCAGACTATACAAAGTTTCTGTTTTAATTGAAAAGAGTAAATATAATTAATTTCCCAAATCAGCTGTCAATTGTCAAGTGTCAACAAAACACTTGTCTAGCTCATCATTTCCAGAACAGGAGCCATTAAATGTAAAGAAATGGACAGTTAAAGATACCATAAATCTCCTACTGTTCCTACAGCTATCACATGATTTTGGCACAGTTTTGTGTTCAGTTACTCTGGTTTTACAACAGTGTAAAAGTGTCAACAGTACACAGAGTACATCAATCTTTCTCTGTGCAGAAAGATCAGACCTATAAAGTCAACTGGCATCTGCAAAAGCAGAGTTGTGCCCAAATTTATCAACAACAAAATTGTTAATAACTCTGCTTAATTACAACCTGTACTATCCAACATAGAATTCCCATGAGTTTTCAAGGAGATTTAATTATTTAGAAAGTTGAAAGATGTGATAAGCTATTTTTGAGACAAAAAAAAAAAAAAAAAGAGAGAGAGACAAAAGTCAACATTTCAAACTGGTAATTTTTTAATGATCTGTACTCAAAAGCTGTCAGAAAATATTCTCTCTGATACAATGAAGCAAATCCATTCTTCAAGTCAAGGTAATAGTGGGAAAAATAGGCTTGGTAACAAAAGGAACTGTTTTACTGACTGCAGAAGAGCTACCAGTCCATGGAAGCATGGCCTGAGCAATAAGAACAAATAAATATTACTCTAGACACTGACCAATACAGAGGAAGAAGGTCTTAAATCAGAAACAAAAGTTAACTTTGAAAACAGGCCCTACAAAAAATAGGTGGTTTGCACATGACTACAAACATGAAGCACTTATTAAATTTCTCAAATAAATTATTAGTGCAAAGAAGTTCATGGTTTTCTTGCAAAAGGGACTTAATATCCTGGCAGAATATTATATTTAGAAATGCATTCATAATTTCTCCTGTGATTTTCACACACATATCAGTATTATATGGGAACATACACATACATCATATAGAGAGAGTTGCAGATATGCCACAGTGCACATTTCTACCCCTCCATCTTTGTGCCTAGTCAAATGTCTTGAGGGACCATCAAAATCTTCAGCTAAAGTTTCATTTATTTTATCAGTTAGGAAGAGATTTTCTCAGCTTTTCCAAGGCTCACTGGATTCCTTTCCTTCCAAACAGTGTTTCATGTTCTCAGTCCCAGAATACAGCAGAAATATGCCAGCTGGCTTAAATACCAGATTTACAGGGGTTATGCTCAGCAAAGCTGACTAATGTCTGTATGCTGTACAACTCTGGGAGAGATAAGCAAACTTTGGTTTACCAAGAATTTTGGTTAAGTGATGTTCTGTAAAACAGGGGTAGAATGTGCATTGCATGTTTTCCTCAAACAGATGTTGTCTAAGCTGCTTGGATGCTGACATTTCAGCTGAATATTGCTTATTATTAACCTATGCTAATTGCACATTATTTATGAGCAGCATACCACGCTCATCTGTTATGAGATTGGTTCATCCTACATCCAGTTAATGAAGGCTTCTGAAATAAGCCATGAGCCTCTGGTCCTGCCCTCCCAAAACACAGTATGAAGGAGCCATCTCTGGCTGTCCTTATACTGCATGATCTCCACACAAAGTGGGCTCCTTCCTCCTTTTAAACACCAGCAGACATCAGAGATGTAAACAAAGATCTCAGCATGATCTACTTGAAGATTTCACTGCTCACTGCAAGGGGAGTGGGTTAGATAGCATTTAAAATGTCCCTCCCAACACAAACAATTCTATGATTTTATGGTTACAAAAGTGGCTGTAAACAATGGAACCCTCCAAACTGTAGCACAACAACACACTGTAAGTAAGCAGAAAACAAAAATAAAAAGTAAAATCCTCAAATGCTAAGTAAGGTGCAAAAGGAAAAAAATGTTCCTGAGAATATATGCAACAATAGAGGATAATAACCATGCCTACAACTAAAGCTGTCAAATAAAACTGCTCTGTTTCTCACAAAAAACCTATACTTTCTATATAAATTATATCCAACATCACCAACTCAGACAGATTTGTATTAAGTACAGATTTATCCTCTAGCTAGTTATCCAACACTAACACGACATAGCTCTTAAATTAAGACAGTTTTATGTGAGCTCAAACCTGAAAGCTTAAGCCTGTGGTGAGCACCTATAAAGACATTATAATTATATTTGCATCATATAACCTGAAAACATAAACTTAATCATTTTTCTCAAGACCTAGCTTTAATGCCCACTTCTGCATATGGTGTTAAATGTATTTGCATTTTTAGTTCAGACTTATTTGTACCCAATGAGCCAAATTAACCAAATTCATTGCAATATGAAAATTCCAGTGTTTTATATGAGTGCATTATCCATGATTTAAAATTAATAAAAAGTACCTATTTTCAAATATGTTTTAAAACAACACTATGGACTCTTGGCTTACAACAACACCTAGCCTGACATTGTTTTCATGCATCTCTAAACCAGCATTCAGATACATAAGAAAACACTCAGTTGGGCAATACAAAATAATTTAGGCTCCTAATCCAGACTTAAATAGATATGAATTCTGTAATAATTCCTAAAAATACTCTTTTTAAAAAATAACAATAGGGTCATGATATAAAAAACACTATAGAATATAGCTGCCTAGCCTCTAGCCTCAAGAAGGATAAAAATTCCTAAAAGCAAAGGCACCCTAACATGCAGCTAAATTTTTTAGGATTAAATTGAGAGCTATCCTTCTGTAGTACACTGGAGATGGAAAGACAGATGTTTTAAATCTGCAGAGCCTCAATATCACTGTGCTCTGAAGACAGCAGGCAACAGAATGGAAGGAAAAAAGCATCTTGATAGAAAAAAATCCCAGGAGTTAACCTGCTTGATCTTTCACACACAGCAACTTGATTTTACAGTGCTTCAACAGTTCCTCTGCAGTCAGAGGTGCTCACTATTGTACTTCTGTGTGTGGCAGCCCTAGCAGCACACCACCATGATCTCCTGTCCTTTGTTCTAGCCTTAGAACTCTTGAAAAATAGACTTTTCTAAATACACTTCCTGAATAGTTCACTTCTGCTGGAAATTGAACTAAATAACCTAAAAGAGATCACCTTTACTATACCCAGTAGACAGACTATCTGGTGTTGCAGATAATCACCTTCAAAAAAAAATTTAGTTAAAACAGCCAGGATAAAAAACTATTGATTTGGCTACATGAACACATCTTCTTCATCTGTTTTCTCATAAGGCAGATGATATAGCACTGCTTCCAATCCCAGGTTTTTAAAAGCTGTTCTTCCAACAGGCTATTAAGCAAAAAATAGAAAAGCCATTAACTGAACTGAAAGGAAAAAAATCTGGTTGATTTGAACCAGGTCAGAATTCTCATTAATAACTTTAGCTACATATACCAATGCAAAAGTTCAGATTACAGGCATCGTTACAGAGGAAAACAAAAGAGCTGCTATTTCTGCAGAAGGGGAGATAGCACACAGACTCTCACACACCAAACAAGAGCAGCAAATATGGCTAAAGTCTGACCCTTCTCTTACTCCTATAGAAATGTTGATCTCAGATCAAGCCACTGACAATATTAATTATCCAACTGAAATTAACAAAGGTTTATTCTAATATTCACATTGTTATTGCTTCTGTCTGTCTCATCTGAAACATAATTCAAAGTATGATCATCTGTCACAGGCTCTTAGCAGGAAAATATACACTACCATAGCATTCCTTCTAGGACTTCCTCTGGGAGGTCATGCAGAGCCAGTCATGCTGTCAGATGTAGGAATTTACATCAAGTAAAATATATTTTTACACCCTAAAGCAAACTCACTCCTTCCTTTCTGATTGCCTGGATAACAAATTTACCTGCTACAAGCTATCGAGCAGGCAGATCTCCCAGTAGATCAGACAGTAAATAAGGTACTCAGCATCTAACAGGATAAAATTCAAAAACCCGGCTTCTACAACACTTACATTTGAAGATCAAGGCTCAGAAATGAAGGACATGATGTTTTCCATATGCACAGTACTTAATGACTTAAAAGTAAACATATGTACAAGTGTTTCAGTAATTGGGTCCTCAGACTGTAGTGCAGTCTCTTTATTATTGGCTTCTTTAAAAATCTTACAAGTACATTACTAACATCCTCCAAGGAATCTTCTTAAGGAATGTTTCCAGCAAAATACAACCCTAAGATCTAAACTTTCCTACTTTGAAGATATATAGCTTTTCTGGCATCCCAAGCAAAAAAAAAAAAAAATTCTGTACTATTCCAAAGGGGCAAACGATTCATCTCTTGCAGCTTTATAGAAAGCCATGAGAACTGAGTGAGAACTGAGAAACAATTGTTATAATCTCATTGAATAGCAAACTGGATGTTTATGATTATATGTTCATTGTCCAGTTTGGGAGAAATGCAAGAAATGCAATAAAGAACAGATATATAATCAAACATTAACTTCAGGCCATTTCAAGAACATCAACTCCTGTTATTGTTAGAGGCAGAAACTCCTCCCCTGGAACTTGCAGGGCAACCCACTCAGATCCCAAAGAGCCACCACAAGACTGTCTGCAGGCTGAAGTCTTAGCTCTGTGAATCCACTGGCATGTGATCCATTTGTTCACAAGACTCTTTTCAAGTTTCCCTGTTAGGCCCATGAAGGACATTTGAGAGAAATGTTTGTACTGGTGGTGTTGAAATGCAACATATCATGAACATGAGTGGAATTGCACCTCACTCTTTATTCTAATGATTTTTCATGGCGACAGATGGCTCCATAACCTTATGCCTCAGCCCAAGTGCAAATTACTTTGAAAGGCTGTATTGACATGCTCATGGACACGGCACAAATGCTCCTTCAGACTCACAATAATATTTACAGGCATATTAAAGCACATAAATATAAATATAATGAGAGAGTAATGCATATTTCAGGAATTTAATATTCGCTGCAAATGAATTAATGATTTCACCTTTTGTCCTATAATGTTTCAAACCTCTGTCTAAGTTCTGGCATCACGTTATCATTTCAAATTAACTGTAATTTTCCACTGCTATGCTTGCTATGAATGAGAAAACATCTAAAGAAATTACAAATGTGCTGACACATTCACAAAAAAACCCAACCAAACCAACAAACCCAACCAACTGTTTTCTCATCTGGAAAAAGCTACATTTTAATTTCATTTTGCATATTATTTAATTTCCAATGTTAGAGTTTAATCGTAGTGTTTTCACTATTGAACTGAAAATTTCTAAGACTAAATAACCTGAAATAAAGAATTAGTGTATTTCTGAGGACAGCAAAATACAGTCCAGCAGAAGGATTATATCACAATGGGACAATGTATTAAAAAAAAAACCCAACTAAAAAAACCCCCCTAAAATGGAATACAGCTCTTCAGATAATTAAAGTGCTTTAGACCACTAGCCAATTGATTTTGTCCTTGTAAAGGTAGTTCAATTGAAATGTTCAGAATAAATCATGTGTTAAAATTATCTTCTAAAGTAAGAGCTGAGTGCATATTGATTAATAATTATTTGCACTAACGGACTGAACTAAAAAAAATACCATCAATTACTTCAAAAAACTCTAAGATCAATCATGATGGAATCAATCACTCAAAGATTCCCTACACTTTGCCCAATATTTCGGAAGTGTTCATCGAATTCCTTTCTAGAGATACCTTGGTTTCCTGTTTCTAGAGCTACGGAAACTTCTTTAAAATGCCAATTATCACTAGCTGTTTCAACTGCATAATACAGCTCTCACCCTTCAGTTGCAGGGGAGTTCTGCAAGAAGAGCAAACATTTTCCACATCAAGTATGAGGCATGAGGGGGCACTTTCACCAGGGAAGTTTAGTTAATATTTCATACTTATGCTCCCAAAGCAAAAGGAAATGCAAACAGCCTAAATTAATGACCAGAAAAGATGATTTACATAGAGCTCCCATCCGAAGATGGGGGATATTCAGTATAAATTAACTCTGTTTTACACACTAATGAGTCCTACTCACTGAATTTGGCCGGGCAGCACAATAAAACTCCAATAATTCTCTAAAAATTGCATTTTAGTTTGCCTCGTTATAAATAGCACAGAGATCGTTAATCCCATACAGCACCACAGGCATTACTCAAGCCTGGTATCTTATTGAAAATCAAGCAGAATTTTCCTTTCTCATGCTGCACAGCCCCATTAGAGTTGGGTGGGGAGTCTGCTGGCTGTAGCACCAGGTTTAATTTAAGCAGGTTTGAATAAAAAAGAAAATTTTCTGCGGTTCTGATTTTCAAGGTTTCTTTTCCACTAGGTTTCAGGTTTATCCACTGCAGAAGTGTTAATTAGAAAGGCAGACAAAAACAGGTCATGAAACCTAGTGGAACTTAGTCCACACTTGGGTGGAAAACATTCAAAATTGCAGTGCTGACCTCTTAGTTATTTCCTAGGTTCTTGTTTGTTTGTTTGTTTGTTTTCTTAGGTTGGCTGACACAGGACTAACTCCCATATATAGTAATAGGTCTTCAGAAGGTAACAAAATTTCCATGCACTTCCTTTGTAATGCACAAAAAAGCATTTTATTACCAGAAACAATAACACTTTAAGCTGAAATATTTAAGTTTAAACATTCTTTACATAAATGAGATGCACAGCTCTGTCTGAACAACTTAATTTTATGCATTTTTATACTTCTAAGCAACTTAGTAGTGAGGACTCCTTATTTGCATTCATTTACATACAATTTGCACAAAAAGCTGAAAAAGGGTAGTAAGGAAATCTATCATTTTGACTTTAAATGAAAATATTATTTCTGTAAAAAACATGTTGAGTGCTTATTTTATTTTACTTACAACATCGCTTTTATTATCTTCATAAATATCAAATGGAACCTCTTAGAAATGGTGACTTTTTTTTACCTAGCAGGTTTAAGAAAATAATCCAGAACATTTTTGATGTAAAGAGATAAAAAAATGCAACCTTTTTTTCCCCCCTTAAGAGAATTTAATTTCTTAGCAAGGTGAATCACCATTCTGATATATTCTGGGTGTTCTCTGAATTTTTATTCTCCTAATTTTCTAAGCCTCAGTCTTTGCCAGGTTCAGGAGGGGAAAAGTACAGATTCCCTAATGAAAAAATGGTGTAACATGCATGTACAAATTTAAGTAATTTTAAGTCCTATACTGTCTGTGGATTATGTCTTAGATGATGTTAAAATGTGTTCAAATAAATTCTCGGTAATTTCACACTTACATTCAGCATATTTTCTTAGCCTTGTAAAGATACCATTTTGATATGCAGCCACAGCCCTTCTGGCTGCCAGCTGTACTCCTAATCAGCTGGTACTAAACTATATCTGCTCTCAGCATTAAGATGGCCAATGGCTTCTCATTCCTTAGAGATTGCACACAGTTTACCTCTTTTAGTTTATTTCTCCATCACATTCAACCTGTGTCCTATTACACCACCATGCCTCTGCAGCATGCAAGTAAAGTCAGAAACTGCAGAAAAGGCAAAGAAAGATAAAACCATGGAGCAGATGCTGTCCTACAGCTGAGCTTTCCAAGGCAGCACATTAGGAAATTCTGCAGTGCAAAAGTGGTCTCTGGAAATAATCATGGGTCGGATTTGCTAAACATCCCACTGTCAGCCACAGTGACACTTTTATCAGCTTTCACCATGTCCCTGGTGTCAGTAACTCACAGCTCAGTATCAGGGATAACTCAGCCCTCAAGGGCTTCAGCTCAGCTCAAGTGAAGGCAGCAGAAGTGTGTGCTGGGCACACCCTGCAGTGACTCCATTCCAGGGGTGGCCAGGTGAGGGTGACACCCCTGAGGCAGAGCTCAGACCTCTGCAGGGGCCCTTGGGGCACTCCAGCTCTGCAGGGCATGGGCACTGGAGGCAAAACCCAGGGTCACTGTGGACACAGTGCCCTAGAAGCAGGGCTGCCTCAAGCTGACAGTAGAAGGGAATATACTTTATACATTCTGTTTCAACTAAACCCAAACACACAAGTGCTAGGAAACAAAATGTGTGTTTTCAGGCTCTCATGATCATTGCTCAGGATTCCTCCCACTATTTTTTCTTATATGTGAGCTTTTCCATATTTCATCCAAGTTCCTGGGTGATTCAAGATATGCATTTCTTAAGTTCAACTTACATGATTTCAACTCCTAAATATTTTTTAAAATAAGTTTGTGCCCATTTCCATCAGGTCAGCAACATACTGCTTTTTATTATCTTGCCTTAATAACACATTGCACTGGAAGATTTTAAGACTTTGAAACTCACAAGTCTCTACTATATACTTCTAATCTGGTTGAAATGTGAAAAAAAGCAGATTTTACTCATGCAAATTAAAAGATGGTACAAGTATATTAATTTTCAGATTAAAGTGTTGTAATAAAACTTTCAGTGACTCAAGGGAAAGATTGCTTGAGACAGCAAAGTGTAATTAAGCAAAACTAGGGTATCTGTATCATTAAAGAAAATGTTAAAGGTAATTTGAGTCTAGGGATCAGCACTTCATACCTTTCCTAGCCCTATCTTTAACCCACAACCTAACTTGGTGGTGTAAGCACTTTTTGTCAACAGCAGCCCAGAGGCCTCATGAAATTAATTAAGTATCCTATCTCTTTACAATGGAAACAAACCCATCCACATGCTGTTTGCATTTCTGGCATGATCGGCATTCACTCCTGAAGTCACTGGCATCAGCAGCTGGCTAGCACAAGACTGAGCTCTCTTTCACTTCTTTTGTCTTCTCTTACCACTTTTAGATTCACACATTAATTATGGCAGTCCACAGGTGTTGGTCTTACAAAGCAGGTACATCCCCTACTACAAAATTTGTTATTCTGATGGTTCTTAGCACAACAAAAAAAAAAGCCCCCCAAAAAGCTGAAAGAAATCCTTTGTCCTTAAAGTCTTTATACTCTCCCTTAAAAAAACCTCATGTGAGTCACAAGTGGGAGGACTGCAAGGAGGCAAGGATGCATTTGCTTTGCCATCATGTAGCAGCTGTCAACACTTCCATGCCAATGACAGACGTGAAACTGCATGAGAATTTGGAAATCCGATATGGCATCAAAAAAAAGAGATGCCAGGAAAAGGTTAGTCTGTGCTTCCATGCTGATGCAGCCTCCACAAGCAACTGAGGGGACCCATGTGCTCTGTCACTCCATGGAAACAATGGCAAGATGGCAAATGGTCTGTGGCATCGCCAGGGCCCGTTCTCAGCTTCAGGGCAGATGCTCCAGGCAACCTCCCAGAGATCTGTGGCAGTTGTGCCAATTATCCCATGGATCCTCCAGCTCTACACATTTATCAAACTGCATCAGCAGCCCAACACAAAGACAAGACACCAAAAACCCCACAGAAGCCTTATTATTCACCCAGCGGTCATATGAGCACTGGCCCTTTGATGGCCATCTATATAATTATTCTCACTCTAGAGAATGGGGTCCTGAAGCCATAACTTGGTTTGTTTCATAAACAGAAGATTAATTTCCCCCTGCTTGACCATGAGATGGAGGTTTTAAATGCAGCAGAAGACTCTAAAAGCCCCAGAAGAAAGTTATTGAGAACAGCTCAACCGTTCGCTGTCACGTTTATTCTCTTGTAAATAAACTACATGTGTGTTTGCATTCCCTAAGTTAATATTAAATATATTACCAAAAGGTTTCTGATTTTTCAAGGTTCACTTTTGCCTTAAGAAAAGTTGGTTGGCGGTTTTAAAGTGAGACTTTAAAATGGAATAACCAATGGCATTTCGTGGATGGATAAATGATTTTTGACAACTTGTTTACACTCCTGCAGAATCACAACAGAATCCCAGATCTCTGTAATCATCAATATGTTATTTATGTAGGACAATCATGTGATTGACAGTGCACACATCAGTGAGAATAGCTGCAATGCCAAAACACACACATGTAAGATTATTTGCTCTTACCAGACATCACATTGGTAAAAACAAGCTGGCAGGAAGCCATTAACCTACACCTCTGAAATGCTGCTCTTGGACCTTCTCTTCAATTTGAATACACTCTAGCCAAAACAGGAGGAGTTTCAGTTTAATATTTTACATCCACTGATGAAGCAAATACTTCAAATGTCATGCCAGCAATTAAAACGTGTCTAGATTTTTTGGCTACTGTGGTAGTTGAACTTAGGACCTTCACAGTGAGTCACCACAGTCACACCATTACTGAGATATTATATTCTGCAAGTACAAAGATGGGAAATTTTCCAGATTGTCTGCCAAGATTCACTGCACCTAGGATACAGCAAGTGTCATAAATAGAATTTGCCACAGCAAGCCTTGCAATAACTGCCAGAGAAACGCAACAGACCTCCTGTGGTCTGATTTAACATAAACAAGCCAAGACATGGAAAAAGTAAAAACACTGCCCTGCAGTCACTGCTTAATAGCTTTTCCAATGGAGCACGGAGAAGTCTGACGTGTTGAGAATGTCTGTCTTTCCCGTGTACGACTGTTCCTCATGCACTGCAGCTTCTGCCACCTCACAGGGAACCTTCCATTCCTCCTTGGAAGACAGCAAATTTATGTTCAGAAAGAGCTGAATTTAGAGTCTGCTGCGCGTGTAGATGTGAATATTTGCTTTTACTGCTTCTCCGCCCTGAAACAGCACAACAAGCCCCATGCATGTTAAAACATATGGCTTGGGAGCAGAACCAGTAAATGCAAAGTGCCTTTATTTCCTCATTGAGTCTCACTTTATAGCTGCTTGTGCAATCCAGATCACACATCCTCCTGAGAACATTTTACAAAAATAAGTTTTCCTCATCAAAACGCAAGAACCCCGAAGTTTTCTTACAGCCTATTACATTTTTATTCATAGAATATTATTTAACTTTTATTCCTAAAATGAATTACTTAAAAATAAAAGATTTTTACACTCTTTCATAATACATAGCTCGAAAAACTACTCCTCCTCCCATAGGACATCCTTTAAAGATCAGAATGTTAAAACACAATTAAGAGAACAAATTAGTAAACAATTACTTCAATTGTTATCACCATATTGTAACAAACATTACCAAGGGTATTACTTGCAAGCATTGCAACTGAATAATAGACTGAATAGAACTCTACTTGTAATTTCTACATAATAAGCTTCAGACTGCAGTTATGGTATGTTCCAGAGTATTGGAGGAGTCAACAGAACAAAGGAATAAAGAAATTATATCTTTAACAACTGCATTAAAAAGGTAACACTACCTTTAAAGCAAAACATTGGTCAATTAGTTGGAAAGGGCAAACTCTTATTTTCCTTCCTCTTCATCTTGCCACAAAGCAACACCATCCTGGGAAAGGTCACGGTGCATTATGGAGAAATTAGGGAAATAGATTGCTGTGAACTTAGTCCTACTCTTCTGTGGCAAAGTGCAAAACCCTGCAGTTATAAAAACAGTCTAGAGATAATGGCTTATCAATGAAGAAGTAAGATTGTAAATGACTCCATCATGACAGCTTCAGGCAAAAAGCTAGCATGAACAGCACTGTCATATGTGCAATTCTTCCATGTCTTTAGAACAGCACAAACTTTCCTCTTAAGAAACAATCCAGCTTCAAATGAAAGAAAAATCACTAAAAATTATTTTGATAGAACTTAAAAGTTGTAGGATTTCCTAAATGGAGGTTGAAAATCAAATTGATTGAATAAAATAACTTTTTTTGTACTGTGAAAATGGCACTGGATTTCAAGTCTTACATATAATGAAACAGAGATCTAAGGAGAAATAAAAGGATTTTATTTCAGTTTAAAGCTCTGGTCACATGAAATCAATGAGAAGAAAATGTAAATAATTTCAGGAGTGTTTATTGTAATTATTTAACAAATTATAAATTCATCTTCAAATTAATTTCATAAAATCCAGTGCTTTACTAAAACACTACTTAACTCTTTACAATACATTCCTTTGTGATGCTGAGAGCCCTGATACCATTTGGCAGTTTGTCATCTGGAAAACCTCAATAAGATTTAATTCCTTTCATACTTACCTAGGAAAACAATGTTAAATATTGGAAAATAATAATTTTATGTGGTTTTTTTTCTTATTACTATATTGGAATGATACCAATGTATCACTTGTAACATGAAAAGAGAAAGTGCATCCACCCTGTGGCACATGTGAGCTATTTATCACACTACTACAGGTACCTCCCATGTAGCTGAAGACACTGTGGCTTCTGGATCTTACCTCAACACAGGAGAACTTAGAAACTGTGAAAAATCTGTCACATAAAAACGTGGTCTGTAAGGCTGAACTGGAAATATTCTGCTACTGGATGACAGCTCATCTGGCAGCATCTGCAGAGCCATTTCTATCCTTTTCTAATTTGCCTGGGTTTTACACTGCTTTCTGCTGGCTTTTAGTGGCTTGGTACGTCTTTACTCTGTAAGAGTTCATTTTGTAATATCAATACCATCAAAGAGACACAACTCCAGAGCTATAGCAAGGTCTGTTGTCATCTAGGTATTGCAAGTCAACAATCAAAAGATTGATTTTGCCCAAATCTCCTTATTCTTAGCCTGCTTTTCAATCAAAGCAAGAAACAAATGCAACTGTTCTTCATGTAACATGAGCTCCCTTTCAGTGGGAATCCAACACTTGTTTTTCTAATTTTTTTTTTGGTGTAAAATGAGCTAAACTACAATCAGTGGCAGTCTGTGATAAAGCTGTGTTGGACCTTAAAAAAAACATGTTTTTTTGATGTCTCCAGACACTGATTTGTGTCACTGCACATCATTTTCCCATAGTTCCTTGTTACTATATGACTATGCTAGACAATGTTCAGATGTGCTAGAGAGGGCTCATAGTTAAATACATGTGTGCTACAACTAATTCACATCCAATACAGTTTTAGCAGCCAAAAAGAGTAGCTACGATGGGTATTAATCATTTGTTCTTTGTTTTAATTCCCAGGGTATGAGCTTATCTACTTTTAAGCTACTACTTTCATGTTTTTCTAGGCTAAAAATGTTAGAATTCTTTCTCTACAACTAGAAGCAACTCTGGGGCAAGTCATCATGTTGTACACAGTACTGCAAGCTGAGCCTCTCAAGCAATCAGCAGCACTGGCCCCCTGCACCAGGTGCTGATTTCCCCTATAACAATAGGCACAATTAAGTCAAAGCCAACCCGGTTAACTCTGCTCCAGGCTAACCCCTGCATGCTCACTGGTTCCCTTGATTAACTGCACAGGACTGACGGACAGGAAAGTGTCAGGAAAACCCCTGAAGAATTAGCAAGCCTGCAAGGAAACTCTGCAGGAGGGAGAAGGTGCAAGAAAGAAAGAGCAGAAAGGTGGTAGTTTAAAACACTTATTAAAGGAGTTAACAAAATAAAAGGATGTAATTTAAATCATTAAATGACAGAAACCTATTGTGATGAGGCAGTGCAGTGTCTGAAAGTGGATACTCCCCATAAAGATCACACATGTACCTGCACAATAGCATTAGATGAGGATGGAATTATAAAACTCAGTGACATTGGACTTTGTGGGTTCAGCCTCCTTGCAATAATTGGAGTAGTTTTGTATTGATAGTTATAATCTTCAGCAATATAAAGTATTTAGTAGTGCCCACCTGCTGGTAGTACTTTAGTGCCCCATATGCATTGCCAACAAGAACATCAATCAGCAACTCATTAAAATAAAACTCAAAAATATGCCAGTGAAATGCTAAAACATACTTGAAATATGTTCTGTTAGCTTTCCCATATTCCTATATTCATTTATAGCATCAAGGTATGAGCCAATATACAGAAGCTCAGATGTTGTTGTAATTTTAGCATAGGGCAATGTTAATTATAGTGTGTCAAGATATTTAAAAATTAATAAAAGGAGACAATTCCATTTTTTTTTGTCACATACCAGTTAGAGCTATTCAGTTCATCACAGCTGACTGCTGTATCTTTTTGGACTTTTATAGCATTGTGCTCTGTGTGGAAGGAGTGCCCTCCCCCACTTAAATGGCAGTAGACTGCTGGGAGATTGTTCAAAGATAAAAATATGTACCACCAAGTCCCTAAAATGTCATGATAAATGAACTCAAATGTCACTATTAAAATATTTCCTTTCATCAGTTTCACAGCGCAGATCTCCCATCACAATGCCAGAACTGACACAACTTTGCTCATACTTCTATGGGAATGCTGAATTTCTTTTTGAAGGTTGATTTTAAGACAATGGAAATGTGTGTGGCATAAAACTTAAATAGCCACCTGTAAAGTGACTTAAAAGGTGCCCCCTGGAGAAAACCTCTTCTGCATGACCCTCTTCCAGAAGTAAAAATATCCAGGTTGAGTTAATCACAAGCAGACCCCTGAAACAATTCTCTACAGGGTTCTTTAAATGTGAAAAGCATCATTTTGCTTCTAACTGATTCTGTTAACAGTCTCTGAGAAAGAAAAAAAGTCACAGAGCATAAGAGAGAACTGCTTATGAAGAAAACAGAACACAAAATGAGAAATTCAAGGGTACTAGCTTTTTTTTCCTTTTTGCTGATGTTATTCAATGCTGTGCTCCTAAACAGCAAGAAAAAAAAAAAAAAAGAAAGAATACCTTTAATGCAATACCAGAATCAATATGACCATGAAAATTTTGTTAGTTTATTATGGGTATTTTCTATAACATTTTCATGCCTTTCTCCCTCACATCTAAGTATTTTCTATTCAAATATCCAGGTGATGCTTTGGAACTTTTAACAAAGGGCTGATAGGAAGTGAAGGCTAACGAACAATGCGTGTTTATAATGAGAACCAAACTGCTACCTGCAGAGAACAATACGGGATGATCTCTCTTTGGAGGGGGGAAAAAACCAACAACATAAACGGAACTCTGTCAAATTTATAAGCAGCAATTTAGACAGCAAATATGTTGCTTGGGTTTCAGCAGTCTTAAACACTGTGAGCGGCTTAACCTTATCTCCCAGTGCCACTGCCTTCCTGGAGTAATTGATGCTCGGAGTCCCCCAATTTCACATAAACCAGGCCACTGTGTTATTGTACACAGCAATCTAACTGCTAGCAGAGACAGGAAACGGCGCTGAACCCAGATCAATAGACATGTCAACAGTAAGCTGCTTAATCTAATTCTGCCTATCTCATCTTGGAGCACAGAGTTTGCAATTTTACTGCTAGGTCCCTCTGGCAGGAAATGGTTTGGAAAGTTTAGTCTTAAGAAGTTTAAGCGATATGCTTATCCTTCAGGCTCTTGAATGTTTATTCAGCAGAATAGCTGCTTTAAATGTTTTATAAATGGTAGCAATGTAAACAAGGCACTCCTGAATTCCTTCCCATATGAAAGCCATAACGGTGATTTCCTCACAGTGGACAGGGAGCTCAACACAACAGCCAATTACACTTAAAGGTAAAATGCACTTGTACAGATGTACCAAACTCAAATAAACTTTGGTGATCAGAATAATTTTCCCAACAGCCCCTCCTTCACTCTGATGATGCTCCCACATGGAAACACTTCTCTTTTAGCAATTATGTTGCTCCCTCCTCCTTCACAGCATTTTCAATGATTTCTCTGCAAAAATACAGACATACATATAGATAGAATTCACAGTTCACTGGTGCCTGTTCCATGTCCCAAAACACTCAGAGTTTTCAATTTCAGCTGAACTATGACAAAGTCATGGTGCGGCCCTGGGGGTTTGTGGTGCCCGCAATTGAAGAGGCCATGGCCACTGCCAGCAGAGGGGAAATTTAAGCTCCTAGTTAACTTTGGAATCACAGCTGATGTTTTCCAACCATGACAGACCTTTAAACCACTCTGACTGTCTATTTGTCATTGGAAAACAAGTGCAAACTTGTTTAGAGAGGAAAGATGGTGTTTTCCTCAAGCTGCTGGAGAGGGAATTAGACAATACAGGTTCTTTCCTCAGCTCTGCTACAAAGTGCCAGAGTGATTGTGCCAGCCAGTTTTTAAGTGCTTCAACTCTCCTTCCATAAAATAAAAGTTCCCCAACCGAACTGGAGTGCTGAGATACTCAAAGCATTAGTGTCTGTGAGGTGTACAGACACCACAGTGCTGAGCATTACAGAAAAGTCAATAAATGAACTCCATAAATAAAATGTTACAAAAGCCTGCTCGAGTCTTTCAGCTTGAAATCATGGGACTGCTCCCATGAGTTAGAGCCTTGAAAATAAATTTAGCAAAGGTTCCAGGAACAATACAGCTGAGGCTAAGATTAGGAAATAGCAACGAAACAATTATTATTTAGATATTTGTACATTACTTAACAAATAAGTTGTTTACAGCTAGAAGTCTTACAACACACTTCATACCTCAGATGAGGAAATGAAGTTTTTTTGAGTAAAATTTAAAAAAAATCAACTCAATATCTGTAGGCTTATTTGTGAACAAAACTCTCTTGAACAAAGACTTAAATGGAAAGAGTTTGCATACATGGCCTAAAATCTCTTCAAACCTGCCTTCTTTCAGTTTATAAAAGTTTTGCTCTTGTGCTCTAAAAGCCTAAACTATAGAATATTATTCTGAAGATCAACAGCATACCATGAAATATCAAAGGCAAAGTTGAAGAAATTTTTTTGTCAACAATTCATGGACTCAACAGCCATTTCTAATAAGGAGCAATTTAGTAAAAATAATAAAAATGAGGAGACAGACCATACATTAATGTAAAACCCAGTAATTTAGTTCAATTAGTTCACTTCAAATAGAAACTTATGGTGTGCTGGTCTATTTTGGTTTCAGACTTATCCCACCTCCAGTCCACATTTTCAAAGCTATAGTATATTCCAAATGCTAATTAACTACCATTCCTTTTAAACTCATGAATATCCCTACAAATCTGACAGTGTGGAGGTTTTACATGGAGGTAAGACTAAGAAATTACATTCTCATTAAAATGCAAACAATTCAGAAAAGACCTTACTTTAATCCCTAATACACCATTACCTGTCTCAGCAGAGACCATCGTACCCAAGAGCAGCTAAGAACAGGAACATGTTTCTTATCCTAGTGACCCACTCATGGAGAAACCCATCTGTGGATTTCTCAGTGTTTGTCATTTCAGCTTTGTTCTCATGACATCTTTTCCTTCTCTAGATTAAACTGTGGATTTTCATCCCTCACTGTTCACTCAACTTCCCATAAAAAGAATGCCACTGTAGTAGTAAACAGTAATTAGCCAATTAACAATGCCACAAGATGGAAATAAACCATTTTACCAGCTCATATATTTTAAAAAAAGTAACCTGATTCTTTTCAATCATCAGCTTCAGCAACAGTGAAAATTCATCTCCGTGGAGAGGGGACTCTGTTTTCACATGCATTTCTTTCATACCTACAAGTGAAGGCACTGATCATTTCTGCAATGCAAATAAATGACTATTCTCTCTGATCTGTAAGAAAAAAGTGTACAGGGAGTGTACAAAATCTTTCCAACTCTAAGATAAAATTGCAAAACAAAGGCATGCACAGAATCTTGCTGTCAAATGGCAACAAGTCTACTTGCCAAAAAAGGAGATTACATCTCACAGTTTTGAGTGGAATAATTAATGTTAAAGGGTTTTAAAGGCTTGGCTTTATGAGAGGAAAGCACACAGAAAATAGATAAATGGGTATTTAAGGCCTTCTGTATAAAAATTATGGAGAACCTTATAAATAAATAATAATTAAAATATTATTATTGTGGTGCCATATTTGTAAGTGTATGCAAAAACTACTCTATAATTCATGATACAGCCCAGGTATCTGGACATTTAAGTGTTGGACCATTTTTATTAAAATTATACTAGATCATAGTAGGTCCCAAAGTTTGGGTTCGCCACCCTGAATCTCAGGAATTCAGTTTTTTACTTAGAAACATTTTCAAGAGTGTGGTGCAAACTGCCTACTACCACGAAGACAGAGAGTTACAAAAAATGGTTTTAAAGTATTGTGCCAAAAATTGAAATACATGAGGCACATTTGCGGCAAAATTTGAAATGTACATGTTCAGGAGATGGAGGCACAACTGTTCAGCTGAGAAGTTATGTATACAAACGCCATATGAATTTTTATGATGTCCTGATCCTTTGTAACAAAAACCAAAACCACACTCATTTTTTAAAACTCCCACATAAGCAACATGAAGATGTCACTTTTTATGTTACCCTGACTTACATGAGACCAGATAGAGATTCAGACCCTGCAGATCAGTAAGGCAAGAAACCCAAACATGGGTGCTTACCTGTTTTTTGAAAGTATGTGAAGCTTTGAATTGGTATCTAATTCCCTCTGAGATCAATAACTTTTAGGTACTTAACCTGCTTAAGCACTTCTGAAAACAATACTGCCTGCCTAGAATCTTGCTTTGGCTAGTCTGAGATACTGATAAGACTGCTCCATTTCCACAGCCACAATCACCATCAGTTCACGACTTTACTGGCTCTGGTGAAATGGCAGGCAGTCCTTCCAAAAGGACTAAGTCAAATTGATGCGTGGGTGTCTTTCTGGCCCTTGAGTTTAACAAATGTATTGGTTGTTTTCTACCCAGACTTAGATAAATGAGTAACAAATTAAAAGAAACGTTGTTATGATTCACTGCAGTAGCTTGCTTTCTGTGCTCTTCTCTTTTCTGATACAAGGTTAAAAGTGACTGGTAAACCTTTTAAGGTTATTGAAACTAAATTATTAACACTGTGTTTCACCTTCCTTTTGTCCTCTTCATGGCATTTTCCCTGATTGCTTACTGCTACTCCACTCCTACAAGTTGTAAATCAAATGAAAAGCCTTTAAAGTACAAAACCATCTGATTAAAATTTTCATCCACAAGGGAACCACAGATATGACAAGACGCCACATTATGCAGTTTTTACATTTAAAACATCTGACAGTCTTTTTTTTCATGTGTGTGAAAATTGAGCGCTTTCATCTTTTTAAGCAACAAAAAGGATGATTCTCACTCATAAAACCCATTTGCAACCTTCAAAACATCTTTGATATTCTTCGCCATTGCATAACTGCATCTGGTGCAGTATAGGCAGGCATAAAGTGCCATGACACATGGCCAGTCTGGTCACATCTGAACTTCTCCCAGCTCTAACCTGTACAGTCCACAGGACTGCTGAGATTGCCCATCAAACCCAGCACCAGATCCTTCACAGAGAGCCCACACTCTGTGGGCAGCTAGAAATATAAAGGAAGACATGGTAAACTATGATCAAGGGTCTAATAAAAACCTACAGTGAATACTTCTGAAGGAAAAGACATACCTTCAAGGAATGAACTCTGTCTAGAAGGAATTAAAATCTAATTTACATTTTAGTGAGGTTTCTAATGCAATTCCTATCTTAGATAAGATACGGGTTTATTTGACAGCACACTTCTGAAAAGTTGGCAAACAACAACTTTCTTAATGCTGCTTTTCAGCAGCAGAATATAGGATGATGCATCACCAAGTTTTCAAGATCTGAGCTCCTGATACTCCAAAAGAGAATAAACCAAGCAAATTACTTCATTTCAGTTTTCATTGGATTTCGTAGCTGCTACACATTTCTGGTCTGCTAGGCTGGCAGGCAGTTACTGCACATATGCCACAGCAGTAAGAGGTTTGTTTGTCCAGCAGTGGAATCCCTGCACTGGAGTTAAAACATCAGCCTGAACCATAAAGAGGCTTTGAAGAAAGCCTGTGGCGCTAACAATACACTATTTAACATCTGATATGAATGATACCTGATATCAATGTCTGATAACACATTAATTATGTAGAAATGAAGTTTCAGGGCAGCACTGAGCTCTCAATAAATAGCAGCACTGTCTGCTGGGCCAGCTCTGCATTTATTTCATGGACTCACTATTTAAATGCTACTGCATGAACAAGGTATCCTGTAACTGAGTATTTGGTACACTATATTAAAAGTCAAAACCACAGAAATGCACCTGTCTGATCCCAAGGCATGTGATGTGTGCATTGCTTTTCTAGGGAACAAGGTCAGTGACAGGACAATGAGAGCTCTGTCAGGAAAGGATGCTGAGCAGGAAAACCTTAATGTGTGGCAAGCTTCAGGAAAGTTTCCCAAGAGCTCCAGGAGAATCATTGAAATAACTACCTGAGATAGCATATTTGGGTGAATAATGCTAATCAACAGAGATTTCTTCATGAGGAGAGATCTCAAAGATGTTTGTTTTCCTTTGTTTAGGATGCAAGGTACCAGCTCCATTTACTGTTTCATACAGAAAATACCATTATTTCAAGCAGGAGTGGAAAGCACTGATGGCAAACTTTGCATGGGAAAACCTAGGGTGCTGAGAGGGGCAGACAGGGCTAACCTGGGAGCAGTGGCTGGAGACAGTGCCTGGGTCTCTGAGCCAGAAGACAGCAACGTGTGGGCATTTGTGCCATATTTGATCTGGCACTCTCGCTTTTCCCTACAGATTAAAATCTGTATTGCCATTTCCTACTGGCAAGATTTTCTCAGGGAAACCTGAGCAAGCTGCATACAGAATGAAGGAGCTCTTAGGGCTTGTATTTATCGAACAACTTGTTTTCTCAGATGTCAGTTTTTCTTCCTTTCCCCCCACCTTTTTCTTCCTGCCTTTGTTTTGGTGTTCAGACACCTAGACTCTCACAATCAATCACAGCAAACTAGCTCCCATAAACCTGCTTAGAGGAAAACAATTTCTTCCTCAGGCCTCCAACCATTCCCTAGAAACCAGCTGTTTCTCTAAACATACAAGGCAACAGCACCTGAAAAACTGAGTATGACATTATGTGACAAGAGAAATCATTTCAGCTCTGCCATCCCCTGGCTTTGTAGAACTGGGATTCATGTAATAAAAGATATAGTTCAAACAATTTGGAGATCCATTTATACGAAATACATTCAAAGAGTCACCAGCCAGAATAAAAAAAAAGGCAAGGGCATAAACAGCTGGGAATCCTCAGCAAGACCTCATACACTTCAGGGAAAGCAGAGCCTTCTGTCCCAGGGAATTTTTTTTTGTTCTACAATGGCACAGTTGTGCCAAAGGAAGAAACGAGGCACAAAAAGGTGAAAACCAATTTCCCATCTTTCATTTGCTAAATGCTGCTGTACCCACTGTGGTGTCAGATGATGAGCTTGGCCCCCCTTTGTTTCAGCAGGCACCGCCACACGTTGTGCAAGGCCTCCAGCTGAGTCAGTGCTCGCCCGCTGTGCTCCGCGCACACAGATGGGAGTGGGCAGGGAAATGTCAGCCTGCCTGGATTAGCTCGGCTGTGGTCACGCACAGAAACGCAGCTCAGGGCACCGAACAGTCCCAAATTAAACATGAAGCCTCCTCCCCAGTCCAGGCACCTCATTTTTCACACATTAGTCATTAAGGAACTTCCAAGCTGGTAGGGCTTGCTGTGGCTTTAAGTGCTTGCTTTCATAGCTCTACATCCTGGCAGTAATGGGACCCTGCCCTGGCAATGAGATAAAGCCATCACATAAGAAATGTGCTATGACGTTTTAAGTTTTTAAATCACTTGGAATGCATGAGTGTAGTTAACTTTTACTGTTATTGTTGCCAATCCCCTTGAGGGAAAAGCAATCTTCCTATTCCCCTCATTCTATGTATGGCATCTTTTTTGTCTGACATATTTCAGTAATTGGGCATGTTTATTCCTCAGCTAGTTCTAACTCAACCAGTAGAGGCTGCATTTTGAATCTATGAGAGCAAGCTGGCAAGTGCCATGGAAAAAAATTAACATTTCCAAAGTACGCAACACATGGATGAATGTTACTCAGCCTGATGGGATGCGCAATTTTTAAATCTCATGGAGATATCTGTGTATTATTCCACCACTTCTCTCTGTGAACACTCTGGTTTTGGTTGAAGGCTATTTCCAGTTCAGACTCTTTTTCTTCAGCATTTTCTCCTGTCTTTCCTACCTGCTAAAACACCCATTACTGGCTCTCACTCTCTACAGAGATTTGTTTCACTGCTTTCCTTTCCATTTTCTTTGTACTAATTCTGTCCCCTGGTCTCTCTCTGACTTCAGGCAAAAAGCAGGTCCAGTTCTTCCTCTGTACACAATAGGAATATGTAGTAAATGAGTGAGATTTTGCCAATTTCACCTTTTGAACAGAGATGCACTATACTTTGCACTATACTTCTGTTTGTCAATGCTAACCCACACACCAACCAACTACAAAAGCAGAACTTCTCAACCAGGTATTAAGAGAGTTCCACCACAAATTCTCCTTTTGCAAATTTCCAATTGATTATGAGGGTTGCATCACAGATTAAAGGTGCCACCATGTTTGGAGTGCTCAAACATGAAAAACAGCAGAAAGGGCAGTACTATCATGGCACCATAATTTTTCTTCCTACCACTTTTAGCCCAAACCTTCAGGATCCTCCTTGCTCCTCACCCAGCTGTCACAGGCAAAGGAACATAGGAAACACTCGAACATGGAACAGAATAACTTTAGAGAGCTGCTACCATATTGCTGAACAGCAGTTCATTGTTCCCTTGCCTTGGATAGTTTTAGGCCTTTATTTTACTCAAAGATCTCTTACTTACCAATGCCCTGACCTTGGCATCTGTGCTACTCTCTTAAAGCTAATGTGATCTGCTCACACAAAGCAGACTATTGCCAAGGAGCATAAGCAGCACCAGTGATGTCACGGAACTCATTAAAGATATAGTTGACTTCTTGCCCCTAGAAAACCTAATTATTAAATGTAACCTTAGCTGAAAACAGTAGTGGTTGTTGATAAGCAAAGTAAAACAAAAGGTGTTTTGTTCAAACATAAATATAGTACTTGACCAATAAATAAGAGTTCCTGCTTTATAACTGTGGCAAACTGTAGTTAACCATGAAATTCCTGAGATAATTGATATAAAAAAAGACCAGAGTATTCTGAAATACAATCACGTGCATAGTTTGAAAATCTAATTCCTAATGCAATTCATAACATTAACACCAGGCCTAGAAAACTTAGTGGTTCATTTTAATAAACAACAAATGCTGCACATTCTCACTCTGAGGACCCATTAGGAAGCTAACCCTGATATAAAACTGCTATAATCTATCTTCTGAGAATTATTTTAAAACATACCTTTTATAGCAAATGTAAAACATAATAACTGTGTTGTAAATGTGAGTGCTATATTTATTTGTTGCTATAGCTATGGATTGCAAATTTAGAAGGGAAAAATACATTTCAAATACTATCACAGACAATAAGAGCCTTATGCTTCTACACAATATTAAACATGCCACCTCCCACTGGTGATACATAAATCACAGCACTGTTAAATCAGCTTCTTTCTTTGAGCAAACTTACTTCCTGAAATTTTTTACATTTTTTGTAAGATAGAATGTTCTGGTTTTATCTATCAAAGGGCCAAAAACTACTGAAAATTTACATGTCACTGCAGTCCATCCATAAAATTTACAAAAACAACTAAATCAGAGAAACCGATATCCTTGAAATATAAGCAACTAAAGGAACAGTTAAAAAAATGAGATTTTAAGTGAATATTCTCAAGGGTCAAGACACTGTCTTAAAACTGGAATATGCCTAGAATATTTACAGACATCTTTCCCTCTCCTCTGTCTTTATAAAATGACTGCAAAACAATTCTCTCTAAACAGGCTACACTGAACAGAATGTACAGGTCTATCCACTGAAGCCACAATAATTTCAGTGGGATTGGTGCAGCTCTGCAGGTATTGTGCTGTCTTATAAAATAAGCCAGAAACATTCATCCTCAAAAATTCAGTTGGTTCACATGGATTTTATTAAGCAAAAATCTTCTTAGGATGAGAATGGATATTCCATTATTTGAGGCATTAAATTTTAAGTTGGTTGAAGTTACCCTGGTAATATTGGTATGGAAAACAATGCTGCAGAGACAACATTCATCTGTCACAGAAACTAATACACCCCCTTAATTTCCTTATGGGTATTGCAGTATTGTTTTGTACAATTTTCTCTCCTTGTTGCATGTTTCAGGATTTCATGACAAATTTTTGTGTGAGGTCTGTTCAACCTCCATGTAAAAGCTACCAGTTAAAGCATCACTCTAGGTTTGAAGACTATCTGCTGAAGGCATTGAGGAATCAGTGTGAAAATATGACTTCTCAGACCAAAATTATTCAAAAAGAAAAGAATATTCATATACATCAGATGTAAAATTTTAGCACACAGGAAAATAACACTAAAATATAAGTGGATGGCTTTAAAAAACAGCAGTTTGAATACAAAGTAACCAGGGGAAGTAGTTTTAAGGGAAGTAAAATCACATACACATATGTGAGCTCCAAAATGCCCCTCTCCCCGCTTTTTTGGGGTTTTTTGTTGTTTTTTTTTGGTGGGGACGTGAGAGAGGATATCTGACAGATGTCAAGGTCAAATCACAGAGCCTTTAGAGCTAATACAAACTATTACAGCACTCCACATGTATGTGTCACAAAAAATGCATGTGATTTTAAACTCTTAACCACAGATTACAGGCTGGCTTCCTGTGACTTTTTAAACATATGGCCAGAAGTGAGGATGGAAGAAAGCATTTTTGTGTGATCTGTCATTGATCTGAGAATGTAATCTTTGTTTTATTTAAGTGTCACAGCTTGCTACAGTAATGAGCTGAACAGAATATTTTAAAGGGTTAAGCTTGGAAATGAGCAGATTCAGGAAAGGGCACAGTAACATCTTAACCCCTAACAAGTCAGTAAACACTGCACATACCTGAAGGCCTCACTGTTTAAGGTCTTTCTTTAAAAAAAAAGGTATAAATCTCAAAGCACTAATTTTAATGTCAGATCTGGCATCATTGCTGTATAATTATCTAATGCCTAATATGTCCTTGAAAGAACAAAATGTATCACATAATCACACCCCATAATTACAAAATACATATAATCCCTATTTATATACTCATATTTTTCAGTATAAAATATGCTATTATAATCTTCCACTAACTGAACTCTCCTAAAAATTATAACTATCTGATATTTTTCCTTCTCTCTCATTCTGACTTTACTCTTGCTTTTGTCTCACCCTAACTATAAGCAGCAAGGGCTCAAAATTAGTTATTTGCTATACAGCTACACCCAACACAGTGGAGCTTGAAGTACATGGAGCTTCTCCAATATCCATGTTAAATTAAACAGTAGCAAGGTCTAGGCAAAGGCATTCCCAAAAAGGCTCATTCAGGTCTCCCTGAGGATCCCTTGAACACAGGGAAGTCTGTGCCAGGATGTGAAGACCCAATGTGGCAAATTTACTGCTCAATGTCTCAGCATCTTTTCCTCTCCAGAAGCTCCTCTTACCTGGAGTCAGGTACCCTCACACCTGATACACTATGTCTGACCTTTAAAATGCACTGACATTACATTCATTGCTGTGTTGCAGCACCCCACACAACACCCTGTTCACTACCATACAAGAAATACATTTTATGTTTGCTTTTGCTAATGATACTGCAAGGCAGAGTGCAAATTAACTGAAATAGAAGTACAATTTTATAAGAAATTATTATAAATTTTGAAAAAAATGTGTTTTTATAAAGTGGATCATAACCTACTAACTTCAAAATTTAAGGATGCCATGAAAGAGACTAAGAGTTACTTACACTTCTATAGGCAGTGGTTTTTATGTTAATGCAAGGAATGTGCTTATTTTTTTCAATGACTAAAGATGAAAAAGAAATCTGTCTAATCCTGTAAAATAAAGGGTTTTAAATGTCGAGACTCTGACCACTGAATTCTTGCCAGGTAACTTAATCCCATTGCTTTCAAATTAAAAATGGAATTTGAACTACTGCTGCTCTGCTCTAAACTATGTTGTTTCAAACAGAGGAGTAAAGGAAACAAAGCAATTACAATAAAAGAATAAAAACATGTCAGCTACTTTCACATTAGTTTTGTGCATTTACACCATAGAGATATACATTGCTGAGCAGAAGCCAGGTGTGAAACTAAAAACATCTGCTCTGCCTGAGCAACCCAGGCTCAGGTGTCCAAAATCTTCCTTTTGTATCTCCTGCCATTGGGGTCACTGACATTGCTCGGGCTGCCCTTCTTCATCTGGAGTATCAATAACCTCTTCACCCTTCTCAGAGCTTTCTGCTACTCATTCTGTCAAAGCTGATCCTCATATTTTCATTTTACTGCTATTGTGCTGTATCAGTAACTTCAAATTTCAGAAGATTTGTGATTAGTTACTACACTATTTCTTACCATGTAATTTCATTTTTTTAAATTTTCATATCATCCACTTTCAGAAATGCTAAGAACACCTTTTGCTCCCCTTGGATAAACATATGTCTGTATGTATTAATCTTGGTCTAGCAATACTTGCACACTATGCAGTCAACATTTTCCATGGATGAGATCTCCTCTTAGGCACCAAATTTAAAATGCAGAAAACTTCAGGTACCTGTTTCAAAATCATAGATAATGATTGAAAATAAGACATAGTGGATTATAGAAAATGGATGTCAGTCCTAATTTAAGTAACTAAACTGAAAAATGTTGTTCTAAAGATGGAGTTCTTAAATTGAAATGGTGAAACAAGCCTTATAAGATGGCTATTTTGTCAATTACAGTAATGACAGAGAGTGAATCACAGACTCACTGAATATTCTGAATTGCAAAGGACCCACAAGGATCACTGAGTCCAACTCTCAAGTGAATGGCCTGCACAAGGATCAAACCCACAAGCCTGGTGTTAGTGGCATCCTGCTCTAACCAACTGAGCTAATCACCCCTACCAAAATCCTACCACAAACCTGCAAAACTCTACAGGATTCAAACAGTACTACTTTGCACTTTAGGGTCAGCTGTGAACATAACAAAGTAAGTACAAATACCATGGAACCATGACAGAAAGAAGCCAGGTCTGACTCCTGACTGTGAAGCTCTTGATATCATTCTAGGTTTGAAGGGGGAAAGGCACAGCACGACACACATCCACCATGTGCCAATGGACTCAAAATGCCAATTGACAGAAAGGTGATGCCATCCAAGCACACAGAATTATCTGTTGGTGCCCCTTCCATGAGCTTTTCTTCCCTCTCCCACACCCATGCTCATAAACTAACACCATTTTCACCTAAGTCCAGCCCTCGTGATCACCAGGCACTTTGTGACAAGACAAGTGATGCCTCAGGCTCAGCAGAAAATTATCCTGGGTGGAAAAGAGAGTTTTCAGTGCAGCCAGTGAGCAGATCTGGCTCAGCAAATGGTTCTGTGATTCCTGACCTGCCACTGGGAGGAGGTCAGACCATCCAAAATGGAGGAAACTGGAAAGGCAACAAAACATTCCTCTTTTTGGTGAGACACCACAGCAGCCCAGTTGTTTACAGTAGCAGAGCACCAGGGCTCTGGGAAAGGGAAGTGGCTCTGTATGGAAATATTAACATCAGTGGTGACATTCTCAGGTTCACTTTGTCAACAACACAATATTTCTGTATACAAAATCCTTTAGCGACTTGGAAAAACTGCAAAATCAAGAAAACCTCCAAAACTGCAGCAGTCAAGAAGCTTCATAGGTTATTCATAGGTTAACAAGCCTTGCCAGCAAAGTATCTAAGATTCTGAACTAAAATTTTATTGTTGAAATTTTGTTTTGAGAAGAGAAAATCGCCAGATTAATGGAACGACATGAACAAAACCACTCAGAAATGTAGCTTCTAACCATGTATCTCTAAACCAGAAAAAATTCCCCCTTTCATCTGTTTGGAAGACTTTAAACTAGTAAACTTGTGATCACTCAACTAAAGCCAAATGAATTCACGGGCACATTTTGCAAAATCAGATACACTACAAGTCTGCACATATGGATGCAACACAAATAATTAAAACTGAAGAAAAAAGCACCCTCGGGTCATAAAAGAGTCTTGAGAGAGAGAAACAGAGTGACACTAAAAACAACAACAACAACCACTGCAAGCTAGAATATCTACATCCATAGCCATCTACATATTAAAAGGAATGCATATTCATATTCTCTAAGCAATGTCCCTCTGCTCTTCCAAAGTCAAAGGAACTCTTCTCTAAGCGGATAAAATCTTTCTCACTATGGTTTTCAGCAGCTGTCTTTGCTGGTTTCTAATCAAAGCTCATGATAACTGACTTTGGCAACAGACTGTAGTTTCCCAGATGAGTAAGCAAACAAAGAGTTTATTTTTCCCCCTCTTCCACAGAACTTGAGATGCATTTTTTGTCTTAAGAGGGAATTGATGACTTCCATAATCTGGTCAACACCTCAAATACTTTTAATGAAGGAACATCAGGGGTCTGTGGTATTTGTATACTTCAAAATGTGGACAGCTACAAGACAGAGATAAATGCCAGCCTGGAAAACAAAAATCTGGAATGTAGCAATTTAAAAGAGTAGAAAATGAGGAACCTTTAGACAATAATTTATTTAGATTTGACTGAGAAACAGACATAAGAAGAGAAGGTAAATTGACATATCATAAAAAATCTTCACTTAGGTTATCCTTAAGTATTCTTTAAATTGGAGAGGGGGGGAGCTCATCACAACAACATTCTCCGAAAGATATTGATTTAGAAGTCACAGCCTGAGGGATGTCAAACCAGAAAATCACTATAATCAACTACAAAGGAAATTCATCATGACAAAAAAGGAAGTGGGTGGATAAGCAAAGCCCATGGAAGAAAAATAACATTGCCTGCTGTTAGATACATGATTAAAAAAAGTGAATGTTAAAATGATTCCTACTCATTTAATATGAGAAATTTAATGGATAGATACAATACATTAGGGTAGAGGATGTATTGTCTTGAAGAGACATTGCAGAGTTCCATACACAAATGTGTCTTGCCACTGTTGAAAGACAAATTGTAGGTTGAAGATTAAAAATCTGAATGTTCAAAAACATAAAACCTCTATTTATTAGAAAGACTGCATAAAAACAGAGAAAATGTATGCTAAACCCACAACTCTAATTTACTTTTCTATAATGAAACAGAAGAGTATTGAATATAGTCCAGCAGAAGCCAACATGTTGATAATTGATGAAGCAGACAACTTCAAACATCTTAGGACAAGAAAGATTAAGTTTAATATGTCTCAAATGTGTGGGTTTAAAATAATTTCATTCAACATTTGTTCTCAGTCTTGAATAGGAGAGAAGGAAGAGGGGAGATTAAGTGGCAGGTGAATTGAATGTTTCTTTTGATGATAATAAAATCTAGAGCACTGATGGAATGTAATTTAATCTAAAGCAGCACAAACCACTTCTGTGTGTGATACAGCCCTGACCCCACAGTGCAATCTGGAAGCAGGAACAGCAACACACCCAGCTCAAAGCTACACTTTGCACATGGGATGTGCTCAGCACTGGGACTCCAAGGCAGCCTTCACACAACAATCTGACAGCAAATTCAGGGAAAAAGATTCAGACGTGGTTGATGGTTTTGAATGCCCTGCTTTTCTCAGGTTTGATTTGAGAACATTTCTCTTGACACAGACAAGTGGTGCAAGCAGTTGAAAATGAGGCTAGAGAAGTTTAATATGAAGCAGTCAGAAAACTGAAGTGAACAATATTTGGCCACAAAAATTTAGTATACAAGCTGCATAATTCATATTTCCCTCCACAGCTCTAAACAGTGCTACACAAAGCAGTAAGTGAGGTAAAAAATAGGAGACATCTTGCAAGTGGTTGTAATTTTTACCACAGCTGCTGAAATTGGTAGCCCCCATAGCCAACTCCAAAGTCCATCTTCATCTTCTACCACTCATCTTAATTTGTGATTTAATAAAAAGACTCCACTCAAAATCCCCAAGAATAAAACTTGTGTACTTGCATAGTGGCTACATGCAGTTCTAGGGCATGAAGTGACCATGAAGTACCATCTGTTTTCTCACCACTGTCAGACAAGAGCAAATTGTCTCAGACTTAAATGGCAACTTCATAAGTATCTGGAGTCAGACAGAGTGGGATTCACCTAATAAAATGGAGATACCTATATCTGTGTCACTCAGTCTATTAAGACACATAAGACTTTTAGGTTAACAGCTAGACTTGATGATTGCTATCTGCTTCACAAAGTGCCTGCATGTGAATTCCAGAAGTCAGTGAGTCAGTGAACTGCATATGCAAGTGAGTTCACAAAACCACAGATTTCTTATTTATGCCCCTTTTTTGGATTTTTTTTTTTGGTTGATTGTTTTTTGTTTTTTTACCAAATTATTTTCCACCTTAAAGAAACAAAACCAGTTGGACTAGATCACAGAAAAGGTCCACCTGCTCCATGTCTTGTAACAGCAGATATCCAGAGAGGAGTACCAATGTATAAAACAACCTCTCTGATACACACCTCCCATCAATGCAATGTGCATTAGTGACTTTAATCCAGCTTTAGCTGCATTGTTTTGGGGTTTTTTGAGGCAGTGGTAACAACACACAGGGCTCCAATTGTCTGTGCAATGCTCCAGAGCAGCAAAGCACGTTACAAGTGCTAAGTATGACTGTTCAATGTGTTCACTTTTATTAGAGATTGGATGATGAAATGCTCAGATTTAATATGCCTATTACTTGTATGAGCACAAAATAATTCATCCAAAGCCTGAAGACTATTAGCTGCCAACTAGTATACCAATTTACATGATTTTCTGATTAAAAGCACCCTGAAGATCACTGCAGTAGTAATGAGGTGTTTCTTAAAGAAGCCAAAGCAATATACTTATTTAAAAATATTTATTATAACAGCAGTTTAAACATAGTAGTTGTAGTTTTCTTTTCCAGACACACAAAAAGTAAACATTTGCCTCTGTGGCAAAGATACTTTGGTCCAAATTTTCAAAGCAGTAGCTTTGAACTTCCAGATTCCTATAACATATTGAGCTTATGTTAAGGCAAGGTAATTTTTTATATTTTGAACTATTTAGCACAAAGGATCATGCTATCACCTCTAACAGTTCTCCTTTTCTTTTCTGCTCCTCTTAGTCCTAGCAAGACATTCTCTCAAACTTCTATGTATATACTACTAGTAAATAACAATCATATTAATAACATTATTATTAATAAAACCTAACAGCATGCCACAAAAATTATTTTACCAGGACAAATATTCCTAAAAAAATCATAAAATCTTACTTGACTAACAGAAAAATAATAATGTCCTTACCCCAAAAAGAAGTCAAATCAATAAGTTTACATTGGGGCCTCTATAAAATACCATATAATATACAACAAAAAAATGCTCAGTGAATTCAAATGGTTTTCCCTGGGTGACAGGGATCTGAAAGTCCTGCTCTCATAAAAATGAGATTTACCTGGTTATGCCAATCTCACATGACCATAAAGAGTTTTCATGTTGGAGAAATCCACAGTCTTGACAAGTAATCTACTTCCTGTGCTTCATCCTCTTTCTCACCAGACAAAAATATCTTTTTTACTTCCCCTGTAAATCCAGTATTTTTGTCCTGGCCACTGCAAACAGGGAGAATATACCATTTCCTTTTTTTGAGAAACCTATTACATCATATGAGGGGGGCTCTCAGAGTTGGACAGCAGTAAAGATCAACTATAGAAAAGCTGTGCATCCTTCTGAAAATCATTTATGAAATATCTTTCCATTAATAATTATTGTCCATGAAGTTAAACTGCATCTGTTTGCACACTCTCATGTCAAGTAAGTCCTTTGTTATGCTGGCACTGCCAACATAAAATTTTTAAAACGTTTTACTTATTGAGCCAATTATAATAATCAAGTGAGAAAAATTCCATTACATATATTAAAATAATCTATTATTGCATTTTAAGGGATTGACTACATAATGCCATGACTTCTTAAGCAATATTGCAGTTGCTAAGATATCAAAATTCTTATATGCTTTTTCAAATTATTCTTTGAACAATGTCTCCCCCAATCTATCATATACTATATTATCTACATAAAGCAAAAAGTTTTATAGTCTGACAGATTCTCAAAATATGTTACAAAACTGGTTCTTGTCTTGCTTGAGTAAATGGCATTAATGGAACATGTAAAAGTAGATGACTGTATACAATTGCCTTTTTGTCCCTAAAAGGCAAATTCTTCTCTAGCAGCCAAATTAGAGCTATCACATGCAACTGAAATTGCTGAGGAAATGTCTGTAAACAACATTTAGTTTTTCAATTCAACTTCACGTATGTAGAGATTGCACAGGAGAGTTTACTCAAAAGCTACAAATAGACATTATCCAACAATTCAGGCATTAATTTCACTGAAGCATATAAAATTTTATAGTACTAATGGAAACAATACCTTCCTTGAAAACAAAACCCCAGTTATTTATCAATTTGGTTATCATATCTATGGCTCTGTGGTATTTAAATACCCATCAAAAAGAGACAGCTAGTTAGAGATAACAAACATCCATGCATTTAAGTCACGTTACAAGAAGAAATAAGCTTTGAAATAGGAAACAGGCAGTGTTTAGTTAACAATATTTGAGTCTCCAAAAGAATACAAGCCCAGAAACATTCTAAAACTGGCCAGATTCAGCAAGCTAAATCTTCACTGCTTTTTGTCTTGCATATAGTCTTTCCCCAGAAAACACTTGATGATGAAAGGAAAGAGATGCAAGTACTTGATTATTATAATCCTATAAATTAATTTCTTTACATACAAATATTTAGAATTTACATGTATTTAAATCTTGTAACATTTAAGCACATTAGAGTATTTGAAAGTACACAATAGCTGTCAAGATCAGACATAATACTTTACCTTTTCATGCTCAGGAATGAGGACAGACACTGATCTAACCAACAGGAAAGGGCAGAAAGGTGGAGAGGGTTTAAGCTTGATCTTGCATGTATATGAATCAGGTTTAAGTTTCCCCCTGACTATTGTAATTGTAGCTAAAAGTCATTTGGTGAGTATCATCAACTCAGATGCATAAACATGGAAATCTGAGTGTCATGTTAGTGACCCAAAGACTTATTTCCATTGAAATATGAAACAGACCTACAGCAGCTGCAGATCCTTTATGACTGGAGCTATAGATCGGATTTATGACCTTTAGAACATCCAAAGTTGCTCCAAATATTTACATTTAGGCATTGCATCTGCCTTTCATGGGATATTCACACATCTAATTTTCAGTACATGTGTTATGAAAATTGGATGTCCCAGGCATTAGAGAAAGGCACGTTCCTAGAGTGCTTTGATTTTCCCTGTGGAGGTATCTCTATCTATGCACTACATGGATTTCTCTCTCTTAACACCCATACTGAGTGTGAACATCCTCCTCAGTGCCTCCATTTAATGAGAATGTCAAGATTGTAAAGGCAGATGCAAAAGTGATGCTGATTCACCACAACATCAGGATCATAAAACATCATCAGAGCAAACCAGACAATGCCCTGGAGAGCTATGGATGGCCAAGCCTGCACTGAATGGACTTGCATTTGAACCATGCCCAGAGAGGAAGCTTGGTTGGCTTTGGACTTTAGGAGTTCATTTCAACTTGGTAACTAAATGACCTCAGGGCAGGATTAATATGTATGGGTAGGGAGCATTTGCAACTCTGCCTAAAGCTGTCTCACTTGGATGCTCTGAATTGCCCTCCTGAGGATACTAGCTCTCTCCTTTGGCTATATAGATAGCTTGGCTTTCTAATTTAGGCATGAACAAGCTCCTTTTCAAAACTTTGAATTCTTCTTTTGTGGAGCCTGTGTAACTTTGGCTAGGACACATCCCAACAGATTTAGGCCTGATGGAACCACATTAAATCAGAGTATTTCAGAGATATCCATTCATCCTCCAGGAGCTAAGACTAGAATTTAGAATGAAAAATTTTGGATCTAAACATACCAGTGGCACTTCTTGAAGTTCTCTATATTTTACAAACATTTTCTCTTTAACTCTGTGAATTTTTTTTAATTTGACAGCTAGATCCATAAACCATCATGACTATCTTAATTCTATCAACACTCTTAAGTGCAGTAGGAAAGCTCAGTTCATTGAACCATCAAAAATTATGACATAAGACCTAGTCCTGTTAATCATCATATATATACCTAGAGAGAGAGATCTAGAGAGAGAAGCATATGTAATCCATTGTACATTCAGGCTGTCAAAATGTTTTAATTATTCAGTCAGAACAGTATGACTGCATGAATCATTTCAGTGTTCACCGCAGAGCAAGTTGGAGAAAGGTCCTGATGAAATAACTGCATAGGAATTTTTAAAACTCTTACTTTTAAATAAAATTTGAGGTATAAGTAAGGAAGGCATAAGCAGGTATAAGTCTAGGACTGCTCAGAAAACATAATTTTTTCTGCCCCCTCTGCTAAGCCCTTTCCAGCTCAGATAATGTTTCCATTCTGCTGCAGGCTTCTCTCAGGAAATTAATTTCTTAGCTTGATGTCACCTGAGGACATCCAAATGAACCACCTACTGTCTCTGTAGCCTCCTTTCTTTCTAATGCTGTGTTACCTCTTCACATTTCACATAACAACTGTAAAACAGACAACCTGATCTTAATATAAACCCTACAAAATACTGCACCACGCTCTATGGAATTGAACAAATAAAAGTAAGATAACATCACCCTTGAGGATTTTTCTGTGCTCTAAATGTACTCTTTCACAGGGCAATGTACTGGGCAAAACTGAAGGTTTAGCCAACAGGAAACAAGACTGGAAGAAGACTGATTTCCTCTCCTTTTCATTCTTTTACAGGATATTCTTTATTTCCTTCCCTTAATAATATTTCCACCTCTAAGGTTGCAGGAGAAAAGGGGATGGGTGTTGTCTAGAGGGGATAACTGCAGGAGATATTTTGTAGAATAGGGTGAGCTACTAAGCTGTTAGACAGGACTCTTTCTTATCTGGTGTGTTTGCAGAGGAATGTATTAAACAGAAGTCCTTTAAGGTACATGAAGCTTGACAGTTGTCTTTCCTCCATTGTGAGTTTGGCACGTGTGACTGCTGTGAGACAAGGATCCAGGCTGCCACTGACTCTCATTTTAATGCCAGCTCAACCCTGACATTCTCCAGTGCCTAGTGGATTTGTAGTGAGATATTCTGAAGAAGTTTTCCTTTTCCTTCAGTTTTTCAAATTAACTTAATATAGTGTAAAGTGAGAGCTTATGATCCCAGAGAGAGATATACCATACAGACTAGCACAGCAGAAAAAGTATCAGGATAGGCTTTGCAGCATCCCCCAGTGTCTCAAATCCGAGCCAAAGGGACTATTTACTAATCAAAAGCCCTGATATTTTTCATTCTTTGTTCCTCTTTGATAACAGAAGGCCCAGACAAACAGAAGCAAATAGAAACTCTATTCTGCTGTTCATGCAAGCCTGTTCACCAAATGCCTCCCATAGGCTGCTTTCCACCAGCCCTGCTATTCATTTAATCCATTCAGTCCTGAAGAAAGATCAACTTAGGCAATTAGACAAGGGATGTGGGCTCTGAGGGATAATTGGATGACTTGCATGCAATAAACTTCTTGCACGGTTTCTTCACTTTTTTCTTTTGGTCTCTTTGCTCATCCCTTTGTTTCTCATCATTAATTTTTTTAATCAAGTTTGCAACACCCTTGCAGTTACAGCACGATAGTAATATGGCCGAGCAGCAAGAACCTGAACACCTACATTGCAGCTCCTGCTGTTTTATGCCTCTTTAAATTGTTCTGATGTGGTATCAAATGGGATGCAGCAGTCAAGGCTTCATTTTTGTGTCTGCAGCACTGCTGAAGTTGCAGGGTGGGAATAAATGAGCTCAGGTAATTTTTCCTAATCTCAGGTGAATCCTGGATGAGAGCTCATATGGGGGAAGAAGTATAACAACAGAATTTAATTGCATTCTGGTGAATTGTGTGTGAATTATATCATGGCCAAGGACCTTACTGACATACATTAAAGATTGCTGGAATGTGATTATTATCTTTCTTTACCCCCTATAGCCATCTTCATCCCACCTTCTTGTCATCTCCAAGTCCAAAGCCTGGGAGTTCTTTTTGCCTTGGGCACACAACCTCATTCTCATCCTTAGTCCTCAGCATGATGCTTCTAACTTTCATTTCCTCCTGATCTGACATGTTGCTCTCACATCAACACTTCTCTCATGTCATCCTTTCTAATATTGTATTCATTTACTGTATAAAATTGCCTTCCTCTGCTCACATGAGTTTAAACTTCTCTTAATTCCTTTTATTTCCTATACACTAGCACAATTTGTCAGCCTGGATACACAGCAATTTAAAATCACATAAAAGTTTCAATATTTCCCTCGAACATTACATTATATAATCTTTTATAATAAATGCCAGTGAAATATTAATGATCATTATACTATCAACCATAAAAACCAATAACAACAAAAAATAAAACTCTGACCTTACACTGCCTAACTTGAATGCTAGATTGTGTACCCAGCTGCTGAATGTGCAGAAGTCCTTTTCAGTGCTCATCTGTAAGGAATAAAATATTGCAGCCACAGCAACCAAGACTTGGCTCAATCTGCAGGAATGACAGTTTTCCTTCTGGATGTCCACATTCAGCCTCACATGACAAATAGATACAATGTCCTGCAGACCTCCTCTGAAAATATGCTCAGGTAACACTGACAGGCATAATATGAAATCAGGACAGACTGTGCAGAACCTCTGAAATGCTGTAGGCATCTTACAAATGAAAAACACCCTTCAAGAACAAGGTCAAGAGCAGAACAAAATTTATTTCTCCTTCTACTAGAGAGATATGTATTCAAGAGATAGCTACCTTCAGATGAAAATATGGAGGACTTTAAGACAGGATTAATACCTGACTGAGAAAGAAATCCAAAACCACTTTTCAGAGTTCATGAATGACTAGAGGCAGCTCTCCTCTCAGTATTGCCTCAGTGAAGAGAAGGTTTGAGTAGCTCAGGCAGAATGAGGAAGGATGTGACTGTTGAGTTGCTTGAAATGGCACTCCTGTGTTCTACCCAGAGAATAAAAATTGACTGAAGATGAAATAATGAAATAACAGGGTAAAACATGAAAAATATGATTAAACTAAGCACACAAAAGGAGTGATGTTGCATTTGTCTACGAACAAAGAAGGAAAGGAAGATGGTAACACTTTGTGTCTTTCCTGGTGAGATGTGGTGATAGCTGAGCTTGCTTTGTTCAGTTCTCAGCAGCAGTTAACTTGCTGTTTTATGACTGAGGAACCCAAATATTTATAAAAACATTTTCTTCCTCCTTTCTTAGTATCTCAAGAGACATGGTCAGGTACCTTGAATCTCAGGTGGTTTTTGTCTTTCTGTTGTAGACCTTAGTACATTCAAGAGAACATGGAGGCAATAAAATAAAAAAAATCAGATTAAATATCAGGCAATTGTCTTCTCAAACAAGAGCTATAAGAGAAAGAGCCCACATAATGCTGTTGAACACAGCCCATTTCAATGTGCACTACACAAGTGACAATACACAACAGTAAGAACAAATTTTATGTACAGAGGAGATCGGACCAAGTGACTAACAAGGTCTTCTCTGCAACTCTGTAGAAAATGGTTTCTGGAAGAATATCAACAGGCAGTTCTCACCAGCATACAGGTGTTAACCTTGGTGCCCTGGCCATGTTCCAGCCCAGGTAATTACGTTTTACATTTAAATTCTCCTTCCATACTGTCCTGGCTTGTCTCCACTCTCTGGCCCTGATTTATGTGCAATTAAAGAGCAGCAGTGTGTCACTGCACAGGTGTCAGTGCAGGGACTGGGGAGGGGATCAGCTGAGGCCTGAAGGTATACTTATATTAACTACAAGTCCCATTAAAGGTTATGGAGTTCCTCAGGATCCTTGCAAATATACTCTCTAGATGAAAGATAACCCCACACAGACCATCCTATTCCTCACCTGTGCTTACAAGGAGGGCAGTTGATTTTTCTATTATTTTTTTTCCCTGCAGGTGAGGGGATAGCTGGCTCCCCTTTGTCCCAGAGGGCTCAGCAGGCAGCTTCCTCTCCCTGATCTCCATCCTGCAGTGCTCCTGATCTCCACAGGAGAGTTCCTTCATTTCCCCCTCTGTCCTCTGGTGTGGCCCTTCAGCTCCACAGGAGCCCCAGTGTCTCCTGAGCCTCCATTCCTGCAATGCACTCACCATCTGCAAATTCTAGCCCAGAATGAACATTGCGAGCAGGACTTTAAGAAATGCTCAGAAGCCTCTGTTTCACTGCCAACACAGTATCATTTCTTTGGCAGTTATGATCTCTTTTTGTCCAGGAAATTGTGCAGATGAGCTGCAGAACCTCAGTGTTAAAAGAGAAACACAGAAAATCCTTTAGCAAAAGAAAGGCTGTCAGAGGCACACGTCCCACACAGCAGCAATTCTGCCCTAGCAGAACTAAGTGTGTATAAGGAGCAATCCAACAACACACACAGCTCTGAGTCATTTTTAAGGTGCTTTAAGATGCATCATTTTTGGTGGAGCTGAATGCTGTAAGCATAATACAAAGGGGGACAAAAGGCAACTTCCTATGCAGCTTCCTTTGTTTAAAGATGAATCAAGAGTTATACTGTGTTCTAAGACTTATTATTCAAGTTTTGAGAGTGCAGCAGAGAAAAAAATTCATGTTTTCAAAATAAGTGGGAGAAACAAGATGTAGGTAAGTGCATTCTGAAATATGAAAATACAATAGGTAAAAAAGCCAACATTGACAATCATTCAAGGAGAAGTTCAATGATAACAATTATTTTGTAAGGTAATCTGTATTATTTTAAAATTTCTTTTGATGCCTGAAAAATTTGAATCTCGTTTCATATTCAAAGTATTACATTAAGTGACTCATTAATTTTGGTTGGGTTTTTTAGTTTATTTTTTACAGACACACACCAGACTCCTCTCTGAGTTGCACAGCATTAGAATAAGAGAAAATGGACACAAACAGTAGGACAGGAAATTCTGATATGAAAAGCTTTTTCTCTTTGCCTTTGTTTTTCTAGCTAGCATGAAGCTGATCAAACACTAGAACAGGCACCCAGGGAGCTAAATGAAATCTCCATCCTCAGAGATATTTAGGACACAACTGCAGGCCTCAGCAACTTGACCTGAGCAAACCCACTCTGAGCAGGGGGTTGGACTAGATGACTTCTGGAGGTCACTTCCTCTGGAGCAGAGGAATTTTTTGAGATTTTCTAAATACAAAAACATACAGACAGACATAAGCACATGCACATAAAAATTCTGTCACAGCTAAACACATCCTTGTATCTGCATTTCATTCTGCACATGGGCATGAGCTCTACTGAATATGGACACACACATCTGAGCCATGAGAAGGAATAATAAAAAATGCAAGTGTGAGCTCCAATAAAGTAGGATTATTTCTCACACTGAATGGTATGTTGGCTTTGCCTATTTTCCTGCTAAATTCTGACATCCTGAGCTGCAGCAATTTTAACTACAGCAGAATAGTGCAACTAATGAAAGCTAATGAAATTCAGTCTGCATGAACTGTTCAGTGTGGCTTCACAGGACAAACAACTCAGCTCTGGCCATCTAAGCAAGACGTAGAGGACGTTCCTGAAATTCTAATTAGACTGAATTGAGGAAAATGGTCTCATGGAAGAAAAGAAAAAGATGGCCCTTCTCTAATTCACTGTGCCTCCACAGAATCAGGTGCACCCACCCAGAGTGACACATTTCACAACTGAGATGAGCAAAGGGAAATGAGGACTGTGATGGTTTTCCAGCCACTCACAGAACAGGATCAGGGTACAGCCCACGGCACCTGGACTGCTCCAACCCACTGTGCTGAGCAACCAGCCCTTCTTGTTCTAACAAGGCACCCAAATGGAAAGTTTTCCAGATACTTCTCTGCAGGGAAATCTTCCAAGAAGAAGCAGGTTATGAAGCCCAACTTAAAATAGTAACAGAAGTGCATTTGGGGACTAGAAATTACCAGAGTATGATAATGTAGACAAAACTTAGATGAACAGCCCTACTAAAGTGAAAGGAGCAATTTCTTTTAATTGTACATCCTTTCATAAAATGCCTTTGCATAAATTCCCATAATTGCTCTTCTCCATGATCCCCCAAAGATTTAGACAAAAAGAAACATTACTTACAGCACTGTTTTAATACCAAGTTAGTTCTAGATGAACTACAAAGGCCTAATGTAGTAACTGCATAATCTTAATAACTCTACCAACTCTTTTAAATTCCCTCTATCATGTCCCTAATATTTTTGCCTTAATTGCCATATATAAAACCATACAAGTCCTACATTTTCAATGTCTGCTGGAGAACTTTTATCAGATGTAGAGACTGAAAAGTACACTAATAAAAGCAAATGCATGGAAACTTGTTTCCACAGAAAAAAAGGCTCTGTCTTAAGTACAGTTTCAAAAAAAGTTGGATCAATTAGCAATCTGTGAATGTTAGAAACATCTTAACAATGTCTCAAAGATGAAAGAGCATATCACAGAATGAGGAAAGGGGAAAAAATTAAATTATGTCTGCAGTCCTAATGAATCAAAGCCCAGAAGGTGGTCTCCGAATCAGCAGGTTCTGATGAAATATTAAGAAAAATTATTATTGATGAAAAATGAATAAGCTCTTTTTGATTTTAGCAACCTTTAAATCACACTTTGCTAATTAAAATAGCTTCAGCACAACCCTCAATTTCTTGATGGGCATTTAGAAATCCTAAAAACGGGTGGGTTAATTTGACATTTTAGCCAATATGCATAGAGTTTATCTTAAGCTGGCAGACACAGCACAGTTTAAAATGATGTACAAAATAATACACAGCTAAACCTCCTTTTTCTCCTTTTTTCTTTCTTTTTTTTTTCACACTATATCTACTAACACAATTACAAAGTAACAACAGGCAACTTCTGCTTGTTTTCTCTGCAGCATAGTAACAGATACTACCACTGTTAATGAGCCATGAACTATGTCTTGGGAAATAAAGACCCATGCTAATATTTTCTGTCTTCTTTGTTTGCCAGGTCACAGCTCTTCCCATCCCAAAGATAAGTGGAAATGAAAAGTCTGAGGGACATTAGTTCTCACATCCCTTGAAGTCTAATTGTTTTTTTTTAAATGTTCGGAGTAGAAATTATGTGTTCTCTTTCCATCCCAGTTTGTACCGTGTTTCCTTTTAAATGGAAACCTAGGAATGAGGGGAAGGCTGTATTAAACTATGAATTGTTGCCCACAGAAGACATTTCATTACAGAAAGCAATGCAGCTCAGGCATGCCATGCATTGTTACAAAACTACACACAAATTAAAATGAAGCAAAATCTGCTCCTCTGCTTTTTCTTTCATAAATTAAGTCTTATATGTTATAACACTGTCTAAACTCTGAGTACATGAAATTACCTATCCATTACAAATATGTCATCTATTTACCATAATAACATTTGATATATCCATCATGTAAGAAAGAGTGCTATGAATACATCAAATTGAAAAGCTATTTAAATGCTACTAGTATTTTAAAGAATGAAAAAAAATTCATGGCAAGTAAGTCTGATTTTAGAAATAAGTCTGATGTTTTTCAGAAATACCTAATCATATAAAATAGGTCATGCAAGAAACCTTTCAATGTTTCACATCACAGTGTTTGAGCCTTAAGGAACAAGATTTCAAACACCTTATAAACCAATTCTTTAACAATCTATCATGAAGTACAAGGCTGCAGGAATATACACTGTTTTCTGAGTGATGAGTAGAAAAGCACTGTTTTTCAGCTTTCCAACCAAGAACAAACTGAAATGAGATCTTTCAGGAATTTCTCAGTTTCCAGGGCTGCCAGTGTGGTATGTTTCATTCAATGAGTTTACAATATGTTAAAAGGAATTAACCACTTCCCCTTGCCATATGAAGTGATGCTATTTTCCTTCCTGAAGTTCACTGCAGAGGATTCCTCCCCACAATTAGACTCCACCACTTCCTCCAGTGACAAAGTACTTTGACCATAAGCAGGATGATTTGTGGGTCACATAAACAAACAAGGCTGGCCATAAGGATAAACCGTGTAGTTAAATATAGTTTGTCTCATCTGTGAAGGAGGTATCATTCACAAAAACAGCAAAGAAGGAAAACCCTTTCAAATCCTCCAACATTAGAAGAACATTTTACTGTTCATCCATTAAACTACATTAAAGATCTAACTTCAAATTGTGTATTTAAGAAAGTAAAAATACAAGATTCTGTGAAAATACAGGATTCTCTACAAGCTCTTCCTTTGCACCCCTCTCCCATAGCCAGAAAAATCTAAAATGAAAAATCCCTAGCTCTTCAAATGCTTGGAAAGGAGAAGCCTGAATCCTTCACCAAAGAGGAACAGATGGGTTGACTGGAGGGACATAAAAGACAAAAAGATCATAAATTTGTATTCTATTTAGAAAGGGCCACATTCAACAGCAACAACAAATTAAACTGATTAAATTATGGTGTTCAAGTGAGGCACAACATCAGTTTGCAATCCAAATTTTGGTTAGTAGGACTTGCAAAGAACAGATTTTAGCAGTTTACATCGGTAGGATCAAAACACTTGATTTAATGAATGGAAAGCCTTTGCTTTTTCAGCTTTGTGGACTCAAATATTTCCCATAATTTTCTCAGGATGAAGAAGTTCAAGTTGCATTGATGGCATTAGTGGGAAAAAAAGATGTGCACGTTATGCACACAGCTGGGTTTCTGGACTGCAATCTCAAGCCATACAATAACCATTTGATGCCCAAGACATGGCCTTTTCCAGCTTTTGCATCATGGTTTTTCATACTGGGATATATAATTATAGTTTTCCTTTTTCTTCTTTTTTTAAAAAAAATAAATATTAACTTCTACCATCTGAATAACAAAGTAAATGCTTTTCTCTTTTTTAATCCAAGCAACAAAACACTCAACTGATCTATATCTGTGTGAAAATTGTACTAATATACCAGCAAAAAATACTATGCATAATTCAGTTACAACATATTTAAATTACCAATATATTGTGTTGAAGTGACAGGTTTTGACCCCCCTTTTATAAACAGTCTCTCAACTGCACTTAAAGGAATTGAAAATCCCCCAGCTATGCAGGCACTCCCAGCTTCCAGCCCAGGAGCCCATCCGCCGTCTCCCAGAGCAGGGGCACCAAGGGCACGTTTGGGTGGGCCCCTCTTCACCTCCTGGTCCTGTAACCCAGGGAGGGAAGTTCACCTCTCTTATCTCTCTGTGCATTTGCCCACTGCAACCATTTGTAGAGGTACTAACCCCAGCTGCTTTTGTGAAAACAAACAAATAGCTGTCACACTTCAGATTGCATGGCAAGCTGGCCGGAGCAGAGGGGAAGAGAAACCACTGGGGTTTCAGTGAGGCTGTGGTAAATGGAGAGAGATGTGGTTCTCACAACAGTATCAGTGCCTGGGATCTATTCAGAGAGAGACCAGGACTTCCAAGTAATTAAAATGGGAGACCTGAATAGAGTTCACTGTAAGTCGGCCATTTATTCCACCAAAGTGGTAACCCAAACAGGGGAGTGCAGTTGCATACTTTCACAATAGGGAGCCCACATAAATCCTCATGAATTTATATTAAAACTTGTCTTATATTCTATCAAGATGGAAGAACAAAAGAAAACAACCAACCTAAGATAATAAAATGCCAATGCTAATAGTGTCTATTGGGTTCTAAATACACAGGTCTATGAGAGACCAAGCTAATTTTTAGGCAGTCCTGGGGGCAAGGATTACTGGCTTATAGGATGAAGGGTAGAGAAACAAAAAACCCCAATGTGTTAGCGCTAAAGTGAAATTAAACCCCATGAAGAGTCTCACAGAGGCTCTAACTAATCCTTCTCTGGGTTATAACAGACAGAGGAAGAAAAATACCACAATGACTTCCAAGTATTTTTTTCAGTTTTACATGTTAGAGGACTGCAAACAGTTCATTAACCCACTGCTCTCCAGGCAGGTTGCCGTGGAGAGTCTGATTATTCCATAATGGCATATGTGCCACTTCCTAGGCCAGGAAAGTCTTTCCAGAAGTCAGATTCTCACAGGAATGAAGCTTTGTAATGTCACAAAAGAGAGACACTGACTGGAAGGTAAGGATTTAAAACCTGTGACTATTAATTTCTGAAACATTACCAATTACTTATGGTGTTTGCAAAACTAGAAGATCTCTGCAACTTATTCTCAATATTCTCAACACATTCACCTGCATGAATGGTTCCTTCCCCTGTAGCATGGTATCTGCAGGGCTCTGATGGCAGAGGGTGATGAACAGGGAAGAACAAGGGATCCAGGAGATGGAAAAACACTCCCTGATCAGCAAAGAGAAGTAAACAGAGGTAGGAGGGAAGAGCTTACTCATAATCTTATTCAATATAGGTTGTTAGCCCTCTGCACAGCTCTGAAGGTTTTAAATGTCACTGGATAGATGGTTTTTAGTGTCGTGGCCTTTCCCTTCATGAAAGTGCTCTTCAAGTCAACTTCCAGAACCATCAAAAAATCTCTTCTTCTGAGAAACACCCTAGCATTTACAGGATGCATCACCCTAAGTAATAACTCCTATCTCCATCTCTGGTGGGCCTAGCAGTGAGCTCCAATTCCTAGGCATAAATGATCCCACAGACTTAAGAACACTCCTGTGACTGACACTACTAATAAAGAAGTTTAATATAGCTGCGCAAGAGCCAGCTTTTTTAACAAATATTTATCCAAGCACAGCAATATAGTATTTCATAGCTTTCATGACCCATTCTGCTATTGCTAAGAGTTATTTTATATACACTAGAAAGACAGGGTCTGCTTATTTCACTTTTTACATATTCTTTTATTATATCAGAGTGTTTTGATGCAGTTTCCAGGTTTCATTACTCTCATGCCAATTTACGCACAAAGATATTACTGAGAGAATCAAAGTTAACAACTTAATAAAATGTTCTCCCATTCTTTTTGGAAAAGCAGCAAGGAAAGTATGTGACCCGACCTGAAAAAAAACAATTTTGCCTCTTTGCACTGAGCAGATGACAGTTAAAGGAAGTGGGGTTATTTTCAGTTCCCAGATATTCCTTTGACATAACTTGATTCCACTTCTGATAGAAAATAAAGCAGCTCATAAAGGTCTCCCTTCTAAAATGAAGGTTTTTTCTTTTAATGGCAAAATGCATGCAAAAAGCATATGATTATGGTATTTATGTTTCCATTAAAATGTCCTCAGCAAGCTGGAGGAGTCTAACCTACTATTTTCAAGCTATTTAGATTTACAGCAGCACAGTGCCTATTTTATTTCAGGACAATGCACTCTTGGTGGGAAATGATTAAAGAGTGACAGCCATTAGGAGTTGTCTTTCTGCATCGTGCTCAGCTATGGATGTCAGGTGATTGCCATAAAGCCCCACTGTATGGCATCCTTGTCATCTACATGAAAAGCAGTATTGATCAGTCATTCAGCTTCTCTTCTGTGTAATGCAAAACATACTAGAGACATTTTTCAGATAAGCTGAAAGCCTTATTCTCAAGAACTATGTTCTTGAGACACCTCTTTCCCAAATGGTAAAATAAACATAGATTATACATTCCACCTCTGCTTCACTCCATCAATGCCTAACATAGAAGTGAAAAACTTCTTAGCAGCCTGTCTCTATTCACTGTCAGTGCACTGGATGGAGCTGATGTCACAAGGGCAGCTCGTGTATATGGAGCTAGGCTGATCATCAATCTCTCCCAACATATTTATGTATCTGTTTATTTATTTATTGCTAGAGCTTCCTTTCTTCTGAGCAATAAACTCCTCTGTTAAGAAAGACAATCTGCTTTGATTGTCTAGGATAAAGAGCAGAAAATAACTTTTTTAGTGTTATATCCGTAACCGATACAATCGCTGAAAAACCAAACCAACCAACCAAGAAACACTTTCCCGTCTAAACCCCACCAAATATCCATTAATGATTGAACTGTGATGCAATACAAATCTGCATTAAAGTAGTTCTAAACCAGTTTCAAATCCTGTAAGAATATATTTGAGTAGCATTTACTATTTACAGGCTGGGTTTTTTTAATAGCCATTGTCAGTAAAATTGGTAAGTCATTGTCACTTACACGCATCTAGCTCTGCATGTCTCCAATGAGTGAGTTAAAATCTTTTTCTCCTTTGCTGTATTTTGACATTATATGATCTACTTTCTATTTAGAGAAATTGGCAGACAAAGTTTAGGGAATCACCATGTGCTTCTTAGTGTTTTGTACTATCTGTCTACACTGATGAGCAGTTGACATACTTGTCCTCCACTTTGCTATTCACTATTTGCCATGATACAGTTAAACTTACAACAGTTGGTGGCATGTGTTGATGAAAGTAATAGAGAAGTTGGGGGAATATTAAAGGAAAACAAACCCTGACAAGGCCTCACACACAGCCACAGTAATTCTCTTTCAAGTTACAAAAAAAATTGTCATAAGTATTCAGCAATGGTATGCAAACTATTATGGGGCATTTTGTTATAGGCTCCTTCGTAACAGACTTTTAAATAACCTTTTGGACATACTTAAATGTCAAATTTTGTTTGGCACTAAGCACCAAACTTCAATAGAAATAACATTTCCCATATAAACAATGCTGCTTTTAATATGAACGTGCTAAAGATTTGAGACAGCCTGGCCATGACCAGCTCCTGGCAGTTCAGCAAAGGGTAACACACTGAGTGATTTCCCTTTCCATCCACAAAGGCTGGAAGCAACTGTCTCTACTTGGGTAACCTCTGAATCATCCAGAAGAAAGGAAAGGATGGGAGGGAGAAGAAGTAAAACACACTGAAAATAACACTCACCACGGGTGAACACTCATGTACACAATATTTTAAGGATGCAGAACTGCAACCAACTATTTGTCATCAAATTTCTTGTAGCTTTCTGAGAATGAATCAGACTGCAGAGAAGAGAGATGGAGAAGAGCCTTGAGCAGAGGCATTTGGATGCTTGATGTCAAAAGGGGCATCAAAGGCAATGCCAAGTGAAAGAGGAAGGTCTCACTGCTGGAAAGGGATAGCAAGAAAGAGATTGCAATGCACAAGGGGTGAGGAAATGGGTATTCTACAGACAAGGAGACAAAAGAATTAAAAGCACCTCAGGTCCACATGGTGACAACTGATTCTTAGAAAAATGCTCAGATGATGCTTTCTTAGTATATCTAAGATAAAGCTGTAAAAGACAGAGCAGCCTTTGGGCAGGTGTCTCAGCCATAATCCAGGCTCTCACACTGAACATTACAAAGGTCAAGCTCCCAGACACCCCTCTCACACCTTAAGGACAACTGAAAGCTGCTCCCTCACAGATTTTAAAGGTGGTCTTTAAAATCCTTCCAATCCAAACCATTTGTTACATGATTCTGTGACACACACTCTCAACACTAGGCCCAAAGTGCAGACCCAGCTTCTGGGAGAGGTGACTTTGAGCCTGAGACTGTGCACATCACTGCAACACTCCCAGAAGGTCTCCTGGAACCGGGGGGATTCATCATCTCCACAGCTTGGTTGTTGATACAGATGTGAGAAGAGAGAGGAAAGAAAACCCTAATACACCAGACCTTCATGCATCAAACCCCTGAACAGGCATTTCAGAGTACACTTATAGCAAATAATAGTATTTTTACATCTGAATTAAATATTTCTTTCTGGGTGTTTCTTGTCAAATGTTGCCCCCTTTATCACAGGACTAGGGTTGGTTTTTCATGCCCCATTTCTGGTACCCTACTTGCATTTTATCCTTTTGCTCAGGCCCATTGTGTGTGCTGGGTCTTTCCTTTTGTCACAGCATGATCCAGCAGTGAGAGACAGGACCCTCTGTGCTCCAGGAGCAGCCTGAATGTACAAAAATACTGCACTGCTCTTTAGTCCTACCTACCTGATTAACATCAGATTCCCCTGGTACTCCATTATCTTCCACTTTACTCACTCTCTCCTGGCTCTTTTATCAGCCACCACACAGAGTTAACTGGGTCACGCAGGTCTCCTATTTTGCTGTGCCAGGTTTGTATCAAAGAACTTTTTTTTTGTTGATGTGACATTGATGCCATTCAACTCCAGCATGAAACACTGCCTTTGGTCTAACAAAAACAGCCATGAGAGTCACCACGTGGCAGACATATCCAACCAAGCTATCTTGATTTCCAAAGGCACAAAAGTGCTGAAATGTCAGGCACCTGGGCATACCAGTGCCAGCCAATATAAGGCTGAGGAATACAAAATTCCAAGGACACAGATGCTGTCATCTTTTAACATTATTTTGCTTCATTCACTGAAATAACATACATACAGCTCAATATATAAATTATTTACTATGAAAAGTAGACCTTTTACACAATGAAAGAGAACAATATGATTGAGAAAATAAAAATTGGCTGTGCAACCGATTTTTAGTAAAAATGAACACATTCCACAATGCAGCTGAGATTTTCTTATTTGTCATATTAGAGGAGATATATTTATCAATATTATGTAAAAAAAATTTCCAAAATAGAACAAGTGGAGGGTCAAGTACAATGCTCTCAGTCCTCAAAGAGTTTTAGATATTTAGCTGAAATATAAATTACTCCATTACCACCTAGAACAGTATAGTCAAGGTGAATGCCACTGCTCATGTAGAAGCTACACAGATCTCAAACTCTGCACCAAAGACATTGCTTTGCTGATTTTACTGAAAATTCAATATTTTTCTGCTGGAAACAATGAGGTAGAAAACAAAATGAATGGCTTGACTATGAACCAAATAAATAACTTCCAAATGAGTGAACAATACATCCTGCACTAGGATTTTAGTGTTAATTTTTGTAATGCTGAGAAAATGCAGAACTACAAGTTTATAATAGTAAGCCAAGAAAACAGGTGTATTTTCACTGTTAAAGCATTAAAAAACCCCTGTGAATTCTGCCTCTCACTATTTTTACTTTATGTTAGTTTACATTCCTCTTTTAGCTTCAGGTTTTCAAATGAACTCAGAACTCCATTAACAGAAACCAGAATTTTGCCCAGTTTCAGTATAAAAACAAGCAAGACACAGTTCAGATAATGTAACTGCAGGAAGAGTAAAAATCATAAGCTACAACCCAACAAGTAACTCAAGTGTGAAGTTTAGAATTTGTTCTCTTGGTCTATACTTAATCAAAAATCTCAGCCTGTTAGACTGAAGTTCAGGACTACAGCAGGACTACAGCAGGACCCGTAAGCTTTAACCCATTTTTGCTATAACAACAGTAACCTTTTAGAGATTTTGTAATAGCTGTAAATAGATTGGAAATGTTGTATTCCACAAACATATCTGCTAGAGCTTTGACAAATAAACCTGATTACATTAAAAATTTGAATTTAATTCTAACGATACCCAACAGTGATTCCAAGATTCCAAACCATCTGAAGAAAGAGAAGAAATGTAGTTGCTCTGCAGAAAACAACTTTCCTGTCCCACTCTGTAACAGGTTTATTTGAGTGAGTTCAACACTGTTCTACATAAAAGCTTTAAAAAGCCATTAACAACAATGCAGCTCTGCCTTTCCAACTGACGTGGACAACCACCTCCCATGACCACAGCAACACCAGGGCGGGTTTTGAGAGGGTGCACTGATTGATGTGTGGCGCTTACCTGTCCACAGGTGAAGACTTTGAGTTCCGTGGTTTCTTCACCTGGGCGTACAAGGCTTCCACAGTCTGCCCCTCCCTGGGGCTCTGTGGCCGGGCGCTCAGCGTCACTGTGCCGCTGTTTGGGGAGTCGTAGGCAGCGATGCCGGCGTACATGGGATCCGCGTCGCAGCCGAACGTCCGGTTAAAGTCCTGGATCTCCGCGTAGTCACGCTCCCGAGCCTGCCTCTCTCGAAATTCTCGAGTTTTCGCTTGGATTCTGAAAAATTAAGAGAAGGCTGAAACCGATGGGTGTCCCGCCTGAGGCATTTGAAAGCAGCAGTCAGCAGACACTTTAGGTAGCCTATCTCAGTGGAAACCAGTGAAGGTTTACAGTTTCCATTTGCCATGAGGTCTCAAGTTTACCTTGGACATGGAAGCCTAGATTTGAACAATGCTAACAATCAACACTGGTCTTTAAGGAGTACATCTGATTATCCACTGTCTTTTGTTTCATTATTAGCTAAATAATGACTAGCCATAGCTGCTGCTAAACAGAGTTAATCTATTGTTTCATGCTTCCTAGGATGCCTGTGCTATTACTTGGCCTGACATAATTCATATTGTATTGTACTCCATCAAAACTTACCAGATTTAACGGTTCTAACGCATGCATTTAGAGAGGAATTTTAATGTATTTTCTTAGCTTAATACTGCTTTTTTTTTTCCCAGAATTTAAAAACTGTGTAGGGATAGGATACATGGATATATTTATGTTTGCATGCATGCAGTAAGCAGCAGAAGCAGATTCTTGTATGATTCCTTTGAGATGTGCATGCTTTTTAAAAAATATAAACAGAATCTGGCATCTCTCAAAAGCAGGCTGTATCTTCTCAGAAAGTGCCTTGTGTTAAAGTTACAAATGAAAGGTGATGCTGGACAGGGTTTATATGTATGTGCACTAATTTAGCTGTATGATAAAAAGTGACAGATAGAAACAGATGACATTTAGGAATCTGACAAGCACAAATCGAGCAGAGGTCATACTTTCAAAAGCACATAAAGCTATTACAAAAATTTGATCTGGGCTTCGAAGTCTCTTTGGTATTTTATGAAATTTGATGTATTGCAGACACATATGCACAGCCAGCTGACCACGCCCCCCTTTACACTGTCGCCCCAGAGCAGTTTAATGCTCTGTCATCATCGCAATATGAAGCTGTCTCCTCCCTTCCATTAATAAAATGTGCTCCTTTTTCATCTAATACAGCCATGGCTACAGAGTGACAGCATCCATCCATGCAGACTACAGCTCTGTGCATCTCTGCTGTGTGCCATTTCCAAGGGCATCTTGTTTTCCAACTTTCTACAAAAACAGCCCATTCAAAGCCTCTGTCTCTTTTGAAAGCAAGCCTCGACTCTTCTGAAAATAGAAAAGCCCTAAAGTTAGGTAACTTTGACATTCTTGGGAATTTTAAAATGGCCCCCTCAAGATTAGATTTGCAAAAACAAAAGAGGATACACAAAGGGTGGGATTCAGACTGCAGATAAAGAGATGAAATCCCAGTGCTCACACTAGGTGAGCTCAGAGCAGCCACGTGTGCAGGTTCCCCTTATGGTGGCCAGGAGCTGTTTGCAGCAGACTCTAGTCAGGAACTATCCATGTGTCAGAGAAAGAAAGAAGTCACTCTAGAGACACTCTTGATGCTGCTGCTGCTTAGGCCTTCCTTGGGAGCTTGGATACCCCGCCTTGTTTGAACTGCTCAAATATAAGCAGCTCTGGCCACCTGACTTTCCCAGGTAATCCTAATGGACTTGCAGCTGCTGGGCAAGGACTCCCCCAGGTCATGCTGAAGTCCCAAAGACTGTGACAGCCCAAATGACACAAGTCATCTGTGTTCAAGCATGTGAATCCAGCCCTGAGCTCGTATGTGAAGATCAGAAATGGCTCTTTGTCAGACGAATCCCAAGGAAACTGTTCCTTTACAAAGATCACCATAAAAAATAAGGGAATACAGGGATGGATACACAGACGTGTTTTCCCCCACAAATTCTGAAAGTATTGATCATAGATAGTGATTTGGGATACAACTGATTAACTGAATTACCTTCAACAAACAGAGCTACCTACATTGGTGGCTCAATGATCCATTTACATGCCCCATGTTCAGTCACAGTGAAAAGAAAAAAAACCTTAAAAGTTCATTTTAAAGTAACATAACTTTTTCATTTTGCAAATATTAAAATTATTTTCTTTATTGGTTGCTTTTTATTTTAATAGGGAAAAATGGAAGTGAAAACTATAACACTAGTCAGCTCAGAGAATTTTCCTCTACAGTTCCAGCAACATCAGACTGGAATTGATTTTTGTTTAATTTAAAGTGGAGAGGGACTCAAATTTAAATGCAAAACTCATTTCAAACTTAAACAGGGTTTCTGCAGGTCTATTTTAAAATAAAAGCATGTATTTTACCTTCTCCAATACCCCAAAACTGTTATTTCAGAAGTGTTACAGCCTTAATCATTTGGAAGGTATCTATGTAGGGGGAAAAGCAGGTCTGAAAACCAGCTGTGCATGTTGATTCCTCTCACTGTAGTTTACCTCCCAATTTGTAGTCCAGTACTATTTACTCTGTAAAGAAATGTATTTATCTACTTATATTTGTCCTCTGAATGGGAGAAGCAAAGGCAATCAGAAATTTCTTAGACATTGGTAGCTTTAATTTTCCTTTAAATGGATAATTTATCATCACATTTGGGAACACTGTCTGACACAAATTTGAAGGAAAAAAATCCATGCATTTTAGATAACCAAAATTTCAGTGCATGAAATCAGACAGTGTAACAATAATGTGGCATAGAATAATTCAATCAGAAGAAAACATTGTTACCTGAAGTGCTTACAAAACAGAATTACCTGGTGGTTACAGGTGATACCTGCCATTGTTACACAAACTACTATGGGAGAGGGCAGTGACCTTCTGTGCCTTTTGACCGTGAAGATCACATCCCTCCCCACAGACATGAGTTCCCTGCTTCATGTGAAAAACCTTTTCTCCTGCATCTGCTTATTGGCTTTAATAGTTTGGATGCTGAGCCATTTGCAGCCAGAGCATTCATGTTTTCCCATGCATGGCTCCATGAGGGATACTTATTCCCATTCAAGTGGGAAAGAACTGATTGCTGAAGTGCTATGGAAGTAATTATGGCCACATCTACCAGGAAAATTTTTAGAGTATTTTCTACAATTGCTAATAAAATGTATTAATACACATACATAGTATTAAAAATTAGAGTCTAGACACATTCATCTTCCTGTTAATTATAAACAAAGTACCCAGTAACTGTTTGCAATAACATTTAACAAAAGATAACACTAAAATTAAAGGTATAAAGTGTCTGACTATACTGAAACCCAAAATGTTCTGATTTTTTTCTCTTAATTATTCTTTTGTGCTTTACATTTAAGCCAGTGTGAAAATGCTAGCACTTTCACATGACAAAAGTATAGGTATTTCAGTTGCTTAACATATTTTTGAATATTGTTTAAAATATGTTTGGGGTTGCCTTTTCAAGGACACACCACATTTAAACATTATGTCTTTCAGCTTGAAGGAAGCAAACGACTAGGGAAAAATATGTAGGCATACTCTTGAAAAGAATAAGAGCTCTCAGCTGAATACTGCACTATCCCTTTTGAATTATAATATCTTTTAACTCTGAATATATTTTTTTATAAGGACTTGAACTTAATGTGATGCTGTATTTTATGCTGGCCCCTCTGTGTGCTCATGTGTGTATATGCTTGATGCGCCCTAAATCACTTGTTAGCACATAGCATATCAAGTATGGATGTGGGAAATGCCAGTGCAGACTGTTGTGGGGAAGATTAAAATGGTTATGTAAACACACTGTGCAGCACAGATGAGAGCCTAGAACTTGCTCTGTGCTTCAGCCCTAATCAGCAACACCCCCACTAATGAAATCCAGTATCTGGAGAAGTGTTTGACCACAGTGCTTTGGTTTCATAATGTGAATAAGTGTATTAAGCTGTCTTCACTGAATTGTATTCCTTCATGACATGGCACAATAAAAATGCCTATGACTGAGATTTCAGATCAGCAAATTTTGAGGATTTATGGCCGTCCTAAGGATTTTGTGGTGGTTTGATAACAATAATAATAATGCTAATGCTTAATGTTCACATAACTCGTTTCACCGTCAAAGAGTTTTTGCAGAAACTGGTAATCGATTTTTCAGTATTTAAACTGAACTTTTAAAAATACAAAAGCTACCCCAAGAAGTTTCTAAACCCTTCCTGCTGAAGTGTTAACACTGAAAATGTCAACAACACACTGTCATACTTTTGAGACTCAAATTATAATGTTCAGTATAAACTATCCTCATGCATTTGTGTGCCATTCAATTCAAAAGCTAATGATAACTGCCTCAAATGACAATATTGTTAGCTGCAGAACTTCCTATAATTGTTAGAAGAGCTTTTCATTGCAAGCTAATCCAGTAATGATAGACATACCCATTGTACAGCAATTCCTATGCACATGAAATGGTGGTCCCAAAAAGAAGGCAAAAGCTTTTGCATGGCTGTCCCCAGGAAACAGCAGTTACCTTGTTCCCTTCTTATAAACTGTGAGTGATATTCAGCTTTCAGATGAAGGCATCTACCATTTTAGACACCTAATTTTAGGTATCAAGGTATGTTTTGAACTCCCAGGAGAGCTGGTCAAGATTCAGTCACATCAGGCAGCTGCTGCATGGTCCAGCACACAGTTCAGCTGAACATCTGTAACATGGACATTTTAAGGTGAAGCCAAACCCTTCTCCAGGCTCTACCAATCGTGTTGAGTAGCCCTTCCTTGACCATAAAGGGCATTTAGCCATGTAACTCATATGTGGGTACTAAGTAATCTTATTAATTTGGGATTCAATTCCATCCTGGGCTAAAAGTTTACTGCAGTTCTCTGAACTATACTTTTAACTTTTTTCAGCAACAGAAAAGTCAAATCCACGGAGCTGGATGAGCTGTTGCTGGTAAAAGTGAATAAGCAAAGCTGTCAAAAGAAATCAGCCTTATTTCATCTAAAGTTGGGAGTAAAATATAAGTATATTCAAAATCCCCCAGGACCTTCAGTCTCCTTTGTTTGGATTTTTTCATATTAGTGATTTAGGTCCTTGCAAAAAAATCACTACTTATCTTAATTGATGAACACAGCATGGGAAGAATATTCATGGCTAGTACATTACATTTGCCACTGCAATGGCAGCAATGTCCTCCCCTAAGAGCAGAAAAAAGTTGGCTGCTGTTTCTGGTGTGCAATTGCTTGGTCAATTCAATTAATCCTCCTGCTGCTGCCAGGATTCAGCTATTGCCCAAGTGATAATCCACACCCTCGTCTTTTCCACCGAGACGCACTCATTTACAAAATCAGTATTGAACGCTTGCAGTCCCACATATGTGAGATGGCTGACAATGTTTATTAAGGATGGAAACAGCATTGTGTAAGGACAGAAGCTTAATGACAAGCCATTCACGGCTGCCAGTTCTCAGTTCCTCTACCATCAGACTGGCATGCACTGGGATGATGGATTGGAAACAGAGAAAAACAACAACACGTTTAGAAAGCCAGGCAGCTTGTTCAAGTTAGTCCAGCGGGATGAACACATTCAGCCCAATTTTTGCCAGATATTGTTTCTAATAAAGAGGTCAGAAAGTGCATTGGCCAGCAGCCAGATCTTGTCAAATCTGTCCCCTCCTTCTTTGCTAGTGAAAAATACCTTGCAGGCACAGCACACCACGTCTCACTGTTCCTCCCCCAACCTTCTCTACTGCCTTCAGGGCTTTAATAGCCCTTTTTCTAATTTTTGGCAATCAAGTCAATATGGGAGTTTGTCCTCTCCTCTATTTTTCTTTGACCTTTGTCTGGAGCCAAGCAGAATTTTTCTGACACCTAGCCTTCTAATGAGGGTACCTTGATTATAGGCATTACTGTGATTTCACTCTGAACCAGCATATGACACTTAGCTTTTCTTGCCATGATTAGAGCTACTCAGTTATCACAGTTATAACCACCCTCAGCAGAGCCATCTGCTTCCCTGGGAAAATCATTCCAAAGGATCACTGTGCACAATTGATAATCCTGGCCACCAACAGCCACAGCTTCTAAATAAGAAAGACACCTCCTCTTCTTCATTTCCCCACATTTCATTCAAAACTTAAATGCATTTTTTAAAATGTCAGAAAATACTGCTATGTAAATATAATTTTTTAATTGAAAGGCTGGAGACCCAACTTTCTCAAGTCATTAAAAAAAAATTAGGAGTTCTGCCTTATCTGCTATAGATATACATGTGTGACCAGTTGACTGAAATATGACCATCCTCTGACCTCAGACACATGAGGAAACACATGCAAAATGTAGTCAGTTTGCACAAGCATACAGGGACAAAATCAGAAAGGCCAAAGCATAATGTGAAATAAAAGTAGCAGGGAGCTTTAAAGATGACAATAAATCATTGAGTAATTGCATTAGCAGCAAAAGGAAGAGCAAAGAAAAGGTTGCTCCCCTGCATGGCAGTGAGGGAAGGATATTGACAGATGATGCTGAGGAGACCTGAGGCTTAATGGTTTTTCCCTTTGCATCTGTCTTCACTGAAATGGTTGACTGCAAGCAGATGACCAGCATAATTGACTACCACCAATAACAAAAATATCTTCAATATACCAGCAAAAAAAGTAGCTAGAAACTGGTTAAGGTAGTTGAAGTTCATCTGACACACACAACAGTCTGAGGCAGCCTCAGACTTTTTCAGCAACTAGGAGAACTTGTTGAGGACAGCTAAAATACTAAAAAAATAGGAAAAGTCAAACATACCTCAGAGAAGGAGGAGAATTAAAGACTCATGAGTTTAACTTCAATCCCTCCTTAAGTAAACTACTGGTAAGCACAGAGGAGATAATGGGACAAGCAGTAGCCACCATAGAGTTATCAAGAACAGATGTGGTTAAAGTCAGTCAGATTTCCCTTCTAAAACATGGGAAATGGCCTTGTGAACAGAGCAGAAACATTCCCAGGCTAAGAAAAACAGCTATGGGATGGATACGATAGGTTGAACAAGGCTGCTCCTACAGAGTATCTAGAGAATAGATTCACAGTCATCAGAATGGACAGATTAAGATATTTTCTATGTGGATCACTCTGAATTTACTCAGGGTTTTTCATTATTAATTAGAACACTATTGAATCTGCAGAAAACCCAAATGAAGGAACTTTGGAGGAAAGGATTAAGATTTCAAATGTTCTTGAAATACAGAGTAGGCTACAAAAATAGAATTAACTTAAATAACAGCAACTAGAAGGTAATTAACATAGTTACAATCAATTAAAGGTAGAGAAAAAAACCTGTGAGTTGCTTTTTCAAGAATGGATCTGGAAGTTCTACTGGGTAAGATATATGAGTCAGCAACATCAAGCTGTTTGGGGAAGAAAAAGACAGAGTGGGGACATAACAGCCATCTGCAAACACCAGAGGAAAAGAATAATGTGTTAGGTATTTAACTGAAGCAACAATAATTGAGATACTGTGAGCAGGGCAACTTCCAAAAAAAAGGCAGTGGAAAAGACTGCCATAGGAAGCTGCTGAGTTTATTGTAAACTAAGGAAAAGAAAAAAGAAAAACCAAAAAAACCACCAGGATGAAAGAAACATCTTGCAGGAATGGCACAACCTGCAGATACTACCTTGAAAAAGTGATATGGTCTCTCTTAAAGATCTGTAATTCTGCACCTACACAGAAATTTTACATACATGTATTTCCTATGCATTGGTTCTACAACAGCTGAGAAATATAACAAGAACTACATTTTTTTCATTTAAAAGGCTGCCCATCATCTCTAAATTAAAGAAATGTATCTACATAATCAGACAGTCTTAATTTTCTTTCTCCTTCAACAATCACAGCCTATCTGCCAATTAGAATATGTGATAGTACTTACTGTCTCTCTGAAGATCCCCCCTCCTCAAATCAGAAGAGATGCATGAGAATTTCAAAAACGTTTAATGAGCTACAACCCAGGAGGGCTGCAGTTAAAAAAGAAAAAAAGGTGAAGGATAAAGGTGATAAGGTGATTACTTTAAGTGCCCTAATATATTAAGGAGAGAACATTATGCTCATTTTCATAAGGAGTTATATTAAAGAAGGCTATTAAAGAAGGCAGCAAAATACAAATGAAGACGTAAAGAAATGAAAAAATGCAGGAGAGAAAGTAAATATTATGCATATGAGCAGGTGAAGTGCAAACACCAATTTGAAATCAAGTGACATTGATGAAACTAAAGGAGACATTAAAATTATTTCCTCTAACCTTGTGGAATCTCATATATTTCACCCCCATCCTTCCTTATCACCTGACCTTCTTGATTCACCCTTTGTCTTTACAAAGTGACGACACATCCATGTCAGCAGATTTGTCAGTATCTCAAACCTGCTTTCTTGGATGTTGCAGTAAACAAGTGAAAATCCTTGCTTACTTTGGGTTAAAAAAATCTGCAAATTATCTTACTTACACGTCAATGGAGCTTTCAGCCTACTTTACAGTTAACAGTCTGCCACATTTTAGGGTGGAGAGTTAGCCTGCTGTGCTTTTTTTAAAGAATACGTATGTTTCAACCAAAAGAGATTGTTGCAGGTACACAGCAGCATAGGTCCTCCTATCTCCAGAACAAACACTACCTTGACTGAAATTTTCTGTCCTTATTTTCATGTCTGATCCAAGGAAGGATCAGTGACCCCAGAAGTGAAGGATCACACAAATGAGCAAATGAGACTGGTACCCTGCTGGGTACCATGCTGCATCAAAGAACATCATTGCTGTCTGAAAGTAAAATGGAAATTAGTTTGTCTTTTGCATAACAAAATTGGCCAGAAAGGCTGATATTTACACCTATGACAACAAGTCCTTCATCATTAGGTTATCTTAGCTCTAATCTCCTATTTAGCTCTTCTGCTGGACTGAAGTAGAAAGGAAGAGATGATGATATTCAACTATTGCTGAAACACGACATTGCTGAAACACAGGCTCCTGCTTTCCTCCCTCCTCACTTTAAGGGCTCTGCTTTCCTTCATGCAGACTTGCTTGGACCATTTCTTCCTGTACATTTTTTTTCCCCAATTGGAGAATAATTCCAGAGAGCAGCACTGGTGGGTAACATCTGAATTCTGCAGCTAGATGTGTAAGGAGCAGCTGTTCCCATGTGTCCAAGAAGCAAATGGCATGGGCAAACCACATTTCAAATGTATCATACCATGAATCAAATCAGTCATTCCCAGACACTGCAGGCAGCAACTGGAGGTTGAGCTACAATGCTCTTATCAGTCAGTTGAGCTGAGCCTATCCACCAGCCATGCTCCTCTAGCTGAATTCTAGCAACAGAAGTGGGCACAAAATTCTGCTGCTAGCTCTATTTCAGGTCCATTGTTCTGTGTTTCTAGAGTACTATGTATAAAATAGCCTAATCTGGAAGATGGAAAATGAAACAGTATGAAGGGACAAAAAAAGCAATGAAAAACCTCACAACAAAGCAAGGATTATGTGAATCTCATACACTGAAGATGAAAGAAAAGGTAAGGAAAAATAAAAAACAAAGCAATAAAGAATATAGTTTATACATCAATATCTTAGCTCAGGACCCTCAAATTCACACCTACAACACCTCTGAGGATTCACTTCTAAAACCTCACTGGGTCACAGTAAGGACAGAACAAATCTCTAGTGTGGCCAGAAACAGAGCCAGCTGTCCCATAATTCCTGAAGGGTTTCTTCTAGTAACAGGTTACAAAATAAAGCTTGCAGCTGTGCTGTGGAGAGAGGATGGATCTGCCTGTTACAGATGCATCATTAGGCATCTTTCTGGCTGGTCCAATACTTGCTGCTACATTTAAGAATTATAAAAAGGAGTAGGATTAGTGCCTTGTTTTACTGTCAAACAGAGTCCTGTAGTGTAGTGTGGAAAACCTGACAGGTTTTGAGTTCTGTTCAATTCGGACAGAATAAATTCAGTGAGTTAGTAACTCTGATACAGATATTAATTCTCAAATAAGTCTTTGCCACAGTAACTCTGCCACTAAAGGAGAATTTGTATGACATCAGAGGACATGCTCTTCCTTAGCCTGAAGTTCCTGGCATTCTAAAGTGAAACATTTTAGTGCTCTTACTTTGAACTAATATGTTTAAGAGAGTACTGAATTTATATGATCCACAAGACACCTTAAATTAATTTATAACACAGAATATTATAAAGACCACCTAAATTATGTTTTTTCAATATATTGCAGTGGACTTAGCTGGGACTTGGCTAGACCTTGCCCAGTGCAATGTGTTGAATCACTATAGAAAAATAATAGAGAAAATATGCTTTTAGCATGATGTCTTAAAATCTCTGTAATTACAATATGTAGCTAGAGAATATGTTTTGTTTGAAAAACTACTCCAAAAAAACTATTGAAAAACTATTATTCTATAAATGCTTCAATTTACATAGCTCCCAAAGTCAGTAGTTTTATGAAGTGGAACTGGCCTGAAATGTTTTTCCAAAGCTCAAATTCACATGCTTCACTTCTGTGTTCTCTTCCAAAAATTATTGCCATTGATTTTTTTTTTCATATCCTGCACCCTTATCCATTATGTAAAAAACCACTGCCAAAAACAATGCTACAAATCTCCATGAAACTGAGACAAGCAGACCCCATCACAAAATAAGTGAGAATGAGAAACATTATGCTCTGATTTTCTGATCACTGAGGAATTTTTCCTCTCCTCTGTTAAAGGCTGGGAAGAAGGTGAAAGTTTTAACAGAAAACTTCACTAATTACTTATATTCTGAATGTTTGCAGTAATAATGGTTTTAGAGGTGACAGTTTTTCTGAAAGCTGTTAAGTGGCATCAAAATACAGCAGCAGCAAAAGTAAAGCTGAATCTTTGAGTTATTTCAAAAACACAGATAACTCTTAGACATTGTAAGAAACAAAAATCCTTTCCTTATCACAGTATGTTGTCTTTTTTCCTTAAAGAAAGATGAAACTGCTCGATGAAAATATTTTGCTTAAGGGGGAAAAAGTTCGGG